>NC_092128.1:126081828-126418703 GCF_043159975.1 Macaca nemestrina
GAGAAAGTGAGCTGGCCCCACTGAGCCTTTCCTAAAACTGCAAATAGTGAACAAAATAGATGCTGTCTGGAGACACTGAATTTTGAGGTGATGTATTACACGGCAATAGGTAACATACAGATACTGACACTAACTATGGGTTACTGCCATTAAAAGATACTACTAAAACACGGCAGGATACCGTTGGGCCAGGAGCTAGATAGAAGCTGAAAGGACCTAGAGAAGAGTAAGAATGAACGCTGAAAGGGCTTCAAAGAGACTGTTACTGGAAGCCTGTCCCACTCACCCTGAGACTCAAGCTGCAGCACCTAAATCAGCATCTGTTTAAGAGCCCAACCCACCCCCCGCCAACCAGACTACATCCTGCCCAGAGACCCAACAGCTGCTGCATCTCCACATTCAGTGGAGCCCCGGTGACATTTCACAGTATTCACAGAGAGGACTTGTGGCATCATGCACCAGCTGGACCCACAACAGCTGATGTGGCTGGGTCCCCAAAACCCTAACCTTGCAGCACCCTACACCAGAAAAGCTACTCTAGGACAAAGGAATCGTAAGTGTGTGCTCCCAGAGCCTGAGAGCCACCTGACTGAGGCCACTGCCACCAACAGTAACCCTGTCCCCTCCAGGGGCAGCACTGCTGCACACCCGTGCATACCTTCAGGAGGCCTGAGGACTGACTGTCACATGTGCACCATCCTAAATCCTGAAAGCCAGCCTGCCCAACCCACCAGGGGCAGTGCCTGTGTGAGCCATATGGGAGCCTGAAGACAAGGTCACCTTGCTTGCCACTGCCACTATTGCTGCCACTGCCTACATATGCCGTCCAGGGCCTGAAGGATGAGCCCATCCCCCCCAGGCCTACGTGCATTCTGGGGCCTGAAGACAGGCCTGCTCCATCGGCCACTATCACCACAAGTGCCTGTATTCTGGGGGCCTGAGGATTGGCATCCCTATTTCTGTAAGTGTCCATACACACTGTCCATGGGCCTGAGAACAATTCCATTGCCCCACTGGCACCCACACATGCCTCCAGAGCCTGAGGACAGGGCTCCCCCACCAGCCACTGACAAAGGCTCCTGCATGTGCACTCCGTGAACCCATAAACAAACTTGCCCCACCCATGGCTGTAGAAACCCACCCCAATGTGCCACACAGGGGCCCAGGAAAACGCCCAGCCACACTGCTGTCACCATTACCAGTGCTCGTTCATGCTACCCAGGATCTGGCCCCTCACTGCTATTGTCATTGTAGGTAACACAAGTTCCACCCAGGGTCCTTAGGACTGTCATGCCACTGCCACCTCCTATCCCAGCACCCACTACCTGGAGGCCCCAGGACCAACCCACCAAGGCAACCCACTGCTACCAAGGACTGGCATGCCTGGCCTGGTACTGCCAGTACTAGTACCCATGCATGCCACCAAAATGCCTGAGGACCAGACTGCTGAACTCCCCATGCCCATCGAGGCCTCACCACAGCCTCCCCCAAGTAGCAGCCTGAGCCACTGAGGAACTTACGGAAACTGCTGACATTGATTACAGCTTTTTTCAAAGCATAAGCAAACAGAGACTACACCAATGTGCCCACCATACAGTCACCACTACCATACTCAATACCAAAACACCATACTCAACCAACAATATAGATTCAGCTACAAAAAAAGTGTCTTTCCCTATGAAAGCCAGCCCCGAACATGGAAAAAGTGACTATTTCCACGGCTGCACAGATACAAACTTAAAAACACAAGAAACATGAAAAACAGGAAGAGAAGCACTGAAATATGACAACTCCAAAGGAACACAGTAATTCTTCAGTAACAGATCCCAAAGAAAAGGAAGTCTACAAAATGCCTACAAATGAATTCAAAGTAATGATCTTAAGGAAACATAGTGAGACACAAAATAACACACATAGATAATACAAAGGAATCAGGAAAACAATTCATGATCTAAATAAGAAATTGAACAGAGACATAGATAGCATTAAAAAGAAGCAAACAGAAATCCAGGAACTGAGAATTCAATAAATAAAATAAATGCCTGAGAAGCTCAGCAGTAGAGTAGATCAATCAGAAGACAGAATTTCTGAACCTGAAGACAGATCTTTATACCAAGCCAGAAAAACAAAAATCGAAAAAGAATGAAGAGGCTGGGTGCAGTGGCTCACACCTGTAATCCCAGCACTTTGGGAGGCTGAGGCAGGTGGATCACTAGGTCAAGAGATCAAGACCATCATGACCAATATGGTGAAACCCTGTCTCTAGTAAAAATACAAAAAATAGCCAGGTGTGGTGGCACGTGCCTGTATTCCCAGCAACTCGGGAGGCTGAGGCAAGAGAATCCCTTGAATCCGGGAGGCGGAGGTTGCAGTGAGCCAAGATTGCACAACAGAGCAAGACTCTGTCTCAAAAAAAAAAAAGGGATGAAGAAAGCTTACATGACGTAAGGGACACGATGAGGCAAAATTTTTTTTGAATGCTGGGGTTCAGAAGGACAAAAGATGGGGAAAAGCATAGAAAATCCATTTAATGAAATAATAGCCGAAAAATTTCCATGTCTTGTGAGAAATATAAACATCTAGATAAAGATATTCAAAAGAGCCCAAATAAATTCAATTTAAAAGGGTCTTCTAGTCACATCACAGTCAAATGTCAAAAGTCAAAGACAAAGAAAGAATTCTAAAAAAAGCAAGAGGAAAACACCAAGTCAGATACAAGGGAATCCATATCAGACTAACATACTCCTGAATGACCAGAGTCAATGAATAAATTAAGAAAAAAATCAATTTTTTGAAACAAATGCAAATGGAAACAACAACACATCAAAACCTGTGAAAAAATGCAAAAGCTGTTAACGGAAGTTTACAGTAACTAACACATCTAAAATTAGACTTCAAATAAACACCCTAAAAATGCACCCAAAGGAATAAAAAAAAAGCCAGAACAAATCAAATGCAAACTTAGTAGAAGGAAAAAAAATGATAAAGGAAGAGAACTCAATGAAGTAGAGCCTAAAATAAAAATACAAAGGATTTTGGTAACAAGTTGGTTTTAGAAAAGATAAACAAAGTTGATAAACTGCTAATATTACACAAGAAAAAAAGAGAAAAAAACCAAGGAAACAAAATCAGAAACAAGAAAGGAGATATTAAAATTGATAACAGGGAAATACAAGGGGTCATGAAAGACGATTATGAATAACTATATGCCAACAAATTGGAACACCTGGAGAAAATGGATAAATCCCGGGAACTGTATAACTTACTAAGAATGAACGAAGATAAATGAAAACTTGAGCAGACAAATAACAAGTAATAATATTAAATCAGCAACAAAAGCTTTCCCAATAAAGGTCCAAAACTTTATAACATTAATGCTGAATTATATCAAACTTTTAAAGAAAAGCTAACACCAATTTTCTCAAATTATTCCAATTTCTTCCTAGGTTATTCTACAAGGTAAGCACGACCCCCAAACCAAAAGTACACAACAACACAAAAGTAAAACTACAGACCAATATCCCTGAAGAACAGAGATGCAAACAACCTCAAGATACTAGCAAAAGCAATCCAACACCACCACAAAAAGATAATACACCATGATCAAATGGGATTTATCCCAGTGATGCAAAGATGTTTCAGCATATACAAGTAAATAAATGGGATGTGTCACATCAACAGAAGGAAGATTAAAAACCATACAATTTTCTCAATAGACAACAGAAAAATCATTTGATACAATTCAACATTCTTCATTATAACAACTCTCAACAAACTAGGCATAGTAGAAACATCCCTCAGCACACACAATAAAGGCAATATATGGCAAATTCACAGCTAACATTACACTGAATGAGGAAAGCTGAAAGTCTTTCCTCTAAGAACCAGCACAAGACAAAGTTACCCACTTTGACCACTCTTATTCAACACAGCATTAGAACTCCTAGCCAGAGCAACTGGTGAGAAAAAGAAAGAAAGGGCATCCAAATTAAAAGAGAGGGAGTCAAATTATCCCTCTTTTCACATGACGCCATCTTATATACTGAAAAACCTAACCACTCCACCAAAAAAAAACCTCTTAGAACTGATGAATTCAGCAAAGTTGCAGAATACAAAATCAACATATAAAAATAAAGCCAAGAGCATTTGAAATATTTCTATATACCCATAACGAACTAGCTGAAAAAGATATCAAGAAAGAAATCCTGTTTATGACAGCTAAAAAAATAATAAAATATCTAGGAACAAATTAATCGAAAGAGAAAAACTTCTACAAGAAAAACTACAAAACACGATGAAAGAAAGTGAAAAGGACACACAAATGGAAAAATACGCCATGCTCATGGATTGGGAGAATAAATACTGTTAAGTGACCATACTACCCAAAGCGATCTATAGATTCAATGCGATCTCTGTTAAAATATCTATGATGTTTTTAGTGGGGACAAGATGGCGAAGTAGATGCAGTAAAAAATGCCTCAACCTCAGAGAGAAACCAAAATATCAAGTAAATAATCACTCTTTAAATAAAGCTTTGGAGACAAAACACTATACATGATGATCACATGTATAAGACAATCAGACTTTCCAAGAGTACAGTGAAAGAAAAAGTTCTTATTTTTATTTTTTAGCTTTTTGAGACAGAGTCTTGCTCTATCACCCAGGCTGGAGGACAGTGGCGCAACTCGGCTCACTGCAACCTCCGCCTCCCAGGTTCAAGCAATTCCCCCACCTCAGCCTCCCGAGTAGCTGGGATTACAGGTACCTGCTACCACACTCAGCTAATTTTTGTATTTTTAGTAGAGACGGGATTTTGCCACGCTGGCCAGGCTGGTCATGAACTCTTGACCTCAGGTCATCTGCCCACCTTGGCCTCCTAAAGTGCTTGAATTACAGGCGTCTGCCACCACGCCCAGCAGAAAGAAAAGTCTTAAAGGCAGCTAGAGAAAGGGTCAGATGACATACAATGGGAACTTCATCAGGTTAACAGTGGATTTTTCAACAAAAAATCTGATGTTCTTACACATCAGAACAAAGTGAGAACCTATTTTCAGCATCCTAAAATAAAAAAAGTCACTTCAACCAAGAATTTCATATGCTGCCAATCCAAGTTTCATCAGTAAAGTAGAAAAACGAAACTTTTTCAGAAAAGCAGATTCTAAGATAATTCATTACTGCTAGAAGTGTTACAAAAAATTCTTAAGGGAGGCTGGGCACAGTGGCTCACACCTGTAATCCCAGCACTTTGGGAGGCCAAGGCGGGTGGATCACGAGGTCAGGAGATCAAGACCATCCTGGCTAACACAGTGAAACCCTGTCTCTACTAAAAATACAAAAAAATTAGCCGGGCATGGTGGCAGGTGCCTGTAGTCCCAGCTACTTGGGAGGCTGAGGCAGGAGAATGGCATGAACCCGGGAGGTGGAGCTTGCAGTGAGCCCAGATCGCAACACTGCACTCCAGCCTGGGCGACAGAGCGAGACTCTGTCACAAAAACAAACAAACAAACAAACAAAATTCTTAAGGGAGTTACAAACACATAAAGGAGGAAGCAATAGCTGCTATCACAAAAACAGATTTAAGTACATAGCCCACAGATCCTACAGAGCAATTACACAATGGAGAACACAGAGCAACCAGCTAACAATATCATGACAGGATCAAAATCTCATATACCAGTACTAACCTCAAATTAAATGGTCTACATGCTCCACTCAAAAGTCAGGGTGGTAAGTTGAACACAAAAACGAAAACCAACCATCGGCTGTCTTCAAAACCCATCTCACATATAATACCATGCAAAGGCTCAGTGTAAAGGAATGAAGAAGGATCTATCATGCAAATAAAATGCAAAAAAGAGTAAAGGTTGCCATTCTTTTTTTTTTTTTTTTTTTTTTTGGGATGCAGTCTTGCTCTGTCACCCAGGCTGGAGCGCAGTGGTGTGATCTCAGCTCACTGCGAGCTCCGCCACCAGGTTCAAGTGATTCTCCTGCCTCAGCCTCCCAAGTAGCTAATTTTTGTATTTTTAGTAGAGATGGGGTTTCACCATATTATCCAGGATGGTCTCAAACTCCTGACCTCATGATCCACCCGCCTTGGCATCCCAAAGTGCTGGGATTACAGACCTGAGCCACTGCGCCAAGCCACTATTCTTGTATCAGATAAAACAGACTTCAATCAACAACAGTAAAAAAACACAAAGACAAGCATTACATAATGATAAAAGGCTCAATTCAACAGGAAGACTTCATTATCCTGAATATAAACACACCCAACATTGGAGCGCCCAGATTCATAAAACAAGTACTTCCAGACCTATGAAAAAATTTAGAGAGCCACATAATAATAGGGGACTTCCACACCTCACTGACAGCATTAGACAAACCACTGAGACAAAACCTACAAAGAAATTCTGGATTTAAGTTTGACTCCTGATCAATTAGGCCTAACAGACATCTATAGAACACTCTATCCCCAAATCACAGAACATACTTTCTTCTCATGTGCACATGGAACATACTCTAAGGTCAACCACATGCTTGGCCATTAAGCAAGTCTCCATAAATTAAAAAATAAAATCATACCAAACACATTCTTGTATCACACTGCAATAAAAACATATCAATACCAAGATATCTCAAAACCACAGAATTACATGGAAGTTAAAAAACTTGTTCCTGAATGACTTTTGGGTAAACAATGAAATTAAATAAGAAACAAAAAATCTTCAAAATAAACAAAAACAGATGCACAACATATCAAAACCTCTGGGATACTGCAAAAGAAGTGCCAACAGGAAAGTTTACAGTGTTAAATGCAAATGCCAATAAGTTAGAATGATCTGAAATTAACAATCTGACATTACATTTGGAGGAACCAAAAAATAAGACAATAATCCCAAAGCTAGCAGAAGAAAAGAATTAACTAAAATCATAGCAGAACTGAATGACACTGAAACCCCAAAACCCACACAAAGGATAAACAAAAATTGATTCCTTGAAAGATTAAAAAAGATTGATAGACTTCTAATCGGATTAACCAAAAAGTGAGAATATTTAAATAAGCACAATCAGAAACGCCACAGATGACATTACAACCCATCCAACAGAAATAAAACACATCCTCAGAGACTATTATGAACACCTCCATGCACCTCCATGCACACAAATTAGAACTTCTACAGGAAACAGATAAATTCCTGGAAACACAAAAATGTTCAAGACTGAACCAGGAAAACAGTGAAATCATGAACAGACCAGTAACAAGTTCTGAAATTGAAGCAATAATAAAAAAACCTACTAACCAAAATAAGGCCTGGACCAGATGGATTCACAGCTGAATCAGAACCAAAGCTGTTCTCAATCCTGCTGAAACTATTCCAAAATATTGATGCAGAGGGATCCCTCCCTAATCCAGGAGTTTGAGAACACCTGGACAACATGGCAAAACCCTGTCTCTACAAAAAATACAAAAATTAGCTAGGCATGCTGGCACACACATGCTGTCCCAGCTACATGGAGGGCTGAGGCAGGAGGATCGCTTGAGCCCAAGAGGTTGAGGCTGCAGTGAGCTGTGTTTGCACCACTGCAGTCTAGCCTGAGCGACAAAGTAAGACCCTGTCTCAAAAAACAAAACACAAAGCTAAAATTGACAAATGGGACTTTAAAGAGCTTCTGTACATCAAAAGAAACTATCAACAGAGTAAAAAGACAACCTACAGAATGGGAGATTTTTGCAAACTAAGCATCTGACAAAGGACTAATATCCAGCATCTATGAGGAACAAACAAATTTACAAGAAAAAACAACCCCATAAAACAGTGGGCCAAGGACATGAACAGATATTCCCCAAAGAAGACATACATGCATCCAGTAAGCACATTTTTAAGAAAGATCCTTATCACTGATCATTAGAGAAATGCAAATCAAAACCACAAAGAGAGACTAACCCACACCAGTTGGAATGGCTATTAGTCAAAAATACTTAATAACAGATGCTGGTGAGGTTGTACAGAAACGGGAACACTTACACACTGCTGGTGGGAATGTAAATTAGTTCAGCCATTGTGAAAAGAAGTTTGGTGATTTCCCATACAACTGGAAACAGAACTACTATTCTACCCAGAAATCCCAATATTGGGTATATACCCAAAGGAATATAAATCATTCTACCAAAAAGACACATGCACTTGTATGTTTATCGCCACACAATTCACAATAGCAAAGACATGGAATCAACCAGGAGCCCATTAAAGGTGGACTGGATAAAGGAAACATGGTACATTCACACCATGTAACACTATATAGCCATAAAAAGAACAAAATCATGTACTTTGCAGCAACATGGATGCAGCTGGGAGCCATTATGCTAAGCAAACTAATGCAAGAACAGAAAACCAAATACTACATGTTCTCTCTCACTTAGAACTGGGAGCTAACCACTGGGTACACATGGACAGAAAGATGACAACAGCAGACACTGAAGACTACAAGAAGGGGAAGGATGGGAGGCGAACAAGCATCAAAAATGACCTATTGAGTAGTAAATACTCACTACCTGGGTGACAGGGTCAATCATAACCCAAACCTCAGCATTATGCAATATACCTTTGTAAAAACATCTGCACATGTATCCCCTCAATCTAAAATAAAAGAAAGAAAACGAATAAATAAAATGCTTTTTAAAACTCGCCAAAAAAGGTGGGCGCAGTGGCTCACGCCTGTAATGTCAGCACTTTGGGAGGCCGGGGCTGGCGGATCATGAGGTCAGGACATTGAGGCCATCCTGGCTAACACGGTAAAACCCCGTCTCTATTAAAAATACAAAAATAAATTAGCCGGGCGTGGTGGCGGGCGCCTGTAGTCCCAGCTACTCGGGAGGCTGAGGCAGGAGAATGGCGTGAACCTGGGAGGCAGAGTTTGCAGGGAGCCGAGATGGCGCCACTGCACTCAGCCTGGGCGACAGAGACTCTGTCTCCAAAACAAAACAAAACAAACAAAAAAACTTGCCAAAAAAATAGAAAAACAATCCTAAAATTCACATGGAAGCAAAAAAAAAAAAAAAAAAGAAAGCCAGACTAGTCCACCTAATCATGAGGAAAAAGAGTAAAGCTGGAGACATCACTTCTACCTGACTTCAAAATGCATTACAAGGGGCCAGGGGCAGTGGCTCAGGCCTGTAATCCCAGCCCTTTGGGAGGCTGAGGCGCACAGATCATGAGGTCAGGAGATCGAGGCCATCCTGGCTAACACGGTGAAACCCTGTCTCTATCAAAATACAAAAAATTAGCAGGGCGTGGTGGTGGGCACCTGAGTCCCAGCTACTGGGGAGGCTGAGGCAGGAGAATGGCGTGAACCCAGGAGGCGGAGCTTGCTGTGAGCCGAGATCGCGCCACTGCCCTCCAGCCTGGGTGACAGAGCCAGACTCCCTCTCAACAACAACAACAAAAATTACAAAGTACAGTGACCAAAACATGGATTGGTATAAAAACAGATAGACCAATGGAACAGAATAGAGAACCCAGAAATAAATCTACGTATTTACAGGCACATGATTGTTGACAAAGGTGTCAAAGGTGTCAACAACAAAACATTGGGAAAGAACATTCTCTTCAACAAATTGGGCTGGGGAAGTTGGATATCAGTAGGACGAAGAATGAAAGCAGATCCTTATCTTTCACCATAAATTCAACTCGAAATGCATTAAAGACTTAAACATAAGACCTCCCCCACAGGAAGGGGAGCATCACACACCGGGTTCTATTGTGGGGAGGGGGTTGGGGGGAGAGATAGCATTAGGACATATACCTAATGTAAATGACAAGTTAATCGGTGCAGCACACCAACATGGCACATGTATACATATGTAACAAACCTGCACGTTGTGCACATGTACCCTAGAACTGAAAGTATAACCAAAAAAATAAATAAGACCCCAAATTATGAAACTACTAGAAGAAAATATAGGGAAAATACTTTAAGACATTGGTCTAGGCAATTATTTTATGGCTAAGACATTAAAAAAAAAAAAAAGGTAAAAAATAAAAACAAAGATCAAAAATAAATAAGTGAGACTATATTAAAAGTTTCATTACAGCAAGAAAAACAACCAATGGCGTGAAGAAAATCCATAGAATGAGAGAAAATATTTGTAAGCTATTCACCTGACAAAGGTCTAAATCTAGAATATATGGGAAAGCAAACACCTTAACAGTGAAAAAGTTAGTAGTCCAACTAATAAGTAGGTAAAGGCTCTGAGTAGATATTTCTCAAAGGAAGACATACAAATGGCCAATATATGAAAAAGCACTCAATATCATCTCACCACAGTTAGAATGGCTGCTATCAGGAAGACAAAAAGTAAAAAATGCTGGTGAGGTTGGGGAGAAAAAGGGAACTCTTATGCACTGGTGTAGGAAATAGTAAACTAGTTATGAAAAACAGTGCGGAGGCTTCTGTAAAAACTAAAAATAGAACTGTGGTATGATCCAGCAATCCTATTATTGAGTACTTATCCAAAAGAAAGAAAATCAATATATCAAAGGACACCAGTGCCCCCATGTTTATTGCAGCACTATTTACAATAACTAAGATGTGGAATTAACCTTAATGTTTATCAACAGATGATTGTGGTTGATGAATAAAGAAAATAGGATATACATACACAATGGAATACTATTTAGTCAAAAAATAAAATCATGTCATTTACAACAACATTAATGAGCCTGCAGGACGTTATGTTAAGTGAAATAAGGCCCGAAACCGTAAGTACTGCATGTTCTCACTCGTGGGAACTAAAATAAAAAATTTGAGGTCATGGATGTAGACAGTAGAACTGTGGGTATTAGAGGGTGGGAAAGATAGGGTGAGTGGAGGATGGGGAGAGGTTGGTTAATGGATACAAAATTATAGTTATATAGTAAGAATGAACTCTAGTGTTCTGTGGCATTATAGGGTCACTATGATTATGATTTTATAGTGTATTTTTAAAAAGCTAGAGGAGAGGATTTTCAATGTTCAAAGCACAATGAAATAGTAAATACTTGAGGTGATGGCTTTGCTAATTAGCCTGATTTGACCATTATACACTGGCTACACTTATCAAAATATCACTGTGAATCCCGTAAATATGTACAATTATACACGTCCACAAAAAGTAAAAAGGAAATTGGGTATGATGTAATACACCTGTAGTCCCAGCTATTGACGAGGCTGAGGCAGGAGGACCCCTTGAGCCCAGGAGTACAAGGCCAGCGTGGGCAACACAGTGAGACACTATCAAACAATAAAAAATAAACAAATAGGCCGGGCGCGGTGGCTCAAGCCTGTAATCCCAGCACTTTGGGAGGCCGAGACGGGCGGATCACGAGGTCAGGAGATCGAGACCATCCTGGCTAACACAATGAAACCCCGTCTCCACTAAAAATACAAAAAAATTAGCCGGGCGTGGTGGCGGCGCCTGTAGTCCCAGCTACTCGGGAGGCTGAGGCAGGAGAATGGCGGGAACCCGGGAGGCGGAGCTTGCAGTGAGCCGAGATCGCGCCACTGCACTCCAGCCCGGGCGACAGAGCAAGACTCCGCCTCAAAAAAAAATAAAATAAAATAAATAAATAAATAAATAAACAATTCATCTTATAAATAGACTATGGGCCACACTTAGTGACTTGCTTCTAATGAAAAGAATGTGGTACAACTTATACCTTGTGGCCTCCAACATTAGGTTAGAAGAGGCTCTCAACCTCAGACTGCTTGCCCTTAGAACCCAGGCCCCACGTTGTGAGGAAGCTCAGGTCACAAAAAGCACACAGAAGTTCCAGTGCAAGTATTTGGGCTGCCTGCCCCAACTAAAGTTACAATCAACAGCCACTGTCAACAACCAGACATGTCAGTGACCAGACCTTCGGATGATTCCAGTCCCCCAACATTTGATTTACTCCAAGTGAAACTGAGAGGAGCAGAGAAGGTTGTCCTGGACAAAGATTTTCCAAACCACAGGTTGGTGAACTAAATACATGCTGCTGTTTTAAGCCACTCACCTTTGGGTAGTTTGTAAGGGCAAAATAAACAGGAAAATGGACTTAAATAAAAAGACAATAAGAAATATAATAGCTTACACAGTAGTAATTAGTCTCTTTTAAAGTAGGATCTACTAAATGTTGAGGTTAATTTATTAATGAGAAACAACGCTAATGAGAAACAATGCTAACGAGAAAAACAGACAACTAGGAGACAGACGTATGAACTACTGAGGAGGATGTTTAGAAAAAGTTCCCCTCAGTTACAAATTCTCACAACTAAGCAAATGAGGCTCTTTAGCATTTGCCCCTCAAGTGATGGGATAAGGAAGATGAGGAAGGAAGGATATATAATTTGAAGTATAAAAGTTGAAAAAAAAAACGTAAGTATTTGATATAATAACCTAAATCAGACATTTTACCTGATTTCAATTAACTAAAATTCTAAAAGTGATAAGCAGCACTGAGTAATTACTAATCAATCTAGTATTTGATCTTCATTTTAATTTCCTCAATGAGAAAATAAAAAGAATACTAGGGAATCAGTTTTAATCTTCTCAGTAGTAAAACAAATGTAGTGTCCTTTACATGTTAAAAAATTAAATACAATTTCCCTTCAAGCTTATTTGTATGGAGAAGGTAAGACCATCTCATCCTTACATTGCACCAAAATGCTGCTCCATATCATACAAATTGGCTCTGAAATTTTGAAATTCATATAACTAATTTGACTATTTGTCTCTGATAAATGCCTGCACGTCCCCTGATTTTTAGGTGCTGC
The DNA here is from genome assembly GCF_043159975.1 of Macaca nemestrina. Lineage (NCBI taxonomy): Eukaryota > Metazoa > Chordata > Mammalia > Primates > Cercopithecidae > Macaca > Macaca nemestrina. The sequence goes on from NC_092128.1 coordinate 126,094,621, forward strand.
ATTCCTGAAAATTTTTATTTGAATGGGTTGAACTACTAATTTGATTATGTATTGAGCTATAAAGCACAGCTAGACACTTCTGTTAAGTAAAAGCAGGTAAATAGAGAACACTGTAATTTCTGAGAATGTAGGATCTGTGCCAAGAACAGGATCAGCTGCAGTGTTATACAAAGAACCAAGCACCAGGTCAAAAGAGGATCTATTTGTAAGCTGTAAGATGATGAATTAGCTCAATTTTCAATGAGGATGGCAACAGCCCAGACTTAATCTTCTCCTTTCTACACGGCAAAAATCTACACGATTCTATGACTTATTATGAATTAGTAAATATAATTCAGTAAATAGTAGACTGAGTCAGCAGATCCTGTAATCAAGATTTGATGAAAATGGGAGTGAAGAGGTAGGGACTGAGAGAAAAACGGTTTGAATAGAGAAAAAGAAATGAATATGCTCTTTGTAAGCCTGACTTCCCATTGTGTCACAGAAGTCAGCAAGGTATTAATATAAGCCAGCCCCATGTTCCTTCAGGAAGCAAACAGTGAAATGAAAGGCATCCTACTACTCGAATTTCTATTCTTACTTAGGACAATTGGAATAATAAGCAACATGACTGAAAAACAATTCTCCTAAAATTAGATTCGGTACTGGCATAATGACAGACATAGATCGACATATTAAAATTGAGAATCCCAAAATAAACCCACATATTTATGGTCAGTTGATTTTCAACAAGGGTAAAAAAACAATTAAATGAAATTATTAATTTGTTAAAAATAATAGCCTTTTCAACAAATGGTAATGGGACGACTGGCTATCCACATGCAAAAGAATAAAGATGGACTCCTAACATATGCCATATCTAAACTTAACTCAAAATAGACCTGCTAAATATGAGCTAAACTAAAAAGTCTTTATCAAAATTTAAAATGTCTGCACTTGAACAGACATCATCAAGAAAGTAAAAATAAAAGCCATTGAGTGAAAGAAAATATTTGAAAATCGTATCTGTTAAGGGTCTTACAGCTACGATATATGAAAAACTCTTAAAATTCAGGAAAAAAGGGAAGGCAATTTAAAAATGGGCATAGCATTTAAATAGACATTTTTCCAAAGATACGCAAGTGGCTCATAAACACATAAAAAGATTCTTAACATCATTAGTAATTAGGGAAATGCAAATCAAAACAAGAATGAGGTATTGCTTTGCCGGGTGCGGTGGCTCATGCCTGCAATTCCAGCACTTTGGGAGGCCGAGGCGGGCAGATCACAAAGTCAGGAGATCAAGACCACCCTGGCTAACACGGTGAAACCCCGTCTCTATAAAGATACAAAAAATTAGTCGGGTGTGGTGGCTGGAACCTGTAATTCCAGCCACTCAGGAGGCTGAGGCAGGAGAATGGCTTGAACCTGGTGTGGGGGAGGCTGCAGTGAGCCGAGAGCGTGCCACTGCACTCCAGCCTGGGTGCCAGAGCGAGACTCCATCTCAAAAAAAAAAAAAAAAAGGAATGAGGTATCACTTCACACCACTAGCATGGAACCTTCAATCAAAAATGTGAAAAATGTTGGTAAAGATATAGAGAAACTAGAATCCCCATACAATTCTGATGGAAATGTAAAATGGTGCAGCCACTTTGGAAAACAGACTGGCAGCTCCTCAAATTCCACTTGTAAGTATACACCAGCAATTCCACTTGTAAGTAGACACCCATGAGAAAGGAAAACATATGCAAACATAAAAACTTGTACATAAAAGTTCATAGCAGTATGATTAATAGCCAAAACACGGAAACAACCAAAAGGTCCATAACTGATGAATGGGTAAATAAAATGACTGGTATATCCACAGAGTGGAATGTTACTCAGCAATTAGAGGAAGTTGAGTACTGATACATGTTACAATGCGGATGAACCTTAAAAATGTTATGCTAAGTGAGGCCAGGCATGGTGGCTCATGCCGGTAATGCCAGCACTTTCGGAGGCCGAGGCAGGCGGATCATGAAGTCAGGAAATCAAGACCATCCTGGCTAACACGGTGAAACCCCGTCTCTACTAAAAATGCAAAAAAATTAGCCGGGCGTGGTGGTGGGCGCCTGTAATCCCAGCTACTTGGGAGGCTGAGGCAGGAGAATGGCATGAACCCGGAAGGCAGAGCTTGCAGTGAGCCGAGATCACGCCACTGCCCTCCAGCCTGGGCAACAGAGCAAGACTCCTGTCTCAAAAAAAAAAAAAGTTATGCTAAATGAAAGAAGCCAGTCACAAAAGACCACCACATGTTTTGTGATTCAATTGATATGAAATGTCCAGAATGGGCAACCCTATAGAAACAAAGTAGACTGGTGGTTCCCTAGAGCTGAGGAAGGGCAAACTGGTGGATGATGGCTAAATGATGCAGGGTTTCCTTTCAGGGTTGTCAAGATGTTCTCAAATTGATGTTGCTGATGACTACACAACTCCATGAATATACTAAGAGACTTGTATATTTTCAATGGGTGAACTGTATGGTATGCAAATTATATGTCAACACAGTTGTTTTTAAAAATCCAATGGCAGGATCTACTAGATACATTTCTTAATTCTCTACTTTGGATGTATATACTCTACATGATCTGAGTATTTCTGTGCTTTTACAATATACTTAAAATGAAACGAAAATGAAGGAAATGCCTAACATTTCAAGTACTTTGTAAATTAATCTAAAACATTTGCATTTTGAAGAAGAGTTTAATGGCCTCTCTGTACAAGTTATCCTGAAATTCATGCAATAAACAGACACAGATTCTGTACCCATTCATGAAAGTAACGACAAGCAGTAAGACACTTCTTTGGAACATTATATTAAACATTCTCTGATTTTAATCTGGCTTGCCTTACTATGACAGTAGAGAAACAGCTAAAAAATAATGGTTTCAAGAAAAAAACTCTCTCAACTTCTGTGAGGAATGACGTATAATTCCCAACTTTCCTAAGGGTAAATATTATTTTTAAAATGTATATACTTATGAGAAAAACATGACAGAACGAAAATCAGAGGTTAAGAAATAAGTGCACGCGGCCGGGCGCGGTGGCTCAAGCCTGTAATCCCAGCACTTTGGGAGGCCGAGGCAGGCAGATCACAAGGTCAGGAGATCGAGACCACAGTGAAACCCCGTCTCTACTAAAAATACAAAAAATTAGCCGGGCGCGGTGGCGGGCGCCTGTAGTCCCAGCTACTCAGGAGGCTGAGGCAGGAGAATGGCGGGAACCCGGGAGGCGGAGCTTGCAGTGAGCCGAGATCGCGCCACTGCACTCCAGCCTGGACAACAGCGTGAGACTCCGTCTCAAAAAAAAAAAAAAAAAAAAAAGAAATAAGTGCACGATAAAGATAGTAAAATTAATTACAATAAAAATAAAAAAGAAAACTATCCAATACAATTAGTATCCTAAAACATTAGATATTATTCCCCCACCTATAGATTAACAATTGACATGTTATATTTCATACATACCTGACTTCTGATTTTACCTAATTCCTTCTATGAATCCTGTGTCTCTTCTAAATTAATATGGCAATGTGGTGTAGCCTCTAGAGAAGGCTCTGACATAGGTTGTATTTTTAGAGTATCAGTCAGTTCTTGTTGAAGTTGTCTGGTAACTACCTGTTCAGATATTTTTGTTACTGATTTTACGTTACCTTATTAGTAAATCATGGTAATAAGATTTAACTTGTACTCTGAAAAATAGCACCACATACATGAATTTACCTTCTTTTCCTATGTGTATGCATGCTTCTTTATTACTATTCAGTTAAGGACACAGAAGGTGTTATTTCCTGCCAAGTTAAGTGTTCTGCTTAGATTCAGTTCACTATTCACTCATTCCTGATACATTTGCAATGCTTAACTTCCTACTTAAGTCTCAAAAAGAAATCAGTATGAGAGTGGGGCTGGAAGTAGAAAATGCAACATTGTAAAACGTTTTTCCTCCTCCTTATTAGAAGCTCAAAGAAACCTCACTACTGACATCCTCAATGGCCTGCTCAGATCATTCCAATAGATTTCAATCTCAGAATACAAGTAAAATTCCACTGGCCTTCCAGGCTCTAGGTAGTCACCTGGCCTCCACCTCCCTCCCTGACCTCAGCTCCTATAAATCTCTTCCCTACTCGCTGCATTCTCACTGTATGTGAATCCTGCCACCTCCCCTTAGATTGAAAATGGGGACCCAATGTCAAACAAAGCAATCGCAGATAGCCACAATTATCTTTGTGTGGGACAAAGTTATATCCAAATGATAGCCATTGAACCTTGAAATAAAAATTATGGGCAAATTATTTTTAAGAACATTCAAATTATAAATACCAGTGGTAAGATTAAATCAAATAGGGTTTTGCTGGAAATTCACATTTGTCCCAAATTATGATTTAATAAAAAGTAAATGCTTCTAAACAATTGAGATGTCATAATAATACTGGGATATTGCAACAGTCTCAGATTAAAGTCAAATTTATATGAATAAAAATAAAATTATACCAACTTAAATACATAAAAACCCCTGAATGAAAAGTATTATGAGGTACAACAGTATATACTTCAGTTCACCTGGGAAATCTTGAATTAACAAAGTAACCCACCTAATTGAATCTTAATTTCAAAAGACTCATTTCAGATACAAGGCATTTCTGTTTATCTGCATCATCATGGTCTTAAAATGTGGCCACATACAAATATTAAAATTATTTTAGCAGTGTGTCTACATCATAAATATTAGTCTATATCTACTAAAAACTTGTAACTTAACCTCTTAACATTTCCAAAGTGATATAATTTCTTTACTCAAAGTAAAGCATATTTCAGTTCTTTCTTTTTGCTGATATGTTTCTAGGCTAACACAGCAAATACACTTATATTCTAAGTGTATTTGTACACACTTTTCTTTTTTTCTTTTGAGACGGAGTTTTGCTGCCCAAACTGGAGTGTAATGGTGCGATCCCAGCTCAATGCAACCTCCGCCTCCAAGGTTCAAGTGATTCTCCTGCCTCAGCCCCCCCAGTAGGTGGGATTAGAGGTGCCTGCCACCGCACCCAGCTAATTTTTTATTTTCAGTTGAGACGGGGTTTCTCCATGTTGGTCAGGCTGGTCTTGAACTCCCGACCTCAGGTGATCTGCCTGCCTCCACCTCCCAGAGTGCTGGGATTACAGGCATGAGCCACTGAGCCCGGGCTATTCTACATACTTTTATATTCAACTATATATAACATCTAGCATAACCAAATATTACTTTACATTTTCTTTCAGTTTGAAAAATACCTTTCTTGATACTTACCTTTTTTCTTTCTCTTTTTCACATTGATATATTCTTTCTTTCAAATTATTACATGCATTGATTAATTCCTTGTTTTTCTCTTCTAGCAGAAGACTCTGCTTTTCACTCCCAGCTGGATTTTTTTTACAACAGCATGAATTTGGTCTTGGATAGTACTGATTGTCTTTTCTTGACTGTCAGCTTTCTTGTGGGATCATCCAGTTGCTGTCCGAGCAACCTATTTTCACTTTGTAGTTGAGCACATCTGTCCTCTATAGATTTCTGCTTCTTTGGCGTATTTATTTACTTTGCTTTGTTCATTTTTATACATTTGTTCAGTTTCTTTCTTTTGACACTGTGCTTGGCCTAGGTCTCTTTGGAAACATTCTAAAACCAACGTCTTTTCTCTGAGTGTTTCTCTTGCATGATGAAACTTAATTTTTAGGCTGTTAATTTTACTGTCAGCATTACAGAGTTTTTCAGAAAGAATCTCACTGTTATTTTTCAGGTTAGACATATCAGAATTCATTTTCTCCTGTAAATGAACCCAATCACGTCCTGTTCTCTGGAAAGCAAGTTCTAGGTTTGCTTATGCTGTCTGACTTTGATCACAATCATGTACGGCAGCATCCATATGACTGAATTTCCATTTCCAGTCTTTCCTCGTTGTGTTTTATATTCTCAAGTCGAGAACTGAGAATTTTATTCTCAGCTGTCAAAATGCTAAGTTGTCCACTGTACTGAAATACTATTTTTGTTAATGTTTCCTCATTCAGTTTTATCATATTTTGAAGGTTATCATTCTTTTATTTCACACTTTCAACATCCTTCAAACATTTTTTTCTTTCAGCTGCTTCTGATGTTGTATTGGTCTAGTTCCAGTCTTAGCATGGCAATTTCTTCCTGCAACATACTATTTTTATGCAACAGGTCTTTTTCTTTCTTATGGCCTTGAGAAATCTAAGTAAACAAAGGAAACTTAGCACTCAATAGAATGACATATCACAGTTTCTTCTGAAATTAAAGAATAACCTGTATTGTACAATGAAAGGATTCCCATAAGTGGATATTTAACTGGAAAAAATGTTAAATCAAAATTTCAAACCTGAGTATAAATTCCCAAACGTTAAAAATATCTATTTGAAGACAATGAATCAATAAAAGTAAAAAATAAACCACTAGAGGATTTTTAAGGATCTCAGAATTGACAAAGCCTTTCTCTGAATTACAAAAAACCCAGTGGCATAAAATATGAGATTAATAGACTTGACTACATTTTTAAAATTTTTAAATTTTAAAATCTGATATCTAACCTATACACCACTCCATTGTAAGATGCTTAGCTCTGCATTTATTTAGACAGAAGAAATGTCTCAAAGTTCTTTAAGTTCCTTTTTCCTGAGAATGTTTTATAAATATTCTACTTTTCTAACAATTTTATTGTAAGTTATAAAGATTACATTTATTCATAAATGTTAAATCTAAGCATTGTATGCATTTCTACATTTTACACTTTTACATCTAAGCATTGCACTTTTACATACATCACTGAATTCACTTAAGGTCACAATTCTGAAAAGGAGAGGTCAAAATATATGCAACATGCAGCATTTTCCCTTGGTCTTCTGATTCTACTTCTAGTGCTTCTCCATCAAATTGCGGTTATATCTGTGGTGTAAACATATAAATACAAAAGAAGCCTCTTATTTAAAAATACCAATGGTAAAATTTATAGAGATCTTCTTTAAAAATCATGAGATTATTTCCTATTGCAATAACTTTTATTTCCTCTTTATAATGTTTAAACAGTAGTAAGTGTGAAATAGGGGGAAATACACTGAACTATTTTTCCAGGAACAAAACATTTATCAATAAATTATCATTAAATGTATATTATGCTATATCATTGTTTTCAAAGCCCTTTGCATTGAAATTAGATACTACTTGGAGAAAACTTTTAACCTCTTCAAAAGAAAGAAGAATGACATCCACAATATGGCCTCTAAACTGGCTATACATTTCCTCCTTACCTATCAGTGAAAATAATAAACTGACTTCTCCATTAATATTTTGAGAAGATAAAACAATGTCCGAAAACTAGAACATCTGTTGTTAGTAGCAAAAGTTTTGAGATTATGGAAAGATCATCAATTCTTATAAAAAATATCAGATATCAAATGTTTTTTCTTTGACGCTATTGTGAATGTCACTACTCAACTACTGCAGACTAATGGAGCTGAATTAAGAATATGGCTTTATCCTACAGACACACAAACATGCACACAAACACACACGTGTATATTCTATATATATCTCTACACACACACACAATATATGTGTGTATATATATATAATGTGTGTGTATATATATATAATTTAAAAATTCTTTATACTTCCCAACGTACATAGAGTTGGTTTTTCAAATATACACATGCAAAAATAAATTTGAAAATGACTAAAGAAAATACCTCAGAATTCATTTTCTTTGAGCCCCTTTGACCTTCTTTTGCTTACTGGTCAGAATCTCATCTTGTAATATTCTGGCGTTCTGCTCTTCAGAAAGTTGCTTGTGGGTATCGCTTCGCTCCTGCACAACCTAGACATACACTACATTTTTGGTCTAATAGCATTGGAAAAGAAAGTCTAAAAGAGCAGAACCTCTTCTGTAAAACTGTTTTTTTAAAAAGGTAGCCTATTAAAACACAAGGACTTTTATCCCTCAAGAATCACTCAAATTTTAATTGCATACATGACAGCTAAATTTCTCAAAGAGGAAAAACAGTTCTTACCTACAGAAAAATACAGTATTGTGTAATAAAATTTCTTTCAAAACATTTAACTAGCTTTGTTATAGTCTCAAAGCTATACAGCCCGTATTTTAACATAAAAATGCATAAATATTTATGTCAGTGATTAAACTCAATTTATCCTCCATTCCTTCATTCAGAAAACACAGAGACAGTTTGAGCATCTAAGACTGAACATCACAGGCAGAGATGCCAAGGTTTACAATAAATGTCATACTTCCTTTTTAAGATTAAAGTCTTGGTATGTTTTGAAACTAAATTATACACATCAAAGGAATATTATAAGTAATATTGATGAAATATAAAGTTAGAAATATAAAGTTTTCACCAAAAATTAATTTACGTAATCCAAATTCTTTCTTAATGCCCTCAATTCTGTGACCAGTGATGTCAGAGTCTGTTTGAGTTGTTGTTTCGTTTCAACTTCTTTCCCACATTCCTTTTCTTTTCTTTTTAACTGTTCACTATCTTTTCTAGGCAACGTATCAGCATTTCTTCCCTTTTCTCCTTCCTTTAAGGTCATGCTACAGTAAAACATATTAAAATTTATTTTGTTAGAAAATAAAAAGTTTATTTTGTTATCTGGCTCTTCCTACATAGTGTTAATTATTCAAATAAAATTTCTATGTTCTTGACTATTTTTCCTTCCTAGTTCTCATGTTTTTAATTTCTCACTTCAGTCTCTTCCAAGGGATAGATATACTTGAAAGGCAGTGAAGAAAAAACATCCTGCTAATTTGTGAGTTTCTGTTACTAGCAATTCTGATAAATATTATGGAAAAGAATATTAGAGGCCGGGCGCGGTGGCTCAAGCCTGTAATCCCAGCACTTTGGGAGGCCGAGACGGGCGGATCACGAGGTCAGGAGATCGAGACCATCCTGGCTAACACAGTGAAACCCCGTATCTACTAAAAAATACAAAAAACTAGCCGGGCGAGGTGGCGGGCGCCTGTAGTCCCAGCTACTCAGGAGGCTGAGGCAGGAGAATGGCGTAAACCCGGGAGGCGGAGCTTGCAGTGAGCCGAGATCCGGCCACTGCACTCCAGCCTGGGCGACAGAGCGAGACTCCACCTCAAAAAAAAAAAAAAAAAAAAAAAAAAAGAATATTAGAAAGTATTTAGAATAGTTACACGTTGAAAATTACCTCTTTTTGGCAGGGCGTGGTGGCTCATGCCTGTAATCTCAGCACTTTGGGAGGCCGAGGCAGGCGGATCACAAGGTCAGGAGATCGAGACCATCCTGGCTAACACGGTGAAACCCCGTCTCTATTAAAAATACAAAAAAATTAGCTGGGTGTGGTGGTGGGCACCTGTGGTCCCAGCTACTCGGGAGGCTGAGGCAAGAGAATGGCGTCAACCCAGCAGGCAGAGCTTGCAGTGAGCAGAGATCCAGCCTGGGTGACAGAGACTCTGTCTCAAAAAAAAAAAAGAAAATTACCTTTTTCACACAGTCATAAGAACTCAATTAGGACAGATCATTTCAAATTAACTAATTAAAAAGAACATACTACTTATAAACAACTTTGTAAATTCACTAGAAATAAATTTTAATTTTCATGAAATACTGCAGGTATCCCTAAAATGATTTACAGTGCAAGATGGTACCATCGGGCCAGGCGCGGTGGTTCACACCTGTAATCCCAGCACTTTGGGAAGCCAAGGCAGGTAGATCACCCCAGGTCAGGAGTTTGAGACCAGTCTGACCAACAAGGTGAAACCCCATCTTTACCAAAAATACAAAAATAGCCGGGCCTGGTGGCAGGCATCTGTAGTCCCAGTTACTCGGGAGGCTGAGACAGGTGAATTGCCTGGGAGGTGGAGGTTGCAGTGGGCCGAGATCATGCCACCACACTCCAGCAGCCTGGGTGACAGAACAAGACTCCATCTCAAAAAAAAAAAAGAAAAAAAATGGCACCATTGGATGTCATTCACACAATATATATCTGCAGATTACTATAGTCCAATACAAGGCAATGGGGTCTAATATCTGTTAATCCAGCTGTCCCCAATCTTTTTGGCACCAGGGACTGATTTTGTGGGAAACAGTTTTTCCATGGACCTGGGGGAGAGGGGGATGGTTTAGGGATGATTCAAGCACATTACGTGTATTGTGCACTTTACTTATATTGTTATTACACTGCAATATATAATGAAATAATTAATTACATAGCTCTCATGATGCAGAATCAGTGAAAGTCCTGAGCTTGTTTTCCTTCAACTAAACATTCCCATCTGGGGGTGATGGGAGACAGTGACATATCATTAGGCATTAGATTCTCATAAGGAGAGCACAGCCTAGATCCCCAGTGTGCGCAGCTGACAGCAGGATTTGGTTCATGCTCCTATGAGAATCTAATGGTGCTGCTGACCTAACAGGAGGCAGAGGTCAGGTGGTAATGTGAGTGATGGGGAGCGGCTGTAAATACAGATGAAGCTTTGCTTGCTCATTTGCCACTCACCTCCTGCTGTATGGCCTGGTTCCTAACAGGCCATGGACTGGTAATGGTCCGTGGCCTGGGGGTTAGGGACCCCTATGTTAACAAATACTTTTTTTTTTTTTTTTTTTTTTTTTTTTGAGACGGAGTCTCGCTCTGTCGCCCAGGCTGGAGTGCAGTGGCCGGATCTCAGCTCACTGCAAGCTCCGGCTCCCGGGTTCACGCCATTCTCCGGCCTCAGCCTCCCGAGTAGCTGGGACTACAGGCGCCCGCCACCTCGCCCGGCTAGTTTTTTTTTTTGTATTTCTTAATAGAGACGGGGTTTCACCGTGTTAGCCAGGATGGTTTCGATCTCCTGACCTCGTGATCCGCCCGTCTCGGCCTCCCAAAGTGCTGGGATTACAACAAATACTTTTTATGTTTATTTTTTGGTAACACTTTCCACTTATCTTCTTGATTCCTATGTATTTTATAAACAATTTAAAAATTCCTTTTGGAACAAGACAGGATCTCATATTTAAACAATAAAGAATAACACGTATTTTCAACATAGAACTCTGAATTAATTTTATCTGTATAAGAGAGATATGTGAAATAAACTAATCATTACTTTCCATTTTATTTTTTATTTCATGGGTATTAATAAAGCTGGGAAGTCCCGGCTGGGTGCGGTGGCTCATGCCTGTAATCCCAGCACTTCGGGAGGCCGAGGCGGGTGGATCACAAGGTCAAGAGATCGAGACCATCCTGGCTAACATGGTGAAACCCCATCTCTACTAAAAAAAATACAAAAAATTAGCCAGGCATGGTGGCACGCAGCTGTGCTCCCAGCTGCTAGGGAGGCTGAGGCAGGAGAATTGCTTGAACCCAGAAGGCGGAGGTGCAGTGAGCCACGATCACACCACTGCACTCTAGCCTGGGTGACAGAGCTAGGCTCCATATCAAAAAAATAATAATAATAAAATAAAATAAAAAATAAAACTTGGAAATCCTAGGCAGAGCAATTGGGCAAGAGAAAGAAGAAAAGGACTTCCAAATTGGAAAAGAGAAAGTCAAACTATCTCTGCCAATGATATGATCTTATACCTAGAAAGCCGTAAAGATGCCTACAAAACACTCCTAGATTTGATAAATGAATGCAATGAAGTCTGAGGTTGCAAAATCAATGAATCCAAATCAGTAGCACCCATATACACCAACTATGACCAAGCTGAGAGTCAAATCAAGAACCCAATCCCTTTTACAATGGCTGCAAAAGTGTAAAATACTTAGAAATGTACTTAATGGAGGAGGCGAATGATCTATATAAGGATAACTAGAAAACACTGCTGAAGGAAATCATAGATGACACAAAGGGAAATACATCCTATGATCATGGACTATAAGAATTGATATTGTGAAAATGAGCCTCATGCCCAAAGCAGCCTACAGACTCAATGCATTTCCTGTCATAATACCAATGACATTCTTTACAGAATTAGAAAAAAAAAATGCTGAAATTCATGTAAAACCACAAAAGAGTCTGAATAGCAAAAGACATACTAAGCAAAAACAAAAAATAACAAAACAAACAAAAAAACACAAAAAACAACAACAACAAAAAGTCTGGAGGCATCAAATTACCTGATGTCAAATTATACTATAAGGCCACAGTAACAAAAACAGCATGGTAGTGGTATAAGAGTAGATAAATACATCAATGGAACAGAATAGACAACCCACAAATAAAGGCATTTACAACCAAATATTCTTTGGCAAAGTATAGAAAAACATAAACTGGAGAAACGACACCTTATTCAATAAATGGTGCTGGGAAAACAGGATAGCCAAATGTAGAAGAATGAAACTAGATCCCTATCTCTCACCATATATAAAATAAAAATTAATTCAAGACGGACTAAAGGCCTAAGTCTCAGACCTGAAAACGTTGGCCTATGGAAAAAATTTATGATGAAGAACCCAAAAGCAAATGTGACAAATAACTTAACTAATTAACTATTAAACTTTTAATTAAACTGCAAAGCTTCTGCACAGCAAAAGAAATAATCATCTGAGTACACTAACAACCTATATGGGGAAATATTTGCAAATCACAAATTAGACAAAGGACTAATATCTAGAATCTACAAAAAACTCAAACAAATTGGCTGGGCGCGGTGGCTCAAGCCTGTAATCCCAGCACTTTGGGAGGCCGAGACGGGCGGATCACGAGGTCAGGAGATCAAGACCATCCTGGCTAACACGGTGAAACACCGTCTCTACTAAAAAAATACAAAAAGCTAGCCGGGCGAGGTGGCGGGCGCCTGTAGTCCCAGCTACTCGGGAGGCTGAGGCAGGAGAATGGTCTAAACCCGGGAGGCGGAGCTTGCAGTGAGCTGAGATCCGGCCACTGCACTCCAGCCTGGGTGACAGAGCGAGACTCCGTCTCAAAAAAAAAAAAAAAAAAAAAAAACTCAAACAAATAAGAGAGAAAATACAAATAATTCATTAAAAAGTGGGCAAATGACGTGAATAGACAATTCTCAAAAGAAGATGTACAAATGGTCAGCAAGTACATAAAAATATGCTCAATATCACTAATCATCAGGAAAATGCAAAAGAAAACAACAATGAGATATCACCGCACTGCAGCCAGAATGGCCATTATTAAAAATCACAAGCAATAGATGTTGATGTGGATGTGGTAAAAAGGAAACACTTACACAGTGGTGGTGAGAATGCAAATTAGTACAACCTCTAGGGAAAACAGTATGGAGGTTTTTCAAAGAACTAAAAGTAGATCCTACTCTTCAATTCAGCATTCCCACTTCTGGGTATCTACTCAAAGGAAAAGAAATCATTATATCCAAAAGACACCTGCATGCATATGTTTATTGTGGGACAATTCACAATATGCAAAGATGTGGAATCAACCTGTGTCCATCAGCCGATGAGAGGAATATATATATATGCGTATATCACAGAATATTAGCCACTAAAAAAAATGAAATAATGTCTTTTGCAGCAACCTGATGGAGCTGGAGGCCATTCTTCTAAGTGAAGTAACTCAGGAATAGAACAGCAAATACCGCATGTTCTCACAAGTGGGAGCTATGCTATGCATATGTGAAAGCAGACAGTGGTATAATGACATTGGAGACTCAGAAGGGAGAAAAGCATAAGGGAGTGAGAGACAAAAGCTACCTATTGGGCTACTGAAGGGGTGGCCTGCCCCTCCACACCTGTGGGTGTTTCTCGTTAGGTGGCACGAGAGACTTGAGAAAAGAAATGAGACATAGAGACAAAGTATAGAGAAAGAAAAAGTGGGCCCAGGGGACCGGCGCTCAGCTTACAGAGGACCCACGCCGGCACCGGTCTCTGAGTTCCCTTAGTATTTATTGATAATTATCTTTACCATCTTAAAGATAAGGGAGTGGCAGGACAATAGGATCATCGAAGGGAGAAAATTAGCAGTAAGACATATGGACAAAGATCTCTGTGACATGAATAAGTTTAAAGGAAAATGCTGTGCCTTGAGATGCATATGCAAACATCTCCATAAACCTTTTAGCAGCATTGCTCCAGCAAGTCCCACCTTATTCCTAATTGGGGTTTTCTCCTTGCTCAGTAAACAAGGCATACGATCGGGTCTTACACCGAGATGTTCCATTGCCCAGGGATGGGCAGGATTTTTAACCAGCAAGCTGCCTTCAGGCACTTGTTTAACAAAGACACATCCTGCACAGCCTAAAATCCATTAAACCTTGAGTCACCACAGCACATGTCTCTTGCAAGGACAAGGTTGGGGGTAGGGTCACAGATTAACAGCATCTCAAATACAGAACAAAATGGAGTCTCTTATGTCTACTTCTTTCTATATAGACACAGTAACAGGCTGATCTCTCTTTCTTTTCCCCACAGCTACAATGTAAACTACTTGGGTGATGGGTACACTAAAATCCCAGACTTCACCATACAATTCATCCATGTAACCAAAAACCACCTGTACTCCTAAAGGTTACTGAAATAAAAAAATTAGAGAGTAAAAAGAAGAATAAAACTGTATAACGTTTTTAAAAAGTATTCTGGGTTGAGACACATGGCCATTTCATGCTTTGGTTGAACTGTAAAATAATATATTCTTGAGGACAATTTAGAAATATTAATCAAAGGCCTTTTGTAAAAAAGTTCTGATATTTTAACCAAAATATTCTGTATTAAAGACTTTTTTCAAAATATATAATTAGAAATGTAGAAAATGACTTAGATAAAAGATGTTCTGGGCTGTATGTCATGGCTCACGCCTGTAATACCAATGTTTTGATAGGCCAAAGCAGGAGGATTGTTTGAAGCCATGACTTGGAGATCATCCCAGACAAGATAGTGAGACCTTGTCTCAATGAAAAACTTAAAAAGTTAGTAGGGCATGGGGGCATGTGCCTGTAGTGCCAGCTACTTAGGAGGTTGAGGCCGGAGAATCCCTTGAGCCCAAAAGTTCAAAGTTGCAGTGAGCTATGATCACGCTACTGCACTCCAGCCTCAGTGACAGAGCAAAACCCTGTGTCTAAAAATAACAATAATAAAAGATGTTCCTCACAGCATTAATTCTAATACAAACTAATTTAAAACCCAAATTCAATTTGTTAAATATTGAGGTTCCTATATAGTAGACTTCCATATAGCCATTAAAATCATGATTCAAAATATGCAATTATTATAAGAATTCACAGTTAAAAATTTGTTACATTATTTCCAAGAATTTCATATTTCACAAGTCCAAGACATTTTCTTCCCTATTAAGCCCGGAAAGTCTGCAATTGCAAAAATTCTTACATACATCTTTAGTATAAAGTAGACAGTTAAAATATTTATTGAAAACTCAAATGTCATACCTCAAACTGTAGCGTTCTTGTTCCCATTGACCTTTTTCACGCTCTAACTGTAATCGTGTTTCTTTTGCTTCAGGTAGCTCCTTTTATAGTACACAACCATATTTTCCATTTGTTTAATGTTTACCATAAGTTGTTCACAGTGATTATTCCTAAGTTCTAATAAGTGTTCTCATAAAAGAACTGCATCTTACATTTTCGATAGGCTAACAGAATCTACATGAGGGAGAAAACAAGGTGGAAATAAAATATGAGTACTTTTTGCATATAAAGGACTGCACATTTTAACAGTCACCCATCCATACACCTAACAAATATGGACTAAGTTCCTAACATGTGGTCTACTGAGCTTTGCAGATACAACAGACAATAGCTCTGCTCTTGCTCAGCTTTCAGTGTAGTGAAGAACAAAGACAATGAAAGTGAAACTTACAAATTCAGACAGATACTGGAAGAAAACAGTTCTATGGTCACATACAATGTGATGTATACTGGGCTCAGGGAAGATTTCTTTGATGAAGGGATGGCTACACTGAGAAATAACGGATGAGAAGGAAGCAGTTAAGTAAAGGGGGTAGAAAAGCATTCTAGTCAGTCTGTGGTAAGTGCTGAAGCTCTGCTGCAATCTGCTTCTGGTCACGATAGAGAAACAGGTACTGATTTCCCTTCTTGTCTGAAACAATCAAAAACAAAAAAAAACAAAATACATTTTACAATGATTTTCAAGAAAGTGGAGTTCAGGTACACTTTGGGAGGCCGAGGCAGGCAGATCACCTGAGGTCAAGAGTTCGAGACTACCCTGGCCAACATGGGGAAACCCCGTATCTACTAAAAATACAAAAATTAGCTGGGTGCGGTGGTGCACACCCATGGTCCCAGCTGCTCGGGAGGCTGAGACAGAAGGATCACTGATCCCAAGGCCATGACACAGGGAGAAAAAAACTGAGGTAGAGTCCACCAGATTCCCTGAGTTGGAATGATGAAGCTGAGAGTCTCAAAAAACCAATAACAGAGTAATGAACAGTACATGTGTGCTAGGAAACTACCTGAGACCAGGGGAAAAAATCTTTTAAAAATTAGAAACAGTGAAAAATAGTGCCTGTTGCTCACAATGTGTAAGGAAGAGTGTCCATTCCTATGAGCAAAACTGGAAAAACTCGGGCTTTATGGGGCAATGAGTAGAGTTATTAGAAACACCCTGCCTCAGAAGTGGAAAATTAGACCAAACCATAAAGCAAGACCAGAAATATCAAGCTATGTGTAAGTAACTCAACTGTGTCCCAAAATAAATCTCAAGCAGAGGCATGGAAGATACTTTTTGAAAGCAAACTGTATGTGTAGAGATTCAAATTAAAATGTCAGAAATGAAAACTATACTGGATGGAAATAAATACAGAGTAGACATCACAAAAGAGAAGATTCATAAATTTGAGACATCGGAGAACTACGAGAAAACTTTAAGCAGTAACATACAGGTCCCCAAAGAGAAAGGGAGAGAGACAGACAAAACGTAAAGAGCAAATAGCCAGAAACTTTCTAAACTTAATGAAAACTATAATCCCACAAATCCAGGAAGGATCTGGCTGGGAAAGAGGAAATGAAATTATACTATTCTAATTTTCTTATGCCATATATGAGATGGTATAATACTGCCTGAAAGTAGACTGTGATAAGATAAAATCATATAGTATAAATTATAATGAAATCACAAAGATAGTAAAAACAGACTTATAGCTAATAAGCAAAAAGAGAGAGAGAAAACAATCATAAAAATTACATGACTGGCCAGGTGCAGTGGCTCACGCTTGTAATCCCAGCACTTTCAGAGGCCGAAGAGGGCAGATCACCTGAGGTCAGGAGTTCAAGACCAGCCTGGCCAATGTGGCAAAAACCTGCCTGTAATAAAAATACAAAAAATTAGCCAGGTGTGATGACAGGCGCCTGTAGTCCCAGCTACTTGGGAGGCTGAGGCAGGAGAATCGCTTGAACCCAGGAGGCAGAGGTTACAGTGAGCAGAGATTGTGATATTGCACTGCAGCCTGGGTGGCAGAATGAGACTCCATCTCAAAAAAAAAATTACATTGCTAATTGAAAAGAAAGCAGAAAAAGAAGAAAAGAAAACAAAGAACAGCTGGGACTAATGGAAACCAAATAGCATGATAACCGATAAACTTAACTATACCAGTAATCACATTATAAATGAAACCAGCCTAATAACCTAAATTAAAAGGCAGATTGTCAAACTGTATAAAAAAGCAAGATCCTACTCCCTGATACCTATAAGAAATACTTTAAATGTAGGCCAGGCTTGGTGGCTCATGCCTGTAATCCAAGCACTTTGGGAGGCTGAGGCGGGCCGGATCATGAGGTCATGAGATTGAGACCATCCTGGCTAACACGTGAAACGCTGTCTCTACTGAAAATACAAAAAATTAGCTGGTCATGGTTCCAGGTGCCTGTAGTCCCAGCTACTTGGGAGGCTGAGGCAGGAGAATGGCGTGAACTCAGGAGGCAGAGCTTGCAGTGGGCTGAGATCCCGCCACTGCACTCTAGCCTGGGTGACAAAGCAAGACTCCGTCTCAGAAAACAAAGAAAACAACAACAACAACAACAACAACAACAAAACCCAGAAATACTTTAAATGTAAAGATGTAAATTAGTTAAAAGAATGGAAAAATATATACCATGCTAACAGTTAACAAATAAAGCCTAGCAGAAATGGTTATATTAATACCAAAGTAGATTTCAGAGCAAAAATATTACTAGTTATCAACAAAATTATTTCATAATGATAAATGGTTCAATTAATCAAGAACACATAATCCTAAATGTTTATGTACCTAGTAACATAACAGTTTCAAAATCCATGAGGCAAAAACTGATAGAAGAAATTGACAAATTCACAGGTGTAGTCTGAGATTTCAATATCACTTACTCAATATGTGACAGAACAAGGAGGCAGAAAATCAGTAAGACTAGAGTAGACTTGAAGAACACTATGCTTCTCAAGGGCCTATGGAACACTGAGCAAAACAGATCATATTCTAGGCCACACAATAAATCTTCATAAAAGAATTAAGTCAAAAGGATTTAAGTTAATACAAAGTGTGGTGCCCGACCACAGAGCATCAAATTAGAAATCAGTAACCAAATATCTCATCAAAATTCTCATAAATTTGGAAACAAAGTAACTCACATCTAAATAACGCTAGGCCAAAGAGCTGATGCAAAGAAATATTAGTAACTATTTTGAACTGAAATAAAATAAAAATACAACATGTCAGAATTTGTGGGCTGTAGCTACAACAGTAGTTAAATAAAAAGTTTCAGTACTGAATGTCTATATTGGAAGACTCTCAAATCAATGACCTTGGCTTCTATCTTAAGAAAGTAAAAAAGAAGAAACTAAGAAGAAAAGAGCAAATTAAACCCAAAGGAAGCAAAGGAAATGATATAATAAACATCTGCTATGGTGTGAACATGTGTCCTCTCAAAACTCATATGCTGAAACTTTATCACAGAGGTGATATTACTAGAAACTGAGGCTTTGTGGGGGCAATTAGCTCATGGAATCTAAGCCCTCATGAATGGGATTAGTGCCCTTACATTTGAGACACCAGAGAGCTCATTCACCTATTCTGCCACATGAAGCACACAGGGGAAAACACGGAACCTAAAAACCAGGAATTGGTCCCTCAGTAGACATCAAATCTTTCAGCACCTTGATCTTGGACTTTTCAGCCTCCAGGTGTGAGAAGTTAGCTTCTGTTGTTTATAAGCTACACAGTCTATGGTATTTTGTGACAGCAGACCAAACAAACCATGACCTCAAAGATGAAACCAATAAAACAGAAAAGCAATAGGAAAATCAATAAAGTCAAACACTCTGAGGAAGGGAATGAAAGTGATAAACCTCCATCCAGCCAGGCTAATCACAAAAGAGAGAAGATACAAATTACTAACTTCAGAAATAAGTAATGTGACATTTTTCTGGATTCACAGATACTAAAAGAATAGCAAGATAATAGTGTTAGCTTACGTAACTAAACATGACAATTTAAACGGACACAGCCCTTGAAACACAAAATTAACCAAAGCTCAATCAGGAAATTGATAATCCAATCACCTTATATCTACAGAATAAAAAAGTTGTAGGTAAAACCTTCCCACAAAGAAAACTCCCAGCCCTAGCTATGCTGGTGAATGTTACCAAACATTTTAGGAAGATGTAACATAATTTTACACGACCTCTCGCCTGCAAAATAAAGAGGAGAAATACAACACAACTCATTCTATCAAGCTAGCATTACCCTGAACCAAATAATGATATTACAAAAAAGAAAACTCCATCATGAATGTTGACATAAAAATTTAACCAATTTCTGAGGCAACTAAGATATGCTGCAATAGGCAAATGAACAACCTCTGGTACAGTCATATAATAAACTAGTATTCGATGTTAAAAAGAAATGAGCTATCAAGTCATAAGAAGATATGAAGGAACCATAAATGCATACTACCAAGTGGAAGGTGCCAATCTGAAGCGTACATACTGTATGATTCCAACTATATGACACTCTAGAAAAGGCAAAACTATGACTATAGTAAAAAGATCAGTGGTTGCCTGGGGTACGGGAGGGCAGAAAAGGACAGATAGGAAACAAAAGGAATTTCAAAGCAGTGAAAATATTTTGTAAAATACTATGATGATGAATACAGGTTTTTGTCCAAACCCATGGAATGTACAACACCAAGAATGAACACTAATATAAACTATGAACTTTCGGTGATTATGACATGTCATTTTTGATTCATCAGTAGTATCAAGTGTACCACTATGGTGAGGCACACTGATAACGAGGGAGGCTATACATGTCTGGGGGCAGAGAGTCATGGTCAATCTCTGTACCTGACTCTCAATTTTGCTGTGAACTTAAAACTACACTAAAAATACTTTTAAATATTTCTAGTTGTATTTAATTTATATATATACAAATTTTATATATACATATAACTCAATTTATATGTATATATAAATCATATATATAATTATTGTTGTAAATAGAAATAGGATCTTGCTTTGTTGCCCAGGCTGGTCTCAAACACCTGCTTCAAGCAATCCTCCTGCTTTGACCTCTGAAAGTGCTGGGACTACAGGCGTGAGCCACTGTATCTGGCTCCAATGACATTTTAAAAGGCGATTACATCATAAATGGGGTTTCTCCTAAAATGCAAGGTTTAACATTAAAATATCAGAGAAGAACTATATGATAATTTGAGTAGATAAAGGCATTTGATAAAATTTAACATTAATTCTTGATTTAAAAAAAACCTCGGCTGGGCGCGGTGGTTCACGCCTGTAATCCCAGCACTGTGGGAGGCCAAGGGAGGTGGATCACAAGGTCAGGAGATCAAGACCATCTTGGCTAACACGGTAAAACCCCGACTCTACTAAAAATACAAAAAAAAAATTAGCTGGGCGTGGTGGTGGGCACCTGTAGTCCCAGCTACTCGGGAGGCTGAGGCAGGAGAATGGCATGAACCCGGGAGGCAGAGCTTGCAGTGAGTCAAAATCTCACCACTGCACTCCAGCCTGGGCGACAGAGTGAGACTCCGTCTAAAAAACAAACAAACAAACAAACAAACACCCTCAGCAACCTAAGAATACAAATGAACTTCATCAGCATGATATAAAGCATCTACGATTAATATACAAGTAATGTGTCATGATGAAAAATGTGTCATGATGAAAAACTGAATGCTTTCCCCATATCAGGAGCAACACAGGAATGTCTGTTTTCACAACTTTAGTAAATAAACCTTGTGCTGAAGATTTCAGCTAGTGAAGTCAGACAAGAAAAAGAAAAGGCATCCAGGTAGGAAGGAAGAAGTAAAACTGTCTTTATTCACAACCATGATCACATAATAGGGGTGGGTAAACACCAACCGGTGGGCCAGCTTCTTGTTTTTGTAAATAAAGTTTTATTGGAAGACAGCTGTGTTCATTAATGTATGTATCCTCCCTGGCTGCTCTCATACTACAATGGCAAGTTGATTAGCTGCAACGGAGACTATTTTGTGACAAGTCTAAAAAAGATTTCCTGTCTTTAGTAAGACAATAGTTTGAGAATGAAAAGTTTGGATAACCTTTGATGTACACAGAAAATCTGATCAAATCTACCAAAAAAGCCACTAGAACTAATAAGTGAGTTTAGCAAGATTGGAGGATACAAAAATCAATATACAAAAGCCAATTATATTCCTATATACTAGCAATAAGCAACAACTGGAATTTTAGAAATATCATGTACAACTTCACCAAAAAAATTGAGATACAGATGAATCTGAAAAAATATGGAAAAACCAAGAGGGGGATGCAGTGGCTCACACATGTAATCCCAGCACTTTGGGTGGCTGAGGCAGGTGGATCACTTGAGGTCAGAAGTTCAAGACCAGCCTGGCTGACATGGTGAAAACCCCATCTCCACTAAAAATACAAAAATTGGTCAGGCATGGTGGCTCATGCCTGTGATACCAGCTACTTGGATAGCTGGGGCCAGAGAATCATCTGAACCTGGGAGGTGGAGGCTGCAGTGAGCCACGATCACACCACTGCACCCCAGCCTGGGTAACAAAGTGAGTCTCTGTCTCAAAAAAAAAAAAGAAAAAGAAAAAAAATATATATATATATATGTATGTATGTATGTATGTATATATGTAAACACATACAAAAAACCTACAAAATATTGCTAAGAAAATTAAATTTGACCTATATACATGGAGAGAAACTACTTTACAGGAGTGGAAAGACACATTATTGTTAAAGTGTCAATCCTCCCCCAATTAATCTACAGATTGAACACAATCTTGGTGTAATTCCCAACACAGCAGGCTTTTTTTTTTTTTTTGACATGGAGTCTTGCTCCGTCGCCCAGGCAGGAGTGCAGTGGCGCGGTCTCGGCTCACTGCAAGCTCCGCCTCCCAGGTTCATGCCATTCTCCTGCCTCAGCCTCCCCAGTAACCGGGACTACAGGCACCCGCCACCACACCCGGCTAATTTTTTGTATTTTTGGTAGAGACGGGGTTTCACTGTGTTAGCCAGGATGGTCTCCATCTCCTGACCTCGTGATCCACCCGCCTCGGTCTCCCAAAGTGCTGGGATTACAGGCGAGAGCCACCGCGCCTGGCCCACAGCAGGCTTTTAAAAACATTAACAATCTAATTCTAAAATTCATGTGGAAATTTCAAAAGATCCAGAATTGTCAAAGCAAACCTTAAAAAAGAAGAAAACTGAAGGGCTGATTTCAAGATTTAGTATAGATTTACAGAAATCAAAACAGCGTGATACTGTTGTAGGTGGAGTATCTCTCAAAGTGCTTGGGACCCAAGTGTTTTGAGTTTTTGAGTATTTGCATATATATAATGAGATGTCTTGGGGATGGAACCCAAGTCTAAACACAAAATACATACATGTTACACACACCTTATATACAGAGCTTGAAGGCAATTTTATGGAGTACTTTTAGTAAATTTGCAAATGACAGTTTGTGTATATGAGGTCTAGTGTGAAATTTTCCACTTGTGACATCATGTAGGTACCCACAAAGTTTTGGATTTTGGAGCATTTCTGATTTTGGGTTTTTGGATTAGGAATGCTAGACCTACATAAAGAAAGCCAGTTACAGAAAGACCCCATATTAAGATGGTTCTACTTACAATTTTTCAACTGTATGATGGGTTTATTTGGGTACTAAGTAGATTTTCAACTTAAGATCAGTTTATCAGGGTAACTCAAGGAGAATCTGTAGAACGATGGAACACAGCAAACAGTCCAGAAATAGACCCACACACACACAGAGTCAACTTATTTTTCACAAAGGCACAATGGCAATGTAGGACAATGAAAGGACAACTTTTTCAACATATGCTGCTGGAACAAGTAGATATCCACATCCATAAAACGAACTTGCATCCACACTTCACTCCATATGTAAAAATGAATGCAATGTGGATCATTTTAAAACTATAAAAATCCTACAGGCCGCTTCTACAAGACCCCTTCTCAAAAAAAAATTCTGCAAGACCCCTTCTCAAAATAAATAAATAAATAAATAAATAAATAATAAATAAATATTATACAAGAAAGCAGAGGAGAAAATTTTTGAGATCTTGTGCTGGGCAAAGATATTTTAGATACGAGACAAAAACCAAAATCCATAAATAAACAGGTAAACCGGACTTCACCAAAATTAAAATCTTCTGTGTTTAAAATATGCTATTAAAAAAACAAAAAAGTCAACCCAAAGACTGGGGAAAAATCCCTGCAAAAGGCATGGTTAATAAAGGAATAATATCCAGAATCTATAAAGAACTCTTTGTTTTTAGACGGAGTCTCGCTCTGTCACCCAGGCTGGAGTGCAATGGCATGATCTCGGCTCACTGCAACCTCCGTCTCCTGGGTTCAAGCGATTCTTCTGCCGCAGTCTCTCAAGCAGCTGGGATTACAGGCGCCCATCATCATGCCCAGCTAATTTTTGTGTTTATGTAGACGGGGTTTCACCATGTTGGCCAGGCTAGTCTTGAACTCCTGACCTCAGATGATCCTTCTGCCTCAGCCTCCTAAAGTGCTGGGATTACAGGCGTGAGCCACCAGGCCCGGTCAAAAAACTCTTAAAACTCAACAAATAACATAAACTATCTAACTTTTAAATGTTTGTAAGCTACCAAGATTAGAAAAGACAGTTCACTAAAGAAGATGTAATACAGGTGGCAAATAAACAAATAAGCACACGGGACAATGCTCAACTTTGTTAGTCCTTAGGGTAATGCATGTCAACACCATAATGACACGCACAGTACATACCCATCAAGATGGCTAAAAATAAAAACTAAAAAACAGCAATACTAAGAGCTTGTGATGATATAGAACAATGAGACCTGTCTTACTGCTAATGGGAATGGAAAATAGTACAAATATTTTGGAAAACATTTGGCAGTTTCTTTTTTCTTTTTTCTTTTTTTTTGAGACAGACTCTCACTGTTATTGCCATGCTGGAGCGCAGTGGTGCAATCTTGGCTCACTGCAAACTCTACCTCCCAGGTTCAAGTGATTCTCCTGCCTCAGCCTCCCGAGTAGCTGGGACTACAGGTGCACGCCACCACATCCAGCTAATTTTTGTATTTTTAGTAGAGACCGGGTTTCACCATGTTGGCCTGGATGGTCTCGATCTCTTGACCTCGTGATCCACCCACCTCAGCCTCCCAAAGTGCTGGGATTACAGGCGTGAGCCACTCTGCCCGGCCAGCAGTTTCTTTTTCTTTTCTTTTCTTTTTTTTTTTTTTTTTTTTTTTGAGATGGAGTCTCACACTGTTGCCCTGGCTGGTGTGCAGTGGTGCAATCTCAGCTCTCTGCAACCTCCACCTCCCAGGTTCAAGCCATTCTCCTGCCTTAGCCTCCCGAGTAGCTAGGATTACAGGTGCCCGCCACCACGCCCGGCTAATTTTTTGTATTTTTAATAGAGACTAAGTTTCACTATGTTGGCCAGGCTTTTCTCGAGCTCCTGACCTTGTGATCTGCCTGTCTCGGCCTCCCAAAGTGCTGGGATTACAGGCATAAGCCACTGCCCCCGCCAGCCGACAGTTTCTTAATAAGGGAACACAAAGGAACAGGAAGAGATTCTATGGATGATGGATATGTTACCTCTCTTGATTATGGTGATGGTTTCACATATGCATACATATGCCAAGACTTACCAAATTGTACATTTTCTATACATGCAGTCTATCACATATCAGTTATACCTCACAAAAGCTATTGACTGCATGAATAAACATCTAAGACAGTGACTAGGACACAGGAAAAAAAGGTTGGAATGATTGGAATGACGCAAGATAAAGCTAGAGAATTCAGATCTTTAACCTTATAGCAACGGCAAGTGGTAAGCTGAGTTACAAGCAAGGGAGCGATATGATCAGATCTGAATTTTTAAAAATACATAACTGTAGTTTCCTAGTAGACCATGGTCTCAGGAAGTGGGGTAGCAGGAAAAACAGTTCTAACATTATTGCAGTATTCCGGGTGGGAGAGAATGGTTACCTGATCTGGGAAGAAGGCATAGCAGAGGCCGGGCGCGGTGGCTCAAGCCTGTAATCCCAGCACTTTGGGAGGCCGAGACGGGCGAATCACGAGGTCAGGAGATCGAGACCATCCTGGCTAACACGGTGAAACCCCGTCTCTACTAAAAAATACAAAAAAAACTAGCCGGGCGAGGTGGTGGGCGCCTGTAGTCCCAGCTACTCGGGAGGCTGAGGCAGGAGAATGGCGTAAACCCGGGAGGCGGAGCTTGCAGTGAGCTGAGATCCGGCCACTGCACTCCAGCCTGGGCGACAGAGCGAGACTCTGGCTCAAAAAAAAAAAAAAAAAAAAAAGAAGGCATAGCAGAGAAGCAGAGTTAGTAAGAGGGCTTAGGACTGCCCTTCACACTGAGAAAAGTACAGTGGAGTTATCATAGTTCCTTGGTGTACAATATACATTATTTCTCAGTCTCTTTTAACAATGAGCATATTTCTGAGATGACCAACACTGTCACACATCAGTGCTCTGTGGTGCAATGCTAAGCAATCTGTGCACACATTGCTGTAGGATACACGAAAAGGCCTTATATTTATGCAATGGTCCTCCCGTTACAATACATTCCAAGTGCTCATGAGCAACATAAAAGTCTCATAATTAGAGTAAAGCAACTCACAATCCTCGGAGGATGTTTCAGATAGCCAAATTAAGTTGTCGAGGTCATTCACAGAATATATTTGGCTTTTAACCTGTAAGATAAATAATTCTACTTCAAAAGGTCCTCAAAATATTTACAGCATGTATTAGATGTACAGAAGTGGTGTTTATTCATCTTTTATATGAGCAAAACCACAGGAACTTCTTAAAACAGGTTTTTAAAAAAGGTACTGTTATCAATGGCTACTGTTTCTTAATCACCTTTTTCTAAGTAAATGTCTTTATAACAAAAGATTCTGTTTTTTCACATTACCTTTTATAATGTAGGGTTTTTTTTTTTTAACAATAATGCTTCAGATAATTTACTTTTTACAATACCTTGTTCTTTTTATCAGATGTTGTCATTGGAGGCCTAAAAAATTTCCTTTCAGACAAACAGTAAATACATAAAATACAAATAATATCTAAAATTATATACAATCTCTGTATATAATTTAGTTATATACAATCTCTGCATTTATAGGTTATTTCTTCTATTCACTCAGTGTTCAGCTCTTTTTTTTTTTTACAGGCAATGTAAAACATAATAATTTCACATATAAACATACAAAATAATTTCACATATAAACAAAGAGTAACACTAAGGGAGAAAGAAAATATAGTAATAATAATATCATTACAAACAACTGAATTTAGATCAAGCTTTCTGACATCAAGGCAAAAGGAAAAACATGTTAATTGCATTATGTGATAGAAAGAAATATACCCTTAAATATATCTCATTATTGCCCTTTTCAATAAAAACTGACACTAAAATTTATTTGGAAAATGTTATTTATGTTCTCATATGAGGGTAACCCTTTCTTAATGATGGCATTAGCTTTTTCAGGACTTCCTATGCAGGCACTATGCATTGTTCTAAGCACTGTGCATGTGTCCAGTTCATTTTAATCATCATAACAATTCTGTGAAGTAGGTAACATATTAGGGATTCTATAAAGAGAGAAACTAGGCACAGAAAGGCCATACAACTTTCCCCATTCCGTGCAGCTGGTCAATAGTATACACAGAATTCAAACCCAAGAATTCTGCCTCCAAAATATGTGTTTCGCAATATGCCGTGAAGGTAGTATTTATTTTCAAGTGTTTTTAAGAGATATGATAGCAGATGAATCCACATTATCATTTTATTTCTGGCTGTAATTAAACTAATAATTTCTGAATCTTGCATTTTTGAAATAAAAATAGTTTTTGCAGAGACAAGTTTGAAAACCTACTTTCAAAAAACTAAAAAATTAGTTTTTAAAAGAAATCCACCAACAGGCATTCATTCATTCATCTATTCAACTGTTTATTCATGGATTCAACAAATACTCACTGAGCGCACAATGCATGCTGATGACACTGTTGGCCCAGGGAAACATGGTTTTGACACTTTAGAACTTTATAATTCTGAAGTAATAATCTGTGAGAAATTGTCCATGGTTTGCTTTTCTAAAGTACATGAACAAAATTGTTTCCTTCTCCCCAAAATATAAACAACTATAAAGTTGATACACCTGACATTTTAGAGTAAGTACCTTAGCAAATCATGGTTATTCATGATGCTACCGTCAAAGGTAGTGCAATATGTACAATTATGAAGAAATATTTTAATTCTATTCAGTGTGGCCTAAGTGTGTGCATGTTTATTATTAAATTATTTTTAAAAATCTGTGTATGATAGTTTAATTTTAAGTAATCATCTGCATGTTCAGTCACACTAATATGTTACATTTCTGAACAAGTTCTGAAGGAAAAAACTCTAAACATAAAACTATACATGAATAGAAGTTCTAAGGACAATTAGTTAGCTAAAAATGTTTAAAAGATAATAATTCAAGCCAATGTTTAGACATGCAAACAAAATTACATTTCATAAACATGTTTTTCTCTTATGAATCATTCTCCAAAGCAAACAAACATACTCTATAAACTTCCATTTTAAAATATAAAAAGAGAGAAAACTTCCTAGTATCTCACATTTTTCTTCAGTTATTACTCATTTCTTTATTGCCTTTCCCAGCAAAGTTTTTCTCAAGAGTTAGTCTAAGTTCATCCACTACAGTCAGCATTCTATGGCTACTATTTATTGAAACCGCTCCTAGTCAAAGTCACTAATCTTTATCATAATCAATCTTTCAACAGCATCGACACAGTTGAGTCTTCTCCAGTTTTGGCAGACTACACTATTCTATTTCCAGAAAAAGTAATCATTGTTAACATTCTTTCTCAGAGATTTCTTAGAAAGGACTTATATATTTTACCTTTCTTCATCCTCACCTATTTCACTTAAATTGCTATCATCATTTACTTGTAGCAGACCATTAGCTAGTAAATTGGCCTGCCGTCTCTAACATGGGTGTAATCACAGATTATTTTGAGGTCCATTTTTTATTTTTATGTTTCTTTACTTTCTTCATATGCAAGGCAAAACCACTACTTTTAAAACTCTATAAAAAGCCAATGTTTTTTAATAACTGTAATGACAATTAACAAAAATCCAAATTTTTGTAAAACTATAACTCTTCCCCATCTCAATTTATTAATTTAAAAAACAGGTATGAAGCACAAGCAGCATAAAAGGAAATGTGCATTCGGTGCTTCAAAACCAAGGTAATATACAATTATGATACAATGTGTTATGACAGAGTTGACATATAAAAAGTTATATTTTAGCACAAGGAATGCTTTAGAGAAGAGGCAAAATATAAGAGGAGCTCCAAGGGAAATCCAGTGAGAGAAAACCATTACAGTTAAAGAATAGAATGTGAGCACAAAGATTAGGCACATGAAGTCTAGGTGTTTCCTAGAAACTTGAAAGGAAAAGTGTAAAATACTTGGAAGCTAAGAATAAGAGATGAACGCCACACTACACTTGAATGCTACACTAAAAAACTGGAGTCCACTGCATGCAAGCAATGGCTGTATTACATGAAAGTCATATTTAGATTTCTGCTATATTTCTGATTCTGTTGTTAAATATAATAATGCTTGTCTTCAAATGGAGTTCTTTTTGTTTGTTTGTTTGTTTTTTTTTTTTGAGACGGAGTCTCATGCTGTTGCCCAGGCTGGAGTGCAGTGGCACGATCTCAGCTCACTGCAAGCTCCGCCTCCCGGGTTCCCGCCATTCTCCTGCCTCAGCCTCCTGAGTAGCTGGGACTACAGGCGCCCGCCACCGTGCCCGGCTAATTTTTTGTATTTTTAGTAGAGACGGGGTTTCACTGTGGTCTCGATCTCCTGACCTTGTGATCTGCCCGCCTCGGCCTCCCAAAGTGCTGGGATTACAGGCTTGAGCCACCGCGCCCGGCCTTCAAATGGAGTTCTGAAAATGGCATGAGGCACATATAACATGAAAGATGAAATCAGGAAAATGTCTTGAGGGGGAGTGTATTAGTCTGTTTTCACATGGCTATAAAGAAATATCCAAGACTGGGTAATTTATAAAGAAAAGAGGTTTAATTGACTAACAGTTCTGCATGACTGGGGAGGACTCAGGAAACTTACAATCATGGCAGAAGCTGAAGGGGAAGCAGGGACCTTCTTCACAAGGTGGCAGGAGAGAGAGAAGTGAAGGGGGAAGAGCCCCTTATAAAACCATCAAATCTCATGTAAGAACTCACTATCATGAGAACAGAATGGGGGAACCAACCCTACG
The DNA here is from genome assembly GCF_043159975.1 of Macaca nemestrina. Classification (NCBI taxonomy): domain Eukaryota; kingdom Metazoa; phylum Chordata; class Mammalia; order Primates; family Cercopithecidae; genus Macaca; species Macaca nemestrina. The sequence goes on from NC_092128.1 coordinate 126,124,436, forward strand.
ATCCAATCACCTCCAACCAGGTTGCTCCCTCAACACCTTACAATTTGAGATGAGGTTTGGTGGAGACACAAAGTCAAAGCCTAACCATATCATTCCACCCATGGACCCTCCCAAATCTCAAGTCCCCACATTTCAAAACCAACCATGACTTCCCAAAGTGCTAACTCATTCCAGTATTAACCCAAAAGTCCAAGTCCAAAGTCTCATCTGAGACAAGGCAAGTCCCTTTCATCTATGAGCCTGTAAAATCAAAAACAAGTTAGTTACTTCCAAGATATAATGGGGGTACAGGCATTGAATAAATGCTCCCATTACCAAATGCAAGAAATTGGCCAAAGCAAGGGGGCTATAGGCCTCATGCAAGTCTGAAATACAGCAAAGTAATTAAATGTCAAAGCTTCAAAATATTCTTTGACTCCATGTCTCTCACCCAGGGCATGCTGATGCAAGGGGTGGGTTCCCATGGCCTTGGGCAGCTCCCTCGTGACCTGGTGTCGAGTGTCTGTGGGTTTTCCAGGTGTACACTGCAAGCTGTTGGTGGATCTATCATTCTGGGGCCCAGAGGACAGTGGCCCTCTTCTCACAGCTCCACTAGACAGTGCCCCAGTGGGGACTCTGTGTGGGAGCTCCAACCCCACATTTCCCTTCTGCACTGCCCCAGCAGAGGTTCTCCATGAGGGCTCTGCCTTTGCAGCAGACTTCTGTCTAGACATCCAGGCATTTCCATACATCCTCTGAAAGCTAGGTGGAGGTTCACAAACCTCAATTCTTGACTTCTGTGCACCCACAAGCCCAACACCATGTGGAAACTACCAAGGCCTGGGGCTTGCACCCTCTGAAGCAACAGCCTGAGCTGTACCTTGGCCCCTTTGAGCCATAGCTGGAGCTGGAGTGGCTGGGATGCAGACACCAAGTCCCGACACTGCATGCAGCAGTAGGGCCCTGGACCCAGCCCATGAAACCACTTTTTCTTCCTAGGCCTCTGGACCTGTGATGGAACAGGCTGCCATGAAGATCTCTGACATGCCCTGGAGATATTTTCCCCATTGTCTTGGCAATTAACATTTGGCTACTCATTACTTATGTAAATTTCTGAATCCAGCTTGCATTCCTCCCCAGAAAATGGGACTTTCTTTTCTACCCTATGGTCAGGCTGCAAATTTTCCAAATTTATGCTCTGCTACCTTTTTTTTTTTTTTTTTTTTGAGAAGGAGTCTCGCTCTGTCGCCCAGGCTGGAGTGCAGTGGCACGATCTCAGCTCACTGCAAACTCCACCTCCCAGGTTCACCCCATTCCCCTGCCTCAGCCTCCTGAGTAGCTGGGACTACAGGCGCCCGCCACCACGCCCGGCTGATTTTTTGTATTTTTAGTAGAGATGGGATTTCATCGTGTTAGCCAGGATGGTCTTGATCTCCTGATCTCGTGATCCGCCCGCCTAGGCCTCCCAATCTGCTGCCCTTTTAAACAAAAGTTCCAATTTCAAACCATCTCTTTGTGAACACATAAAACTGAATACTTTCAGAATCAATGGGTCGCACCTTGAATGCTTTGCTGTTTAGAAACTTTTTCAACCAGATACCCTAAATCTCTCTCAAGTTCAAAGTTCCACACATCTCTAGGGCAGCAGCAAAATGCCGCTAGTCTCTTTACTAAAGCATAGCAAGAATAACCTTTATTCCAGTTTCCAACAAGTTCCTCATCCCCATCTAAGACCACCTCAGCCTGGACTTCATTGTCCGTATCAATATTAGCATTTTGGTCAAAACCATTCAACAAGTCTGTAGGAAATTCCAAACTTTCCTACATCTTCCTGTTTTCTTCTGAGCCCTCCAGACTATTCCAACCTCTGCCCATTACCCAGTTCCAAAGTTGCTTCCATGTTTTCAGGTTATCTTTATAGCAGTACTCCGCTATACCGGAACCAATTCACTGTATTAATCTGTTTTCACACTGCTAGAAGTAAATACTGGAGACTGGGTAATTTATAAAGGAAAGAGGTTTCATTGACTCACAGTTCAGCCTGGCTAGAGAAGCCTCAGAATACTTACAATCATGGCAGAAAGTGAAGGGGAAGGAGGCATCTTCTTCATGAGGTAGGAGGAGAGAGAGAAGTGAAGGGGTATCAGTCCCTCATAAAACCATCAGATCTCATGAGAACTCACTATCATGAGAACACATCAGGGAAACTGCCCCCGTGACACAATCACCTCTCATCAGGTTCCTCCCTCAACACCCAGGGATTAAAATTCAAGATCAGATTTAGGTGGAGACACAAAGGCAAACCATATTGAGAGGAATCCTTAATTTAAAATATCTAAATGTCATGATAGATAGATAGATAGATAGATAGATAGATAGATAGATAGATAGATAGATGCAGTACAAAACAGCAATTTTTTTATTAGTTATGATTTTGTTTGAAAATAAAATGTTCTGGTAATTTTTCTTTACTTTCAGCCTAATATTTAGTCCTAATATAAAAAGCTGGATTTGCCAGCAGAAAATTGTAATTGTAAGCACACATAAGAATATCACTATTATTGCAGGGAACAGAAAGTGAACAAAAAAAGGAAAGAAAACAGACAGAATACTACTACCATATACATACAAAAATCGACAAAGAGACTAAAGTCTTCCACTGAAGATTATGTTAGTACTGGAGCAGAAGCCTCTAAGAATACCAAAAAAAGAAACAAAACTTACAATTATTTTTAAAAAATAATTTATGTAGAGAACTACTCTGGTTGAGACTAAGTATAAAATAAATCTTCCTGAGAGATCTCTAAAGATGAATTAAACAATTCATCTTGACTAAAACTTTAAAATTAAGTCTACAGTTCTGGAATATGAAACTGTTTTCATTTTGAATATAGCTGATGAAAGGCAACTTTTTTTTTTTTTTTTTAGATGGAGTTTCACTCTTGTTGCCCGGGCTGGAGTGCAATGGCACGATCTCAGCCTGCTGCAACCTCTGCCTCCTGGGTTCAAGCTATTATCCTGCCTCAGCCTCCCAAGTAGCTGGAATTACAGGTATGAGCCACCACACCCAGCTAATTTTGTATTTTTTTAGTAGAGACAGGGTTTCTCCATGTTAGTCAGACTGTCTCGAACTTTCAACCTCAAGTGATCGGCCCGCCTTAGCCTCCCAAAGTGCTGGGATTACAGAAGTGAGCCACTGCACTGGGCCAAAGGGCAACTTTTAGAAACCCATGAGAAATGTGACCAGAAAATTTCTGGTCCAAGTTTCCTGAAACTTAGGAAAGAAGAAACTTAGGAAACTTAGGAAAGAACTGTCCTGTAGTCATAGTAACAAGCAGCCACCCAGAGCTAGTTCTAAATCTAGTCAATCAATCAATCACCACTGGCCTCGCTCACCAACCAGCATCAGTGTGTGCAGTTTGCTTCTGAAAGACACCAATCAGACACAAAATCAATCCACAGGCCAGGAAGTGCTAACCAATCCCCAGCGATCTCACTCAGATAACCATGTTGCTCCAGATGATGCCAACCCACTTGGCTCTGGGAATCAGCCAATCCTTCAAGTCCAGTCCTCTCGAAACCCTATGTAAGTTCAGCAGCTGCTCCATCAGAATAGATAGTGCCTGCCTGACCAGCATAGCTCTTACTACAGGAAGCAAAAAATTCCAACTCTGTCTTTTCATTTCAAATACTGAAGGTTCATAATCCCCTGGAAAAAAATTTTAAGTCTATTAAATTTACCACCCTAATTTTTATTTTTTTAATAAAATACCAGTAAAGTTTCCAATTACTTTGATTCATTTTACTGTAATTACAACTGTCATGATTACCAGTAAAAGAAGAGTTAGTAATCACAACTTTGGACTTTTCTCCCTAACTGAAAACTGATTAACATAAAGAATGTAGCTTATTATAAAGCTAGACCTGTTCAGGTAGACCTGACAAGATTTGCAACTAGATTAGATGTGAGGTGTCAGAGAGAGAAAGAGAGATGAGTCAAGAATGATGCTGAGGTTTTTGGGAGAGCAACTGGAAGAGTTGCCATTCACCCAAGTAGGAAAGACTACAAGAGGAGTAGATATGAGGACAGACGTCAGTAGTCCAGTTTTGGACCTGACAGGTGTGTGATACCCAACAGCTAACCAAAGAGAGATGTCAAGAAGGCAGGTTGACAGGAGGTCTGGAATTAAGGAGAAAAATCTGAGCCGGAGACATACATTTGGAAATCACTAGCATATACACAGTAGAAAAAGTCATGAGAAAGAAGATCAAAGACAGAGCCCTGGGAAACGACAATGTGCAAAAACTGAAAGATGAGGAGGAGCAAGCAAAACAGACCATAATGGATGGACTAGAAAGGCAGGTGGAAAAGCCAGATGAGGGCCGAGTAAAGACGCTGTCATGGAGGAGAGTGTCCTCCATTAGGTTGCTGACAGGTTAAATAAAATAAATATTGCTGACAGGTTAAATAAAATAAGGTGTAAGAAAAAAATGCCTAGATTTATTAGAGAGAAGGTTAGTGATAACCTTGAGAAAAACAACTTTGGAGGAGTGTTGGTGTTGAAGACTACTGGTATGAGATCAAAAATGAATGGAAAAAAAATTGAGTCCGTGAGTGTAGACAGTTCTTTCAAGGACATCACGAGTGTGGGTTATCTAATTTTCTTCTTGTTTAGCTGTGGTTTTCAAGTTTTATATAACAATTAAATATTTTATTAAATATTTTTAAGGTTTAAAAAATATATAATAATTTTAAACAATTACATATTTTCAAGGTTTTTAAAACTATACATATATGGCATTTAGAAATGCCAGACTGAAATCCATTAAATAATAAATTCATAAAATTATAGCACTAAAACAGTTCTAGATTACATAAATTGATTATCATTTTGCTCATGCCTATACATAAAAACCAAGGAATACTAAAAGTTTCAAGGGGAGTATTTCTTGCTTGATAAATAGCCAGTTCTAGGACAGTTGATACTCATCAAATGTACAAAGTAATTGGTCACAGTAAAATACTGAGTTTTATTAACAGGAATAAAAGGGGACAAATCCAGAAAATAATCTTATTTTACCAAAAAAATTTTTTTAAATCATATGAAGTCACTATTGAAAAATATGGTGAGGTGCATACTGAAATATATTCTCTTTTCAAAGGAAGACTATTGGCATGCATGCAGGGTACTTTTACAGAGAGGATTCACTGCATTAGCAGCAATCTTCCTTTCAGCACAAGGGTCAGCAATTTAGCAATTTTGGCCAAATCCAGCCTGCTTCCTGTTTTTATAAGTACAGTTTCTTGGAACACCGTCACGCTTATTCACTTTGTAGTCCATAAAGTCAATTAGCTGGCTGTGATGGTGCACACTTGTGGTCCCAGATAGTAGAGAGGCCGAGGTGGGAAGATCCCTGGAGCCCAGAAAGTTGAGGCCGCAGTGAGCCATGATCATGCCACTGGACTCCAGCCTGGCCAACAGAGTGAGACCCTGCCTCAAAAAAATAAATATAGTCCAAAGAGCCTAAAATATTTACTAACTGGCTCTTTAAGGAAAAAGCTGGTCAACTCCTGGTTTAGTAGATCAAAAATCTTATGATGTATTTTAACAAGTTTTACCCAATACACTAAAATGTTTCTATGGAATATAGATCCTCATGTGTAATCCCTTGGGAATATTCAGATTCAGGGTCCAATATTTCAGGACTCAGGCACTGAGAACAAAAAACCAAACTTTAATAACTAACAACCCTGTTGTTAACAAGGTTCAGCGTCTATGCGGCATGTAGCTTCCATTTGCAACACAGCAGATATTACGAGAATTCTAACAAAGTTGTCTTCAGATTTGTCATCAAACTAAATGCTTTAAATACATGTAAATTGTGAAATAATCAGTACACTCTAGATCTAACCTCGTTTTTAAAAGATGGTTGCATACTACATTATTTTCTGGGTATGAAAACTGGGCTATTTGCTATTGATAAGGATTTAGACTTGCCAAATTTTTGATGTAATAATGCTATAATAAATGTCCTTATACATAAGTATATATGTAACATATCTATACAAATATTCTTAACATACATATACTATATATCCTTAATATGTTATATATATGTGTGTGTTTCTGTGTATTAGCCTTGAGTGTTATGTAGTATAGGTAGTAACATGTTTGTGCGTGTACACAAGTCATGTTCCTGTAGGGTCTAGCCCTAGAAGTGAAGTTGTTAGGTTAAAGGAATGACACATCTGAAATTGTGATACATGCTACTAAATTAACGTTCAAAATATATGTACCAACAGTCTATGAAAATGTCTTTTTCAATGAGAACATATCCTTTGAAGCAACATGGATGGAGCTGGAGGCCCTTATTTTAAGGAAACTATCACAGGAACAGAAATTCAAATACTGCATATTCTCACTCATTAGTGGGGGCTAAATAATGAGAACACATGGACACAAAGTGGAGAACAGCAAACACTGGGGCATATTTGAGGGTGGAGGGTGGGAGAGGGAGAGTACCAAAAAACTACCTATCAGGTATTATGCCTATTATCTGGCTGATGAAATCATCTGTACCCCAAATCCCCACGATACAGTTTACGTATCTAACAACACTGCACATGTAACCCTGAAGTCAGATGAGGCATGAAATGACATGGCAAAAGAAAATAAAAGTTCACAAAAAAAGAAAAGAAAATGCCTTTTCTGTCACATTTGCCAATACTGGTTATTATTTTTCAAATAAATTATCAATGATTAGAAAAAGTGATAACTCATTGTTTGCTGATTTGCATTTTTCTGATTACCAGGCAAGACTGAATATCCCAGTAAAAGTATGAAATTTGCTCATCATGAATATTAGCCCAAATTAAGATTAGTTTTATAGCACATAAGTAATCTCCTGTTAAATGTTGCCATAGGCTTACCTTTGATACGTCTCATTCTCTGTCCTAGGAAATGGCTGATTTTCAGGTTTTTCACTCTTTCTTTGTGGAATTAGTCCATCACTACCATTGCCAGCAGCATCAGTCAAGTTTTCTGATAATCCCATGTTGTTACTTCCATGCTTCTTCACTTCTCCTTCAACTTTAAGTGGAAGTTTGATATTAAGGGTGGTTATTACTTTCTAAATTATGGGCTGAAAACGTAAGAAAACAATTCCTTTAGGCATATATAGAGGTGAGAAAGTAAAGCCAAGGCATCATCTTTTATGTTTTAACATCACTGAATGCTTGTATTTTAAAATAACAAGAATGACGACAGACGATACCTCAGAATACAACAGTGATTCTATGTCTCCCTCTTCTGATCTCAATGTGGTGTTGTATCTATAAAATGTTATTCACAGATACATTCATGAAAAGATTTATGTGCATTTCATAATAAATACATATACAAGTCTGTCTCCCTAATGAAAATTTCAATAAAATAAAAGTAATAACAAAAAGACTTTCAGAGGGTTGAAGTATAGTAGTTTCAGAAAGAAGAAGGTGTTAGAATGAAGAAAGGAAAATTATTTAAAAGAAATAAATATGATATTTGGGTCTACCTACTTTAATGGTTTTTATTTTTTTTATTTTTTTATTTTTTTAATTTATTTTTATTTATTTATTTATTTATTTTTTTTTTTTGAGACGGAGTCTCGCTCTGTCGCCCAGGCTGGAATGCAGTGGCCGGATCTCAGCTCACTGCAAGCTCCGCCTCCCGGGTTTACACCATTCTCCTGCCTCAGCCTCCCGAGTAGCTGGGATTACAGGCGCCCGCCACCTCGCCCGGCTAGTTTTTTGTATTTTTTAGTAGAGACGGGGTTTCACCGGGTTAGCCAGGATGGTCTCGATCTCCTGACCTCGTGATCCGCCCGTCTCGGCCTCCCAAAGTGCTGGGATTACAGGCTTGAGCCACCGCGCCCGGCCCCTTTAATGGTTTTTAATAACAGCATTTAAGCACAGGAAAATTCTCAGAGATATTCACTAACTTACCACTTCTATCATCTTTGTGAACAAAATGTGTATTTGACGTTACTGGTTTGCTCTTGTGGAACACTTTCAATAACATCAATATCATTTTGTCCTCTTGCACTTGCTGGTTTAGTTGTTTCCTCCTATGAAAAACAAACCAAAAAGCTTCGGAAAACATTGTATTTATTCACCCACTCACTCACTCAGTCAACCAGTAAGACAACACACATTCACTGTGTCTACTGAATCATAGGCAATATCCTGGGAGAAGCTGAAAACATATACAGAAGACAGACTCTCCTTAATATTTGAGTAGGGGAAGAGATATATGAAAACAAACAAAATCAAAACAGTGTAATTCACTAGTTCTACAACTGTCTCTACTAAAAATACAAAAAATTAGCTGGGCGCAGTGGTGGGCGCCTATAGTCCCAGCTACTTGGGAGGCTGAGGCAGGAGAATGGTGTGAACCCGGGAGGTGGAGCTTGCAGTGAGCCAAGATTGCGCCACCGCACTCCAGCCCTGGGTGACAGAGCAAAACTCTGGCTGTAAATAAATAAATAAAAGTTGAAGAGAGGATCTAGTATAAAAAAAAAGAAGCTATGATTATCCCGGTTGATGATTTAAAAGTTTTTCTATACATCAATCATTGTCAAGCAGGACCCAAAGGAAAATCATCAAGTATGCTAAGGTACATGGGGAAATACAGATATGTAACAGAGACTTTTGTTCATAATATATCCCTAATAATACTCTACAATCAGTTTGCTGTAAATATTTCTCTAAGACCTTAATTTTATACCATAAAACAATACATTCAATTATTTAAACATGGTCATCTACAACTACCTGAAAGATGGACCATTATTACTATAGACAGGGAAAGAGAAAGGGAAAAAGAAATGTTCCATAAACTTTCCACTTGGAGAAATAATTAGTAATCATAATTCTAAAGTGTAATCTATGACTTGAAAAGATATATTTAGTAGAACATGCGTTGGGGTTAAAAAAGTTAAAAACTTTTAAATCTAAAATCCTAACCTAAGTTTATAGTCGGGAGATACTGCAAAATACACTGTAACCCTCTTTCCTATTTGATGGCATATTTCTTTCTTATTTATGACATATATTCCCAATATAACTCATCTGAATTTATATACCCTAAACATTAAAAGGGACTATACATTTAAGCCATACTTTAGAAATGCCATAGATTTCATTAGGTATGTATCTCAGGTTAATTGTAACATTCCATTATATAGAAATCCTTTTGTCTGTTCATGTCTTCACATTCCAAAATACTAAAATGCTTCTTACAGGCAAGACTTTACTCTAGCTACTCCAGGATATAAACAGGTGTGCTTCCTAACCTCCAGTAGCTTATACTAATGCAGGGGCTTTAAAATGATTATTTAAATAACTAAATACAGAGACTTCTTAAATTTGGAGTTTTAAAATGTGATACAAATATTTTGAGTGTAAATCTGTAACAAGTATGATGCAAAAAAATTCTGAAATTAAAGACTTACCCTATGGTTATTGAGTCTCTGCTTCTAGAACTGGTTGTTATTTTGGTCAAAGCGTGATCTAGTCCATTAGTCCAAATTCTTCAATTTGAGGAGTTTTAAGTATGTTCTTAACCCTAAACGACTTAAAAATACAATGGAATCCCTTTATAATATACATTTTGAGAAAGAAAATTTACATTTCTAAATTTCCACAATTTTTTTTTATATGCGAGAAACAGTGTTGCCATGTTGGCCAGTCTGGTCTTGAATTCCTTGGTCAAAAAATCCTCCCACCTAAACCTCCCAAGTAGCTGGGATTGCAGGCACGTACCACAATACTCAACTAAATTTTCACAGTTTCTAATATTAGTCTAATTACAGAACCAAGGCTAGAAATAGGGAAAGAGTGCTATCCTAAGAAGTATATGATACCAAAATATTAACTGTCCAAAAAAAAAAAAAAAAAAAGAAACTATATGCTATCTGCTATACACTTTTGGAACTAAAAGGAACCAGGGAGAGTCCATGATTACTATAAGAATTTATTTAGGCATAAGTATTATAAAAGTCATGTTAGTATGAATTTAAAAGTCACAGAAAGAATACTTATCCAAACAAACCCTGACAGCATTTCAAATTTCCTGTATTGTGAGAAAGCTTAGCCAAATATAATTTTTCTGTCACAATGTAATCATTTTCCAGCACATTCCTTTTCTCACCCACACACCCTCTTAGTATTTAACAATGTATTATTTACCAAAGTGCAGTTTTTACAAATTCAATTATTCATATTTCTTTAAAATACTTTTCTCTGACCAACTTTCCATTACAAACATAAAACAATGACAGGTTGACCACTGCTAAATTTTAAGAGTAAATTATATAAAAAACTAGATTCATACTGAGAAAATTAATTTCACATGTGAGCACTTTACCTTGATAACACAATCACGGTCTTCCTTATCTGATGTAGGCTGTAAATCATCGGTCGCCTGTTTGCCGGAAAGCCTTTAGAGCAAATATATACAACAAAAATGAGGGTGTTCATTTCTTTAAAAAAGTAATTTACAGGTCCATACCTGCATGTGACCTCCAAAAAAACAGAAAGGGAAACAAATCTGGTGAGAGGCCAGCTATCTCTATATTAATATTGCTTAAGAAAATTAAAATTTGGCCTCTGTTGTAGATTTTAGTTACTTATTTCTATCTCCACAATTCCCAATCTATGAAATAGTCAATAAAGACCCACGCGCAGTTCCGTAACAAATCATGGCAGCCAATACACTGGCATAGTCGGAGAATAATTTGTCTTCACAAATTGTATGTCCTAGAGGCTGAGCTGAAAATCCAATTAATTGTTGACATAATTTTTAATACCTAAACTGGAACAAACCTGATAACTTAAAACAAGGTAGAAAAATAGTGTCTCCTCTCCTTCATTTACGCCTGGTTCAAAGAGTAATCTGCATCACTCAAAAATGGCAGCCTGGGTTCTTCAGCATGGAAATCACTTAAGAAGGCCTCAGTGCAGGCCGGGTATGGTGGCTCATGCCTGTAATCCCAGCACTTTAGGAGGCCGAGACTGGTGAATCACGAGGTCAGGGGATCTAAAATTACAAAAAAAAAAAAAAAAAAAAAAAAAAAGGCCGGGCGTAGTGGCCGGGGACTGTAGTCCCAGCTACTCCAGAGGCTGAGGCAGGAGAATGGCGTGAACCCGGGAGGCGGAGCTTGCAGTGAGCCGAGATCGCGCCACTGCACTCCAGCGTGGGCAACAGAGCGAGACTCCGTCTCAAAAAAAAAAAAAAAAAAAAGACCTCAGTGCTTACCTTTACCCTAAAACACTACAAGGATTCCCTTGAAACATTTGAAATACTTGAAAGTTAAATATATGAAAGTCAGAGGAAAATGTCTATGTTGTTATTAAAAATATTCTTCCCAGAAATATTGAAACACTAAAAATTATAAAATCCTAGTATAGGTCCTGTCCCTGAATAGGTCCGTCCTATTCAGGTTCACATAAACTAGCAAGCCCTTAACAACCTTTATAGGCACTCAGATACCTAAGGAGAGAGACTGCTGAAAAAATACAGTCCTGGTAGTTGTACAGCTCTGTGTCCCCAAATATTATTAAGTACTATCTAAATATCTTCCTTCCTTTTAGATTCCTCTTAGGCAAGGTTCTATGGCAGTCTCCAACCTTTAAATCTTCAGCCAACGGAAATACAAATTCCTAAAACGATAGGGTCGAATAACCAAGAGTAGGAGCTATTTCCTTGCTCCTGGAAAACAAGCTAAATGGAGTCTGTCATCTGTCCCCAGCAGATGACAGATTCAGTTACCCAACTAAAGCTCCATGACTGATTTGACAGCCAATCCTACCTCTGCCCTAGTCTGCATGGACATGGGAAAAAGTCAGTAGATTGGAAAAAGAAATAGAGGTGAGGGGACACCTTGCCCTGGGCCATAGATCTGTCAAGTTCTGTAAACTCTAGTCCCCTAGTACTTGAGGGGCTCTGAGCCACTCCTGTGTAAGTTGCAATGAAGGTAGATGATACCACAAGCCTATCTGCTATACCGACTCCTCCCAGTGACTCAAATTCTTTTACCATCATTCAATAGAAACTCTGAAGTTTGTCAGCTGCTCCAATTAAACAACCAAAAAAGCAGCCACTCATTTGCGATTCCCTTGAACCTTTTATTTTAATACGCCTTTCTAGATAACTCCCAACATCCTGTGCCTTTTCTTTCTAAAATCTATCAAACTTGTCATAAACCCCAATATTCTGACCTCTTTTCTAAAATCCTCATTCCTGCCTAACTCAGTGTTCTCCTCAAACTAGGCCTTCCCCTACTCCTTTCATTCCTATCCTCTTCCATTGGTTCATCAGTTGATTCCATTCTTTTCCTCGTCCACTGTGTTCACTATTCCCACCTTCCCGTTCTATTATTAAAATGCACACTGACAGGATGATGAAGAAGGGAGAGGACTGGGCTTTCAAAGGAGTTCAAATCTCATTTCTGCCACTTCCTATATCCAAATAAGTCACTTTAACCTCCTTAAGTTTCAGGTTCTCCATCTGAATAACCACTTGACTAGAATGTTAAACATAGTTTTAAGTACTAGAGGGTATTTTGATTAGCCACTAAGATTCCTTAAAATTCTGAAATTCTATGTGCTTTTGATTCTGTCAGCAGAAAAAAAAAGGAACAGTTAGCTGGCAGAAATGGAAAAAATAATAGAACGAAAGACACCCCTAGAAAAGTGAAGAAGTTAAAAACTCAAGAGAAGGCCGGGTGCAGTGGCTCACGCCTGTAATCCCAGCACTTCGGGAGGCCGAGGTGGGCGGATCACAAGGTCAGGAGATCGAGACCACGGTGAAACCCCGTCTCTACTAAAAATACAAAAAAGTAGTCGGGCGCGGTGGCGGGCGCCTGTAGTCCCAGCTACCTCAGGAGGCTGAGGCAGGAGAATGGCGTGAACCCAGGAGGCGGAGTTTGCAGTGAGCCAAGATCACGCCACTGCACTCCAACCTGAGGGACAGAGAGAGACTCCGTCTCAAAAAAAAAAAAAAAAAAAAAAAAAAAACCTCAAGAGAAGATTATAGAAACTAGTGGAAGAAGAAAAAAGTCTCCAGGGAAAAAAGTTTCATGGAACTAGGCAGAGTAAACTAATGGGAAAACTAAACTTGGAAGTCTAAGTAGAGAAATCACCTAGACATAGATTCTAAATAAACAATAAATATAATTAACATGACACAGATATGTAACTATGGATATGTAACATAACATGGATATGTACATATCTTTCACTTAAAATAAAATAATTCTTACAATAAGTTTCTAAAACTTGCCTGGTCTTGCTTATGTAAAACCTATGGTTCTGTGGCCTAGCTAAATGAGATCTGCCCTAAAATCTTTGATGGTAAAAACAAGTTGCTGGTTAGCACTGAAACTGCCAAAAATATATAGGACAAATTATTGGACTAATCTGACTTCTAAGGAAAAGTATAAATCAGAGTTAATATATAACTAAATGTGACTTTTTGAATTAATCTGATTTGGACCTGTACCTTGATCCCAGTGCTGCACAGGTCTCTATCAGGTCTCTACTCTTGTTCTATGAGTCAGCTAATTGTTAATTATAGGATCGGAGCCAATGAATCAACCTCTCTAAACCACAGTTGCCTGATTAGTAAAAAGTAGGTTGTAATTGCACAGACACTTTGCAAAGCTGTTGTGATGACTATATGGGATGAGTTAGGCACATAATATGATGTGCTATTTTGAGTGCACAGCAGGGTGCAACAATCAGCAGATATTCGTTTCTTTTCCCTGTAATCCCTTGGTTAACAGATAAATATTTAAAATCTGTAAATCCTACCTGATTACAGAGTCTTCAAAACTCCCATCCACTGTTAAAGAAAAAAGTAAAATACCTTTTAAATCAACAATAGAAACACATAGAATACTGAAGGCATAAAATGACCTGGTAGGCTAAGGCTGAAGGATCGCTTGAGGAGCCCTGAAGTTCAAGAACAGGCTGGGCAACAGAGCAAAACTCTACCTTTATTTTTAAAAACCATGCATGCTTTTCTGCATGCTTTAGACTTTGTGTTTTAAAAAGGCATAAGACTGATGCTTTATTACAAAGTATTCCCTTGGGGCCATACCTAGATATTATCCTAGAATGTTAATTATACTATTGGTAGGAAATTAATGCATTAAGAACTCTTACTGCCCCTCCTTTGCATCTATAAAATGCAAGGAAGAATGGGAATTATCCAAATGTGGTCCTTAAAAGGATCTGCTGTGTACAATTATAATCCTAAATGAACCCTGTCAGTCTCACTGGCATCATTAACAAAATATGTATCATAAGCTAACAGTGTCAAACGTAGCATGATTTCTGGACTAACGGACTAAGAGCAGTTAGAACAATGTGCACTGTAACCCCCTTACCCATCTTATGTGTGAAAAAAAAAATGACCACAATGTATTTTTCTCTGCTCTCAAAGTACAACAACAATAACAAACACAGAAGACTTCTGTGACCAAATGAGGGGAAGACTTTTCTGCACCAACAAGCAATCAATCAATCCTGTAGCAGACACCAGCTGGGGGTCCTCTAAATCAATTCCTCACAAGTTGAGGGTGCAGTCCCCAAGGCTGCCCCCTCCCCTCACCAGTCACAATTCTGGGCCTCCAGAATGCCTAACTTCAAGTTATGGTTTCCATGACTCCTCCTTGGGTTTCATTAATTTGCTTGAGCAGCTCACAGAGCTTAGGGAAGCAAAAAAAAACCAAAAAAAACAAAAAAACAAAAAAAACAACAAACCTTGTGTTTCCTGGCTATTACAAAGAACATTACCAAAAATACAGATAAAGAGTTGCACAGGGCCGGGTTTTGGGAAGGGGTGGAGAGTCTCATACCCTCCAAGGGAGCACCACCCTCCAGAAGCCTCCATGTATTCAGGTATCTGGAAGCTCCCTGAACCCTATCCTCTTGGGTTTTTATGGAGGCTTCATTACACAGGAATGGCTGACTGAATCACTGGCCGTTGGTGATGAGCTTAATCTTCAGCTCCCCTCGCCTCCTAGGCGGCTAGAAGTTCCAATCCTCTAATCATGCCTTCATCTTTCCGGCGACCAGACTTCCGTCCAGACCGAAACCCAAGATGGGTGCACTCTTGCTGAGACATGTTGGTCGTCATTGCCTCCCAGCCCACTTTAGCCCTCAGCTCTGCATCAGAAATGCTATTCCTTTGGGAACCACAGCCAAAGAAGGGATGGAGTGGTTCTGGAATAAGAACATTACGGGTTCAAACCGTCCTGTATCTCCCCACATCACTATCTACAGTTGGTCTCTTCCCATGGCGATGTCCATCTGCCACAGCGGCACTGGTATT
Organism: Macaca nemestrina; assembly: GCF_043159975.1. NCBI lineage: Eukaryota > Metazoa > Chordata > Mammalia > Primates > Cercopithecidae > Macaca > Macaca nemestrina. Next base: position 126,139,792 of record NC_092128.1, read on the forward strand.
GCTTTGAGTGCAGGGGTCTCTCTTTTTGGCATGTCGGCCCTGTTACTCCCTGGGAACTTTGAGTCTTATTTGGAACTCGTGAAGTCCCTGTGTCTGGGGCCAGCACTGATCCACACAGCTAAGTTTGCACTCGTCTTCCCTCTCATGTATCATACCTGGAATGGGATCTGACATTTGACATGGGACTAGGAAAAGGCCTGAAGATTCCCCAGCTATACCAGTCTGGAGTGGTTGTCCTTGTTCTTACTGTGTTGTCCTCTATGGGGCTGGCAGCCACGTGAAGAACGGAGGTTCCCAGCATCATCTTCCTACACATTATTACATTCACCCATCTTTCTGTTTGTCATTCTTATCTCCAGCCTGGGAAAAGTTCTCCTTATTTGTTTAGATCCTTTTGTACTTTCAGATCCCCTTGGAGCAGTAGAGTACCTTGTAGACCATAATAGTGGAAAAGGGTCTAGTTTTCCCCTTGTTTCTAAAGATGGGGTGGCTGCAAAACTCCCCTTTTTTTGCCCTCAGCTTGCCTACTCTCTGCCTAGAAGCAGTTATTCTGTCTCCATATTGGGCTTTGATTGTGCTGAGGATCAGCTTTTGGCTCCTTCTTCTGGAGACACTGGAAACAATGCCAGCTCTGTGGCTTGTGCCCTGCGGACTGGGGGCGAGGCTTTGGGTGCCACTGCCTGTGGGTTGCTGGCTTAAAGGACAATTCTGTTCACTGGTGAGAGCCCAGGCCATTAACACCTACGCAGTGTTACTGAAAGAAGAGAGGTCGGGGTGGAGGGGAATCAGTCTGTCCCAGCTAGAGGGAGATAAAGAGGGCTAGTTAGTTCTTGGAGCAGCTGCTTTTGAGGAGAAAATATATAACTTTTGACACAAGAAGAAGATCCAGAAAATTATCATTGAACATATTAATGGTTATTTGTTTTTCTTGGATTTCCAGAAAAGCCTCTTAATTTTATGCTTTCTCATCAAAGTCATGTACCCTTTTTTTCTGAAACTTAATTAAAATACTCATTTTATCTTTGACTCTCCTTGAAATCTAGAGAAACCAAGAAAACGGATGTTGGAAAGGAACCAATTTCCTCCTTTTCCCTCAGGTCTCAGGCATTTACATCCTCCCTCTCCCGGCAATCTGACCTTTCCCAGGAGGGAAACAGTTTTCCTACATCTCATCATTGGAAAAGTTTTCAGGGAATCAGATAGAACTTAGCCAGAGATTTAAATATCACAGAGACGCCTCAGAGAAGGAAGGAGAAAAAGAAAAGAAGTGATGCATGTAGAGTGCTTTTGGGTTATAGGCACCAAAATCCCATTAAGGACTGATTATAAGCTTCATGGTACAGTTCAGCAAATTATGATTCAGTGAGGGCCACAGAAGAGCAGTGTTGGTGACAGCTAAGGGATGATGATCTGAAGTTATAGGCTTGGGATGAATGAAGAATAGAGATTAAAAAGAGAGAGAGATTGTTGAAAACCTGGCAAAAATGTATAATTTAATGAGAAAACTTGCTGCTTTTAAAATCCATATAGGCCAGGCTTTAGCAGGCCTGCTGTTTTGATAGTTTTTGGGAACTCTGGAATAAGAGACCTATCTGGTCTGTCACTTTGAGTTGCTGGCCAGCCAGTTAAAGCTATGGGTCGAAGAGGGGAAATGGTAACTGGCTGGTGTCAATTGGATAGGAAGACCTTAGTTAAGGTGGGGACCTGCTGTTTTAACAGTCTTCATTCAGGGTCCCAAATAGTATTTGGCGTTAAGTAATGATTGCTTTTCCCTTTTCACTAGAGGGGCCCTGGGAAGTCCTTGTACCTTTCCTCCATTTTAAACCAGCTATTCTCTACTTTGTCCTTGGAGTGAGGGACAAGTGATCATGAGAGAACACTTTGTCACTGGGACGGGGAAAGGTTTGGCAAGGGCATTAAATTTAACAGCCAGTGCCAGGAAAATGTAAAACGGGGTCAATGATAAACAGATGTTAGAGGCTGGAAAATGGGTAGGGCAGTTGAAGTTTTTGGTGGTTCCTTACCATTTGGGTGATTGAAGCATGGTAGTGGGTGGATAGGGGGTGTGACGGAGCATCATGTTTGTTATTCTGCCTTAAATTTCTACTTACTGTCTTTGTTTTTCTTCTCTGTCTTCCAATCACTTTAATATCTTCAATTTTCAAACTATATTTGTACTTGGGCTTATACAGAAAGTCTTACACAAGCATAGTATCTTCTATTTTGGTTTTCCCTACCTTTTCTTCCCCATCTTCTCCAAACACACATATACACACTCTGCTCAGCAATTCTACTTCTGATTTTGTAGTTGTTAGTTGTACATGCTCAGGATAAAAAAGTGAGTAGGGTTGAGGGACTGGTTCTTTGAAGTTCTGCCCTTTTTCTATGATTCAGACCGACTTTCTCTTCGTCATTTCTGGAGTATATCTGACTCAATTCTTGTAAAAATGTGTTCCACCCAAACCACTGTATGTTTCTTTCCCTACTTTATTTTCCCCCACTTTCCTTCTCCTAATTGTGTTACAAGAGGCAGCCATAGCAAGAATGGAAAATCCAGATCAGTAAAAGATTCAACAACAACAACAACAAAAATCTTTCAGGTGACCAGCCCCCATCCTGAAGCTGCTTAGCCATCGATCAATCATTAGCATACAAAGACATCACTTTGGAGATTCTAGATTTTAGGAGTTGTATGCCATGAAATGGAATTGTTAAAGCCAACTAAATATGACCTGAGAAGGACTCCTTACTTCTGTATTTGTGTCCATGTGGATGAACTGGAACCTAGCTTAATAAGTAGACAATATTAAAAACCTAATAGGAGTATGCACCTGTAAAAATAACTGAGTCTTGGCCAATCCCAGCAGCCATACCTCAACCATTCATACACTGCTGAGTGTTCAAACTGTGTTCAAACAAGGCAAACACCAACCTGTAACCAATCCAGCTGTTCTGTACCTCACTTCCGATTTCTGGACATCATTTCCTCTTTTTTTGCCTATAAATCTTCTACCATGTGACTGTGCTGGAGTCTCTGTGAATCTGCCATGATTCTGGGGGCTGCCCAGTTCACTAATTGTTCATTGCTCAATTAAATTCCTTTAAATTTAATTCAGCCAAAGTTTTTATTTTAACAGAGTTGAAGACCAAATATGTATTTCATGGTATCACATCTGTGGTTTTGCTTTCTGTGGTTTTAGTTACCCACAGTCATTCATGATCCATAAATATTAAATGAAAAGTTTGGAAATAGTAAGTTTTAAGTTGCATGCTGTTCTAAGTGGCGTAAAATCTTCAGCCATCTCAATTCATCCCAGCCAGGGTATGAATCATCATTTTGTCTAGTGTATCTACATTGTATATGCTATCTACCCATTAGTCATTGGCATGGTCTTCTCCTGACAACCAACCACCGGTATCATCAAGACTCAATAATCCAGGATCACCCAAAGCAGATAATCCTTCTCCTGAAGGTCAATAGTAGCCTAACACTACATCATGATGCCTATGCCATCTCATTACAGAAGCACTGTATCACCACATATCATCAACAGAATAAGGGTGAGTACAGTGCAAGAAAATATTTTAAGGAACCATATTCACAAAACTTTTTATAGTACATTGTTATGATTGTTCTATTTTATTATCTATTGTTAAGTTCATACTGTGCCTAATTTATAAATCAAGCTTTGTATAGACATGTATGTATAGGAAAAGACATTGTGTATATAGGGCTTGGTACTATCCACAGTTTCAGGCATTTGCTGGGGGTTTTGAAATGTATCCCCTGTGGAAAAGGGAAGATAAGTGGACTTATTTTGTTGTGACACAACAAAGCTTCTCCAGTTCTTCACTTAAAACTGTTCAGTTTAGAATAAAACATCCTATCACAAGGAAGCTAGGTCCATGAGCACTGTACTATATTTTATGGCAAAACATAGGAAACAGACCAGGGACAAAGATTCTTGCAAAGACTTTTCAGTTGCCAGTGGAGAAGATCTCAAGGGAGATCACTGTACTCACTATTGCTAATACTCTTCTGGGGAAAATGCTGGTTAAGTTTACTTAGTTCTGGCTATTTTCTCTGCCCTATGTATGCCACAGACAAGGCTCAAATTTGCCTGCCGTTTCACTCCTATGGAAAAGAACCACTGGAAAGATCATTCCCTTATGAGCTTATCCACTCACTCAGAAGCATACCACTTATTCAGAGAGAAGCTTAAGAAGAAACACTGAAGAGGTGGTGGCAAGTTGCCAGGGAGTACTATCTGATGTGAAAAATATATATGAACAGAACTATCAACTCACTCAAGCTATTAGAATGTGCCAACAGTTGTCACTCTCTCCAGTGGAAGAAAAAACTTCTTTCACACTTCATGTAAAGCAAACACTGTGACTCTCTGGGCATTTCTCATGACAGAGAATCTAGTTATAGGCAAGCCATGTCGTAATAATATAGACTCTTTTCAAACTCATATCTCAAAGGAAGATAATCAGTGAGGAACATATTTATCTACCTGTAGTATTCACTGCCTCATCTTATCTTCAATTGCAAGGCACGAAAGTTTTATAAAGTACAAACTCTTAAGATTGTCCCTTTTCAATCATAGAAAGTCTATCTGGACCCACCTCATAGAGCAGGATGGTCTGTAGTGCTGCACGATGTCATTTTTGTCAACCCTATTATGTGGCAAGTGTCTATAGAAATCATGCTTTCTCAGTATGGAAAGCATATATCATCATATTCTACGATGCTGAACAAAATGAAAAGGAAACAAAAGGACATTTGTAGGAACATGGATGCAGCTGGAAACCATCATTCTCAGCAAACTATCGCAAGAACAGAAAACCAAACACCGCATATTCTCACTCATCGGTGGAAATTGAACAATGAGAACACCTGGACACAGGAAGGGGAACATCACACACTGGGGCCTGTTGTGGGGAGGGGGTAGGGGGGAGGGATAGCATTAAGAGCTATACCTAATGTAAATGACGAGTTCATGGGTGCAGCACACCAACATGGCACATGTATACATATGTAACAAACCTGCACATTGTGCACATGTATCCTAGAACATAAAGTAAAACAATAAAAAGAAAAGAAAACAAAACGACAAAGAACATCTTAAATGACTACTGCAATTACCATGGAATTTTAATTTTTTTGTATTCAAATAGTTATCCACTGTACTATTCCAATACAGTGGAATTCCAGACTAGTCTGGAAAAAGCAAACTATGGAGACAGCAAAAAGATCAGTGGTTGCCAGGGGTTAGTGGGGAGAGAGAGATGAAAAGGCACAGTACAGAGGATTTTTAGGGCCATAAAACGGTTGTGTCTAGGATACTTACAAAGGTAGAAACATGTCATTATACATTTCTCCAAGTCCAGAGAATGTACATACAACACCAAGAGCAAAACCTAATGTAAACTATGGACTTTGGGTGATGTGTTCATGTAGGCTGATCAATAACTCTAATGAACTTTGGTGGAGGATATTGATAATGGGGGAGGCTGTGCACATGTGGGGGTCCATGGAGTATTTGGAAAATCTCTACCTTCCTCTCAATTTTGCTGTGAACATAAACTGCTCTAAAAAGTAAACATTAATTTTAAAAATGATATTCACTAAATTTGCTATTACTCTATATTATGAAAAGATATAGTCACCTTGAAAATTGCAAATCACTAAAGGTCAAAGAATTAATAACAGATATGGATATTATCTCCCAAACTGAATTATATAGAGCATGTATAGCAAATAATTTTAACTGTATACTTAAGCAAAAAATAATTGATAAAAATTATTAAACGTTTTATGTTATTTTATAATTATAAACAGGGATTTAACACTGAATCAAAACATGTCCATCTATGTAATTAAAAGACTATTTTTTACTGTAATTTAAAATCAGAAATTAGTATGTTTATTTAACAATTTTACTGAAAGGTTAATCAGATAAGAAAGACAGATTATGATTATCTAATATTGCCATAGCAATTCACATACAAATACCCGTAAAATACCCATCAAATGTCAAAACCGTAAGCATCATTACAACTTACTATGAATGATGCAATTGAAAACAGTACTGTGTTATATCATTATATTATTTGCTATTAAAATAATATGTTGGCCGGGCGCGGTGGCTCAAGCCTGTAATCCCAGCACTTTGGGAGGCCGAGACAGGCGGATCACAAGGTCAGGAGATCGAGACTATCCTGGCTAACACGGTGAAACCCCGTCTCTACTAAAAAATACAAAAAACTAGCCGGGCGAGGTGGTGGGCGCCTGTAGTCCCAGCTACTCGGGAGGCTGAGGCAGGAGAATGGCGTGAACCCAGGAGGCAGAGCTTGCAGTGAGCTGAGATCTGGCCACTACACTCCAGCCTGGGCGACAGAGCGAGACTCCGTCTCAAAATAAATAAATAAATAAAATAAATAAATAAATAAAATAAAATGCTAAGAACCCCCCCCCAAATTATATCAGGGCCATAGCTGTTCTATAGTAAAGGTTTCATACAGCAGGCAGGAGACTGCCATCCTTAGAAAGGCCAGCTTACAAGGCTGGCCCTTGGCTGGTGTTTGGGACCTTGGATTTGGGAGGACTGCCACCATTCCCTAACTGAGAAGAGTGGCTCACTGTGCCTAAATGGCTTGTACAAACAATGTGGTATAAGCTGCGCAGCTGCTTTTCTCCTGGGAGTCCGGTATTTCGGTACTGTGAGGGAGAGAACGCCGCTGTGACTAGCCTCCATTAAAAAACAAAACAAAACAAATCACAACACGTGGATACTTGAGTCTCTAATGAGACTCCGGTACTGGTAGACAACATTGCACATGTGTTGTCAAAATTTGAGGATGGGGGAATTAGACACATCCCAGGTGTGCTTTATTCAGATAACTGGAATAATTGTTGAAAAAAATTATACTGTTAATATATCTAATATAGTCATTATAGTCATCTAATATAGCCATTAGATAGTATGTTACTGTACTACTAATCATAGAGTTCTATTTTTTTTAAACTTTTTCTCAATTTCTTATAAAACTAAAAACAAGATTCACCTACTAAAAGCTGTCCTTGACAGAACAAGTCCAAAAGTCAAAAAACATTGCATGCACAATGTAGGATGAGTTATCCACTGATCCTCCACTAACGATTAACAAAACTGTTAACTTATTTGGGGTGGGGAAGGAAGTTATCTTACACACAGATGGTTAAAGGTGTGCTAATCCAATTGACCACATATTCTAGTTAAATCATAGATTACCAATTTCTGAAGAAATGTAATACCAGAAAAGCATTTCACATTTAAACTACGTCAAATAAAATTATTTCTATCTGACTATAGAGAAGACACTTAAATCTTGGCAGACCATCATAGGTGACACTGTCATTGTGGTCCAGATATAAAGAAGTTTATTTAGCATTAGAAATGAATAGAATACCAGATACACTTTAGGACAGTCAATTCTTTTAAAAGGAAATAACACACATTTATCAAACATATATACATTGCTCTTATACTATTAAAAGTGTATTCTAATACTATTTTCTTTAGAGATGAAATTCAAAACAAAGTAGTAAAAGCAGAGATATCACAGGAGGGTAAATGAAAAGGAAAAGGAAGGAATCAGGTGCTGAATTTCCTACTGATGTCACCAGAATTCCCTAAAATACTGACAACTACTATATTCAGCATATCTTATGTTTTTCTCTGTGATATTGTATTAGTTTTCTGCAATAAAATATTTAAAGATGTCAGTTTCTGCACACCGCTGGTCTGTAAACTATTTCTGATCAAAACTTGAAATTCTGTTGAAACATGGCTGTGTCACGATGATTGCATGTCAGAGAAAGGATATGTGCATCTGAGAGTGGCTTCCAGTTGTTGCTGCCAGATTTTTGTTTGGGAACGCCTCCAGAAAAGCGTATCAAGAACATGAGCGCTTTGGCCGGGCGCGGTGGCTCACGCCTGTAATCCCAGCACTTTGGGAGGCCGAGGCGGGCGGACCACAAGGTCAGGAGATCGAGACCACGGTGAAACCCCGTCTCTACTAAAAATACAAAAAATTAGCCGGGCGCGGTTGTGGGCGCCTGTAGTCCCAGCTACTCGGGAGGCTGAGGCAGGAGAATGGCGTGAACCCGGGAGGCGGAGCTTGCAGTGAGCCGAGATCGCGCCACTGCACTCCAGCCTGGGCGACAGAGCGAGACTCCGTCTCAAAAAAAAAAAAAAAAAAAGAACATGAGCGCTGAAAAAGTATTTCCACAAAAACCAGATAAGCAAGACCACACTTTTCCTGTTACATGACCTTTAGGTTTTGAAAATTCTGGGAAAATGTTGGCATGTGAACAGGCTCTTGGTAGGTGGATTCGTCCATATTTGGACACCAGAAGTACCAACCATATAAACAGCAGACCTTACAACTCTAAACTGCTCATTTGATAAAGGTACCACCAAGAGCTTTTAAAAGGTCAACTCAATTTACTTTTTAGTAACCTTGTTCGAATCAATACTCCCTCCTTGAAATTCTCACATTTTAAACAATTTTCTGTAACATCACTTCCTCTGATTTCTCTCCTACTTTTTCTTTCTCTACCCACTGCTCAGTCTTCTTTACTAACTTCTTTCCCTCTGGGAAATGTTCCTATTCCCAGGTTTTGTCACTGGTTTCTGCTCATTCTACATCTTTCCCATTGTGGACAAGTTCCTTACGACCTATGATTTTGCAGAATAATTACAATAAGATTATTCAAAGTCTGCATCTCCACTCTCAAGCTTTGGCCAGGTATCAATGCCAATTATCCAATTATCTATTAAAAATATCCTATATGGATATTCCATTGAACTTGACATGCATAGAAAAACATGAGTCATTCCTGCCGAACTGGTGCTCTTTGCTCTTCTGTACCCACCAGAACATTTCCTACTCCTTCCTCATGTGCAGATTAAATGCTAGTGTATAACCTGGAAACCTGTGAATCATGTGAGATTTCTCCCTATCTCACAAACTTTTCACATTCAGTCATCACTAAATCGTATTGATCATACCTCTCTTTTGCCTCTGCCTTATATTCCCACTGCCACTGGGAATATAAACATTTACAAAATATTTATATTTTATTTTTATTTTTCCTAGTTAAACTAATGGCTTGCATTTTAAAAACTCCCACCAACTATCAACGTTTTTTCTTTTTTCTTTTCTTTCTTTTTTTTTTTTTTTTTGAGACAGAGTCTCACTCTATCACCAAGGCTGGAGTGCAGTGGCGCGATCTGGGCTCACTGCAACTTCTGCCTTCCAGTTCAAGTGATTCTCCCACCTCAGCCTTCCAAATAGCTGGGACTACAGGCATGTGCCACCATGCCCAGCTACTTTTTGTAGTAGAGGCAGGATTTTGCTATGTTGCCCAGGCTGGTCTCGAATTTCTGAGCTCAAGTGATCTGCCCACCTCGGCCTCCCAAAGTGCCAAGATTACAGGCATGAGCCACCATGCCCGGCCTGTTTTATCTTATATGAAAAAAAATTTAAGCAGAACGAATGAAAGAAGCCTAACACCAAGAAGAAGACCAACATTTTAAAATAACTGAGATTTCCAACTGTATTTCACCAAGAATGGGTGAAAACCTCACAACAGACTGATACTAGTCCAAGGATGTGTGACAAGAAAACTATAGCTGACTATTGCAAAAGCTTCCTTTGTCTCCTAGTTTCTTTACAGGGTTACCTTCCATCAATCCTCTTGAGGGATCAGCAAAGTATAGGCCATAGGCCAAATCCACTGTGTCTTATCATTTTGTAAATAAAGTTTTATTGGAGCTCAGTCATGCCTGTTTGTTTACATATTATCCACGGTTGCTTTCACACTATGATGGCAGGGTTAAATAGATATGACAGAGACCACATGGTCTTAAATATTTCCCACCTGTTCCTTTATGGAAAAGCTTGCCAACTCCTGTTTTACATGATAATCAGAATGCCTTAATACTCAGATTTCATCTTATGATTCCCCTGCTCAAAATTCTCCAGTGTGTCCCTACAGCAAACATTGCTGACTCCCTAACCAATAGCCATTCCTTATTCTTCCTTGTAGAAGAAACACAAGTCTGTTTGGATATTTATCACCCCAACGCCCCTCTCCCCAGCTTCAAAAAGAGAAATGATTATTCTAAACTAACCACATAATTACATTTGCTTTCCCAGTGCCTGGTTTAGGGATGATCCTGTGGTATGACCCAGCCAATACAATGTTACAGAATGTCTACTGCTTGCTTCTAAGTTTTCTCCCTATTTTAAAGAAACATGTGAAGGAAAACAGCCCTTGCGATGTTGTGTTCTGAGAACAAGATGTTTGGAGCTGTTTTGGATTAGCCAACCATGAAAGGAAGCATAGATAAATCACCGCCAACAGCACAGCTGAAAGAGGGAAAAGTGGGATTCTAGGGTATCACTGAACAACCAAAACAACTCTGGTTCCTACTCTTTCAGCCACTGGTCTTCCAGTATTTGCAGTTTAAAGCATTTCCGCTGGTAAAATTCCTATGCCCCACAGGATAAGATCTACTCATTTCTATAGAATCAAAAAGTCTGTCATAAACTTGCCTCAGCAAAGTACTCACCTTATTCTCAACCTCTCACATCTCACACTATTCCTACTAGCAAAAGTGAACTGCTCGTAAACCCTGCAAAGTTCACTCAAGGGTCTTACTTTCTTCACTTGCCGCTTCTCCTGCTAAACACGCAATCTCGTTATCTGTTCCTTCTGCCAAACACATAATCTTGTTAGATGTTCCTCCTGCCGAACATCATTCTTCTGTTCTTTTAATTAGAAAAATTCTACTCCCTCTGCATGCTTACCTTAAATCCTTCCTACTTTTTTTAAAGCTTTCATTCCTCATCACATACTTAAAGTGTCCGGCACATATTTAATATAATAAATTTAAATCATAATTATAAGCTTCCAGTGGGTATCTATCACACGGTAAGCACTGAATAAATTAGCAAAATAAAAAAAAAATGACAATGATGATAGATGATAACAAGCTCCTGACTGTATTTTTAATTGTTTGTGTTCTGGGGCATTAGAAAAATGCTTAGCATCTAAAAGACGTGATAGTTATCTGTTTTTTTTTTTTTTTTTTTTTTTGAGACGGAGTCTTGCTCTGTAGCCCGGGCTGGAGTGCAGTGGCCAGATCTCAGCTCACTGCAAGCTCCGCCTCCCGGGTTTACGCCATTCTCCTGCCTCAGCCTCCCGAGTAGCTGGGACTACAGGCGCCCGCCACCTCGCCCAGCTAGTTTTTTGTATTTTTAGTAGAGACGGGGTTTCACCGTGTTAGCCAGGATGGTCTCGATCTCCTGACCTCGTGATCCGCCCGTCTCAGCCTCCCAAAATGCTGGGATTACAGGCTTGAGCCACCGCGCCCGGCCGATAGTTATCTGTTAAGTGGACAAGTGAGAAAGTGAATAAAAGGTTTTCTTTGAAAATTCTGTTGAAACAACACAAAAATTAAATAGAGAGAGCTCTAGTGCATTATGAACAACTTAATGATCAAAACTATGTCTATTCCACCTCTGTCTCCTGCAACTTACAAAACCTAACTTACAAAAGCTCTTTGATAAATACGTACCAAATCAAAGGTGTCCTCATACAGTTTGGATTGTACAATGTGTTAGATGTCCACATCCAAGTAGCGTAGTAGCATTTTTGTCATTGTAAAACGTTTTTGTACTTTTGTTATAATCTGTTGAGCCTAGAGTTGGCCAATTTGCCTATTTATTATGATAATCTTTTGGCTAATAGTAGCAGAGCATCTTGTTCTAACAAAATTACTGTTATAACAATTAACGGGCAGGTAGAAAAACATCTTGTTCCAACAAAATCAATATTATCTTCTTCAATTTCAAATTAGAAGAAATTAAGTCAATAATAGTGAGACCTTGTTGCTATAAGGATATGTAACATGACTTGTGCTTCTCAACAAGAAATTGCTTTCCTGACTTCTGCACTCAGCAGGTATCTTGAAAAAATAATTTCCTATTGGTATTGGTGCACACTGGCTAAGCCTTGCAGTTCTTATTGCCATTTGCTTAAGGTACTAGAAAGGTATTGTTGTTTCCAGTTTGTTACTTTCCCACTTCATCACCACCTATTCACTACTAATCAGACTCCTCAGAGGCCTCCTAAAATTTATCTAGGCAGTTTACAACCCACTAACTCCCTTCCCCAAACTAAAAACCTCAAACTGAAGAGAATCTTGTCTAAACATACAAACTGGGAAAAAATGAATGAACAACAACAAAAAACACACACAGAGAATCTCTTCATGGTCTTTTCCCTCAATTACCTAATTTCCAAATTAGTCTCGACATTTCTGATTGCTCTCCTTTTCCCGCTCCATTTCTGCCTTTAGAGCAATCAGAAATATCTTAAGCCTTGCCACTGACAGATACATCACTTTCATATCTATTACTTTTTATAAGGAACTTGTCAAAGGATCAAGATTTTTATTCATTGTAAAATGCATTCGTTTTCTTGGAGTTTTAATGTAAAACCTATTTCCAGGGCAAATTCTGTCATTTTACATTGGTTAGGAAAAAAAATTCTGGGAGGAAAAAATTGGAAAAAAAACTGTTACCTTGTATAAATTCAATGTTTTCAAAAAAAAAAAAAATGTTTACCACAAGTGCATAAAAAAGCTGTACCCCATAATGTTTATTTAAAGGTAACAATATTTAAAACAAAATCATAGATAATAAAGTCATTTCAAAATATTTTCATTCAGGTTATGCTTGAGCTTCCAAATATGGAAAACTGACCCTTACACAGGTCATTTTTAAAACAAATGCATTTCAGTATTTTGAAAATAAAATTGGTGGATCTATACCTTGTTTTTTGATTCAATACCTGCACTGCATGAAAGCAGTTTTGGGGCCATTGATTTATCCTCATTGTACACAGCGTAGTGGAGAGCAGTATTACCATACACATCCGGAAGATTTGGATCAGTGCCATGCTCTAGCAAAATTGTCGCACATTCCTCTTCCAGGCATTGTATGGCCTGTCAGTATTAGACCAAGAAATAGATTTTAAATCTTAGGAGTTCAAAATAAACATTCCACACGTTTCACCAACTAGTTATATTTAAATAAGAAAACTCATTTTTATTCTATGTATTGAAATTAAATCCATCTCATGCCGACATAGTTGGCTACTGTATACCTTTATCAGATCTGCCCTCTTTTTGCTGCCAGGGGCATGAAATTGACATTTTTCTGTCCAGTGGGAGTTTTACTACTTCTGAATTCCCATTGACACAGGTCAAATGTAGAGCAGTCCTATGAGAGTGAGAAGACATTTTAGGAAATTGTAGTGCACTATCTACAGCCATATCAATGATTCATGTAATTGCAAACACTGAATAGCCTGCTGTTACTCTGCCTTCAAGACATTTAATTTTCCTTTGAGGAAAGCACACTGTTTATTACCTCTCATTACTCACCGTAAAAAGCAGCCTATTTGAATAGAAAGAGCACAGCCCTTGGATGACATTCAGTTCGGGCTGGAATCCTACTTGAAGTTCTATTACTTCCTAGCTGTTGCTTAGCCTTTTTGTGTCTCAATTTCCTCATCAATAAAATGGGAATGAAAATAGTAGCTTTCTCACAGGAAACCACTGTAATGCTTCAATGAGACTACACAAAAGATACTTCCTAACACAAATAACAGCTCACAACAAGGGAACCAAATAACCCAAAATTAAATGCAGTGAACACGTTTTTTTTGTTTTTGTTTTTTTTCCCCTCCAAAAGCACACTAAAGGCACAACTGTTGAGGCAACTGGGTATTCACATGGAAAGGATTGACCTAAGCCCTTACGTTGCACGAGACACAAAAAACAACACAAAATCCCCTGAACACCTAAGTTTAATCCTGAAACCCAAACACTTCAAAGAAAATGCATAGGGTGAGCGTCTATTTTGGGGAAACCTGAATCTGAGCACCTAAGCTGCAAACAGAAAAGGAAGGTACAGGAACCAAATACCCATAGACAACACAATGGCTTTGCCATCTTGCTTTTCTTCTCGATGGGACACAGAAATCACTGCTGACAAAAGCAAACATAACCATGTGAGACTAAGGAAAACGTCACAGCTTTGGCACTGGAGAGAAAACAGTAACCCAAACAGAAGGCATCCCACCGACTGGGAGAAAATTAGGGAAAATTATGGATCTGGAAAAGCTTGCTGTCTAACACATACGAGAAACAAATGGTCCTAAGTGGGCAAAAACATAAAAATCAATACACATGCTAAAAATGCCCAAAAGACTGTCATAGACATTTCTGAAAAGACGACCTGAAACTCATGGGTGATACAAAAGTTTCTCCACATCAGTAATCATCCCCCAAATGTAAATCCCAACCACACTCAGATACTGTCAAGTTTCCCTGAGAACAAGTATGACCAGAAACAGCAATAAAACTTTTTGAAGACAGGGGCCAGAGGATCCTCTGCAGACAGAGGTTCACTTACGCATTATTGGTGGAAATGTAAATCCATATACACACTGGGAGAAACAGCTGGGGGTTCCTGAAACAATAGTACAGCTACCAGTTCATCTAGCCATTCCAACACTGGGTATACCCATAAAGCCAAAGAAACCCATACCTTAAGGAAACACCTGCCTTCCCATGTTTCATGAAGCACTATGGACAATAACCAAAGTACACAGTCAACCTACCTGCCCATCCACAGGTAAAGAAATGCAGAAACTGAAGGATGTATGAACAATGGAATAGTCTTAAGCCATCAAACTTGCGGATGTCAGGTCCAGCATTAGGTTAAATGAAATGTGCTGGCCGGGCATGGTGGCTCACGCCTGTAATTGCAGCACTTTGGGAGGCTGAGACGGGCAGATCACCTGAGGTCAGGAGTTCAAGACCAGCCTGGACAACATGGTGAAACCCCATCTCTACTTAAAATACAAACAATTAGCTGGGTGTGGTGGTACGCACCTGTAATCCCAGGTGCTCGGGAGGCTGAGGTAGGAGAATCACTTGAACCCAGGAGGTGGAGGTTGCAGTGAACCGAGATCGCACCATTGCACTCCAGCCTGGGGGATAAGAGCGAGACTTCGTCTAAAACAAAAACAAAAACAAAAACAAAACAAAACAAAAAAATGAGCCAGGCAGAGGAAGACAAGAGCTAGGACAATTTTGGGGTATTGTGTATCCTGCATGTAGCAGGTCTGGAAATGTCAAATGTCTATCTATACCGTGGAGAGCAGAGTATGTATGGGACTCTGGGAGCTGCCTCACAGCAAAGAAAGCAGGTTTCTTCTTATAGTTGTCCCTCTCACTGAGTTTGTAACAATAGTTTGTCCCAGGGCTGGAGAAATTACATTTGATTAATTTTTTGCTTCTTTACATAGCAATGTAAAAGTTATCCTTAAAGCATTAATAGTTAAGGCAATGTTGCTGCTTGCATTTCCTTTTGGTCAATGTGTGATTTAACACGTTTATGGCTTTCCTGGGCTGGAACCACAGCAAGAACCCAGGTTTTAATTTTCCTGTTCTATAGCTTGACCAGTTGTTTCCACTATGAATGCATGGGGAGACAGTTGAGGTTGAAACTGCTGAGGAGAAAGCTTATTTTATTTCCCAGCCAATTTTCAGATGGAAGGGTTATGGTGCTTCTAAGCATAATCCATAGAAGTTATTCTCCAAAAAGTCAAATAAGTATAAATACATATATCTTAAAAAACTAAAAAGGTGGTAGCAAAGTTCTTCACAGTGTCCCTTTAGTAAAAAAATTTGAGTATATACCACCTAATATTCACATCTATATGGATGCATGTTTATATGTATAAATTAGTGAGTTACATACATGTATTGCTATAATTATTATGAAACATTAATGACACACAGCCAAATATGCTTTGAGATAAAATAAATAGATAGAAGTATAAATACTCACCATATGAAACACTGGATTATCTCAGGAATATCTTCTCTGGAGATACTTGCCTATAGTGGCAAACAATTCTACACATTGGTGCGAATCATTAAAAAGCATCAATATCCCCTGAAGACTAATCTAGGGCATTTTGTGTGAGATCTGAAAGGCTATACTGGAGGAGAAGTTTCATTGAGATAGCAGAATTGGATGGCAGCCTTCAGAAAAACGCTTTTCAGAAACATTTAGTAGATGGATTTCAGAAGTAGAAAGTGTTTTCATCCATAGATGCCAAAAAGAAAAAAAAGGGACATGGAATAATATCAATTTTTCAGAAAGATAAATCTTTCACTTAAAGTTCATTATTGTTCTCAGGAAAGGTTATGTCAGTATCAACTTTTTGGTGCTAAACTGGAAACACGCTGATAGTAGTTGTGTTGTAAAATGCATCATTACATTACAGTACTAAATTTGGATATCCCTCTGTAGAAACATTTTCTTTGTACATAAAATTCAGAACATCAGGACTCAGGCTGTTTAAAAGAGGACCCAAGGAAACTAATATTCTAGAACCTGGGCATACTCTAAGAATGACCACATGTGTAGCCACAAAGCAGGTCTCCTGGGAGGCAGAGATTGCAGTGAGGCTGAGATCACACCACTGCCCTCCAGCCTGGATGACAGAGACACCATCTCAAAAAAAGAAAAAATGTTTCTAAAAGGCAGAATGATCTCCAGAAGCATATGGGCCAGGTATAATATCCAGGCCTGTAGTCCCAGCTACTCGGGAAGCAGAGGTGAGAGGACAGCTTGAGCCCAGAAGTTGGAGGCAGCAGTGCCACTGATGAGGCAACAGTGCCTCCAAATAGCCATGCACTCCGGTCTGAGAAACACGGCAAGACATGGTCTCTAAAAAAATAAAAATAGGCTGAGCACCGTGGCTCATGTCTGAGCCTGAGGTGGGAGGATCACTTGAGCCCAGAAGTTGAGACCAGCCTGGGCATCACAGTGAGACCTTGTCTCTACAAAAAATAAAAAAATACAAAATTAGTGGGGCATAGTAGGATGTAGTGACATACACCTGTAGTCCCAGCTACTTGGGGGGCTGAGGTGGAAGGATCCCTTGAGCCCATGAGTTTGAGGCTGCAGTCACGCTGCAGTCACACCACTGCACTCCAGCCTGGGCAACAGAGCGAGACCCTGTCTCAATAAATAAATAAATAAATAAATAAATAAATAAATAAATAACTACCTTGGAGTACATCTGTAGAGAAAAAAATGTGATTCAAATTAATGTTTGAGCCATTCAGGATACATAATGCTCTCTTTTCTTTTTGATGTTTTATAAAGAATCGAAAATCTCTTTCTTTGGTCCACTCCAGTATCCAGATCAGAATTTCTTTTTTTTCTGTTCAACAAGACTCCCTCTCTGGTGTCCTAATTATCTCTCACTTCATTAGTGTTTGGTGGATAAGGCAAACTGAACAATGTCATTGTAGGAATTAAACTTGGATTGTTTTAGATGCTGAAAGTAATACTCTTTTTTTGGGGGGATGGCATCTCACTGTGTTGCCCAGGCTGGAGTGCAGTGGTGCAATCTCAGCTCAGTGCAAGCTCCGCCTTTTGGGTTCACGCCATTCTCCTGCCTCAGCTTTTGGCTGGCACGACAGGCACCCGCCACCACGCCTGACTAATTTTTTTGTATTTTTAGTGGAGACGGGGTTTCACTGTGACAGCCAGGATGGTCTCCATCTCCTGACCTCGTGATCCAGCCACCTCAGCCTCCCATAGTGCTGGGATTACAGACGAGCTGCCGCACCCGGCCAGTAATACTCTCTTCTAATCTGATTGGAATGAAAACACAATTGTGAAATCACCCCATCTCTCTATCTCTTCCTTTTGCTTTGCTTTTCCCTTCATTGACAACACTTTTTAAGAATTAAAACGTTCACGGGCGAAGTTAGCTGTTTTCTTGAAAAATTACAGCAAGTTTCTCTTAAAAAGATCCCCTCCCGTCCCCTCCCCTTCTGTTCTCTTCTCTTCTTTTTTGAGACGGAGTCTCGCTCTGTCGCCCAGGCTGGAGTGCAGTGGCCGGATCTCCGCTCACTGCAAGCTCCGCCTCCCGGGTTCCCGCCATTCTCCTGCCTCAGCCTCCCGAGTAGCTGGGACTACAGGCGCCCGCCACCTCGCCCGGCTAGTTTTTTGTATTTTTAGTAGAGACGGGGTTTCACCGTGTTAGCCAGGATGGTGTTGATTTCACAACCTCGTGATCCGCCTGCCTCGGCTCCCCAAAGTGCTGGGATTACAGGCGTGAGCCACTGCGCCCGGCCGAAAAGATTTTCTTTTCTTTCTTTTTTTCCTTCCTCTCCCCTCCCTCCTTCTCTCCATCCCTACCCCACAACCCTGCTACCTCTCTGTCTCCCCTCCCCTCCCCTCCCGTCCCCTCCCATCCCTTCCCCTCCCCTCCCCTCCTTTCCTCCCTCCTCCATTCCTTTCTTCCTGAGAAGCAAGGTTCAGTGCTCTCCTTGTACAAATTGTTCTTCCATGGTTGTGTGTGTGTGTGCGCGTGTGTGTGTTGCTTAATCCACATGAGGGGTGTGTGTGTGTTTTGCTTAATATGATTCCTATTTCTAGAAACAGATCCATTTACAACTACAGAATGCCAGAAAGCATCAGCCACCACAGCCAGTCCCCTATCTACCAGTGAATCAGACTTCCTCCTTTGCATTCTGAAAGATTAAACAGTATCTGTTTCTCCCCACTCCCAGACAGTCTGACAGTCATCCAACTTGACAGCGGGTCATGGTTTACTACTGGGGAGTCTCCTGGGATGCTCATGGGAAGCTTGTGGACTACCAGATCACACTTTTCAGATGCTGCCTCTGGAGAGGCTGGGGACAAGATTGGGGGGTGTTTGTACTCTTCAGCTATGCCCAGAGCTCTGGAGGTGCAGAGGCAACTCAGAAGTGATGCCAGTCATGCACTTGCAAAGAATTTGCCAGGCACTGCCATTCCAGCCAGAAGTACTCACCGCAGAGCTGCAGTTGTTGGCAAGAAGACAAAAGTAAACATAGCTATGACAATAGATTTGCAGCAGCCGTTTGAGAAGAACACAAAGTGAAATAGAAATACTTCTGCCTGAATTATGGGTCTCTGCCACTATTGGTGTAGTATTATTCTCTGCAGATTTCCTTGCATCACCCAGACTGCAACACCTCACTCCACCTGGTGGACAAGACTCATTACCTCAGTTCCTTTTCTTGCAATTTCTTATCACACCAGCCCTTTCCAGCCTCAAAACTCATCTCTGCTCTGCCAGGCTGTGCTGTGTTATCTGGCCCATGTGTTGCCTGAGATATCATGTATGGTGGAAGGCAGTGGGGCTTTGAAAGAAGTGGCATGTTCTTGTCAGTGACAGTGATAACATGTGGGTCCAGGAACCTCTGTTACATCACTGTTTTTCTGGTCCTTGACACAGTGCCTTCTATCAATGCTACTGAATCCAGGAGATCTCTTGAGTTTAGGCCCCAAAGCAAATTCCAGAATGTCTGCACTGGTAGTTCAACTATAATAGTATACATACATATATATAAAATATAATAAATATAATAGTATATATAATAGTGTATATATATTTGTGTGTGTGTGTGTGTATAAACTGGACATAGATTTCTATTCCTAATGATAGACTGGGTTGACATTCACCAGCTGTGTGACCTTAAACAAGGTTTCTGTGTTTTAGTTTCCTCTTCCGTAAAATGAAGATAGTCATAATATATGCTTAGTAGTGTTGTTGCTCTTTAGTCCAAGCTGGGAATGAGTTAATAATGTATGTAAAATTACTGATAATATCCAGAATGTAGTAAGCATCTCATAAATGTTAGCTTTTTAATGTTTTTAAATTTTGTTTTAGTTCAATTCTGATACTCCTAAATTTCTCAGAATTCTAAGTTCAAAGGACTAAACTGGGTATCCTCAGTACTCAGTGTGACAATGGGAAATCAAGAAATTCCTCTTCAAGTCTATGCTTAAAGGATGGTGTTTTCCCGAGACAACAACTTTTTTTCACAGTTTGGTCAGGAAAATACTATTATCTGTCAGGACTCATGAGCAAAGCCTCCCAAAGACAAGAATACACCTTTGCATTTCTTTCTTTCTTTTTCCTTTTTTTTTTTTTTTTTTTTTTTGAGACAGAGTTTCACTCTGTTGCCCAGGCTGGAGTGCAGTGGCCGGATCAGGGCTCACTGCAACCTCTGCCTGCCGGGTTCAAGCGATTCTCCTGCCTCAGCCTCCCAACTAGCTGGGACTACAGGTGCCTGCCACCACACCCAGCTATTTTTTTGTATTTTTAAGTAGAGACGGGGTTTCACTGTGTTAGCCAAGATTGTCTTGATCTCCTGACCTCGTATTCTGCCTGCCTCGGCCTCCCAAAGTGCTGGGATTATAGGCGTGAGCCACTGCTCCAGGCCGCAACTTTGCATTTCTTAACCGTATCTTTTATTTATGAAAGTACATAACTTAGGTGCTTGGTCTCCAAAGCATTTACTTCCTCTGTCAGTCTTTTTCTTTGTTTTTCCTTCCCTATCCAAAGAAGGTTTGAATTCTGTCAACAGAGATTTTGGTTACATATTGCCCAAATATGGGATAAACAGACATTTTCCTTTGAAATGGAAACAACTTTGCAAGCAGTAACACAAATCAGGAAACATTATGTGAATGAGTTTACTGGATCTGTGTGTGTGTGTGTGTCTGTGTGTGTGTGTGTGTTTGTGTGTGTGTGTGTAGTAGTGTTGGAACCGAACTGTCGATTCCTTCCTGGGCAGGGGTCGCCGCGAAGGATCACCGACACGAGATTCACAGCAGAGAGTTATTTATTACTAGCGCGCTAGGGTCCCAAGCTCTAAGTTGGCCCTGGGACCCTGACTGCTTGTTACAGGCTGTTTATATAGGCAAACACAAGTTCAAACACAGCTTAGGGCGCGAAATTCAAACAAAGCTTTAGGCGCGTGGTAATTGGGTCTGTCTATGGCCTGAGCAAGGTGTCTTGTTCTAATTGGTTAGAGCAGGACCTTATGAGGTTTTTTCCTGGAGTTGTTGATTCCGGGAACTTCGAGGCAGGGTGGGACCCCCGGAATTGGCAGGGTGGGACCCCATGAGGTTGTTTCCCGGAATTGGCAGGGTGGGACCCTATCAGGGTGGGACCCTATTGAGGCAGGGTGGGACCCTATCCAGAGCCACCTGGTGTTAATTTTTTTAAGTTCTTTTTTAATGAGGCCTAGTTTCTAAGTTTTATGCGGCCTAGTTTCAGTAGTAGTAGTAAGAGGAGAGAAGGGAGATGGAATTGGGGAGGAGGCTACAATAAGGCAAAAGGTCACAAAATAAACGATGAAGGGCACCAAGGCAACAGCACTAGCCTCTTGATTTCAAGACATGGCAAACCTTCTCATTTTGTGTCTTTTTCAACAGTGGCTTCCCTTGGAGGGTATGACTGGATGATTTTTTTTTAAATTAGAAGCAGAGGCCGGGCGCGGTGGCTCAAGCCTGTAATCCCAGCACTTTGGGAGGCCGAGACGGGCGGATCACGAGGTCAGGAGATTGAGACCATCCTGGCTTACACGGTGAAACCCCGTCTCTACTGAAAAATATGAAAAACTAGCCGGGCGAGGTGCCGGGCGCCTGTAGTCCCAGCTACTCGGGAGGCTGAGGCAGGAGAATGGCGTGAACCCGGGAGGCGGAGCTTGCAGTGAGCTGAGATCCAGTCACTGCACTCCAGCCTGGGCGGCAGAGCGAGACTCCGTCTCAAAAAAAAAAAAAAAAAAAAAAAAAAGAAGCAGAATATGACTGCTTTGGAGACCTCTCTGCCTTACCAGACTCGGGAATAATACAGTGGTGGTCCTAGCATAAGTTGCAGGTTCTAGGGCAGATGGAGGTTCTTTGGGTTCTATCGCTGACATTTTTCTACTGTTGTGCAGTACTGTGCAGTAACACACAATGGACAAGAGCACGAGGGACTGGCATATGAGCCGCAGGTCCAGGAAGCTGCTCTCAGTTTATATTCCCATATGCTAATTATGGAAGTGTTTGTTTCCCTCCAAGTCTTGCTAATAGTGGATAGCATCATCTAAGCCTGTTTTTATTAACTTGTCAGGGGAGATTGTTTACTGTTTTCACTAGGATTTCTTAAACTCCTTGTGAGAGTGAACAGTTTCAGTATGTTTACTTGTCATTTTTATTTATTCTCATTTGTCAGTTCATATGTTTAATCCATTTTTCTACTTGCATGTCATGTTTTCATGCCAAAATAAGACTTGGTTGGTAAAACTTTGGTAGTGTTCTGTATGTTAAATGTGAACTTCCACTTCCACCAAAAGCTCTGTCTGTTGTCAGAAAAATTATCCAACAATTGAAAAGAGGCCTCAAATGACATGGTGTTTTCCAGGACAGTGGTTCATGTGACCTTCTGTTGATTTTCTATTTTACAACTCTGTAGCAGCAAAGGTTACTGTGAAAATTTTTATTCAATAGAATGCGAATAACTCCTGTCTGGTAGAACATACAACCAGATATAAGAACATATAAGCCAGATATATAGAACATATAAGCCATGTAGAACATATAAGCCAGATATAATGTGTATCTGGCTTATAGACCAGATACACATTAACCAGTTCTGTATCTAACCCATCAATCGATTAAATTGCCTATATACATTCAGCTTCTCAAATGAGCCTAGGACCGGTGCTTAGATCTTACTGGTTCCCTCATCAATTAATGAGTTAAATAAAATATTTGACTCTTGTTCATTGTCTATTGGCCTGAGATTCGTAACTTTCCTTACCAAAAGTCATACTTTCATTCTATTGGCTTTGAAGATTTCTCTCCCGGAAGGAGCTGAAAAGAGCATCTAACTCACGCTAGGAGGGGGTTTCAGGACATGCTTATAAGATAAGGTAGAGCTAGGACTGAGTCTTGGCAGAGAAATCAGAGTGAACTGGAGAAGAGAGTAGGACATTCCCTAGATAAAGGTAAGCATCCTCAACGGCACAGAGATGTCAGAGTGTATGGGACATGCGGGAACTGTGTGTAAATCAGAACAGCTGAAAGGGGGTACGTGGGATGCCACACATGGGTGAGTCTGAAAAGTTAGAGAGAGATCAGAGCTGAAGGGCCTTATTAGTCATACAGAGGGGCTTTAATTATATATATCCCTATAGCAGTGAGAGGAGCCATTGAAGGATTTTAATTAGGGGAATGAAACAATTCTATTTACTTCTAGGTAAAATCATTTCACTGTAAATGGATAATGCTTTTGCTAGTGGTTTTGTGGGACTGGGGAGAGGGAGCGGAATGTGAGACCGTGTGAGCATTTAGGAAGCAAGTTACAGAAATCCTGGTGAGAAGCTCTGTGAGTAATTCTCAAATTAGCAAGAATCCCATTCACAATGACCTTTGTTTTGGATGTGGAAACAGAAGGAATTTAGTTTGTCTTTCCTTTTTATTATGATTTAATGTAGGTTGTATCCCTTCCTGGGATTCTCCTGTCTCAGCCTTCCAAGTAGCTGGGATTACCAAGCACACCACCACTCCCATCTAATTTTATATTTTTAGTAGAGACAGGGTTTCACCATGTTAGCCAGGCTGGTCTTGAATTCCCTACCTCAGGTGATCTGCCCACCTCGGCCTCCCAAAGTGCTGGGATTAAAGGCATGAGCCACCTGGCCTGGCCCCAGCTAACTTTTTGTGTTTTTTTGTAGAGACAGGCTTTCAAGATGTTGCCCAGGCTAGTCTTAAACACCTGATCTCAGCTGGGCGCGGTGGCTCACGCCGGTAATCCCAGCACTTTGGAAGGCCAAGGCAGGTGAATCACGAGGTCAGGAGATCGAGACCATCTTGGGTAACACTGTGAAACCCCGTAGCTACTAAAAATATACAAAAAAATTTAGCCGGGCGTGGTGGTGGGCGCCTGTAGTCCCAGCTACTCGGGAGGCTGAGGCAGGAGAATGGCATGAACACGGGAGGCAGAGCTTGCAGTAAGCCGAGATTGCGCCACTGCACTTCAGCCTGGGTGACAGAGCGAGACTCCATCTCAAAAAAAAAAAAAGAAAAAAATCTCCTGATCTCAAGCAATCCACTCATGGTGGCTTCCCAAAGTGCTGGGATTACAGTATGAGCCACCACACTGGCATTATTCTTTAAAAAATATTATGGCCGGGCACGGTGGCTCACTCCTGTAATCTCAACGCTTTGGGAGGGTGAGGCTGGTGGATCACAAGGTCAGGAGTTTGAGACCAGCCTGGCCAGCATGGTGAAACCCCATCTCCACTAAAAATACAAAAAAAAAATTAGCCGGGCATGGTGACATGCGCCTGTGGTCCCAGCTGCTTGGGGGGCTGAGGCAGGAGAATCGCTTGAACCCAGGTGGCGGGGGTTGCAGTGAACCGAGATCATGCCACTGCACTCCAGCCTGGGTGACAGAGCAAGACTCTGTCTCAAAAAATACAGATACAGATGTAGATATATTATGACCAGACACTGTGCATAACAAAACAAATGTATGTACACATGAAAAAATGGCAGTTGCTGCCACTGCACTTGACCCTTTTTCTTTTAATGAAAAAAATAACTTTTTCAGTCAGGGCATCACTATGTTCCCCACCCAGGCTGGTCTCGAACACCTAGCCTCAAGAAGTTCTCCCAAAGAACTAGAGGTGTGAGCCACCACATCGGCCTCAGACTCTTTTTGAAACAAAAATGGGACTGGGCGCAGTGGCTCATGCCTATAATCCCACACTTTGGGAGGCCAAGATGGGCAGATGATTTGAGTTTGGGTGTTCGAGACCAGCCTGGCCAACATGACAAAACTCCATCTCTACTAAAAATATAAAAATTAGCCAGGTGTGGTGGCACATGACTGTAATCCTGGCTACTTGGGAGGCTGAGGCAGGAGAACCACTTGAACCCAGGAGGTGGAGGTTGCAGTGAGCCAAGATCACACCACTGTGCTCCAGCCCGGGTGACAAAGCAAGACTCTGTCTCAAACAAACAAACAAACGAAAAACTGCGTACTCTTCTGTCACTTGCTTTTTTACTTACTACCTCAAAATTTTGAGGTTCATTCATCCAACAAATATTTAGTTAGCCCTTAAATGTGTACTCAGAAGCAGCCAGGCATGGTGGCTCATGCCTGTAATCCCAGCAATTTGGGAGCCCGAGGCGGGCAGATCACGAGGTCAGGAGATCAAGACCATCCTGGCTAACATGGTGAAACCCCATCTCTACTAAAAATACAAAAATTAGCTGGGTGTGGTGGCGGGCGAGCCTATAGTCCCAGAGTAGAGGCAGGAGAATCGCGTGAACCCGGGAGGCAGAGCTTGTGGTGAGCCGAGATCGCGCCACTGCACTCTAGCTTAGGTGACAGAGTGAGACTCCATCTCTAAAAGAAAAAACAAACAAAAAACAAAAATACGTTAAAAAAAATGTACTCAGAAGCTAGGGACCCAGCAATGTCCTTGCCTTCAAAGGATTTTCATTGCAGTGGAGGGGACAGATGGTAGACAACAAGCAAATAGTAATGAGAGACAAGAGAGAAATGACAGGTCACAGGTTCATAGGGCCCAGGTGCAGTGGCTCACACCTGTAATCCCCGCACTTTGGGAGGCCAAGGCAGGCAGATCACCTGAGGTCAGGAGTTCAAGGCCAGCCTGGCCAACATAGTGAAACCCTGTCTCAACTAAAAGTACAAAAATTAGGTGTGGTGGCATGTGCCTGTAATCCCAGCTCCTCAGGAGGCTGAGGCAGGAGAATAGCTTGAACCTGGTTGGCGGTGAGGTTGCAGTGAGCTGAGATCACACCACTGCACTCTAGCCTGGGCAACAGAGCAAGACTTCATCTCAAAAAAACAAAACAAAACAAAACAACAACAAAAACCAGTTAATAGGAAGACAGCCTGTACGGTCTGGTGTCATCTTTTAATAATTCCATGAAGTGCAATGGAGTTTCCAGGTTTTCTCTGTGACAAAGGGATGCTGCTTTGTCACTTCTTATTTTTCTTTTGAGACGGGGTCTTACTCTGTTGCTCAGACTGGAGTGCAGTGATGCGGTCACAGCTCACTGCAGCCTCAAACTCTTAGGCTCAGGAGATCTTCCCACCTCCTGAGTAGCTGAGACTACAGGTACATGCCACTGAACCTGGCTAATTTTTGTATTTTTTGTAGAGACAGAGTCTCACTAATGTTCCCCAGGCTGGTCTGGAACTCCTGGGCTCAAATAATCCTCCCCCCTTGGTCACCCAAAATGTTGGGATTATGGGCATGAGCCACTGTGCCCAGCTGAGCCTTGATATTTAAATAGTGGTCTGGGGACCAGCAGCACTGACATCCTCTGGGGGCTTGTTAGAATTGCAGAATTTCAGGTCCCACTTCAGATCTATTGATTGAGTATTTGCATATTAACAAGATTCACAGGTGATTTGTACACACATTTTAGTTTGAGAAGGACTGGTTTAGATTGGAAGATTAAAAATGGCAGAGAAAGAGTTAAATACCTCCAGTTCAATTAGGGATTGATGAGAGATGGTGTGACCTAAAACATTCTTCTGGGTTGAATTTGGCCTTGTTGCCTGTTCTATCAGTATTGTGGTGTTTGTCCTCCTAGGGAGAGAACTCCAAAATCCAGATCATTTCCTTAATCTGCTTCTCTAACCAGGTGTGGGAATCCAGATTGCCTCAAAATCTTGAGCTGTTCAGGCTGGGAAGAGCCTGAGATGTCATGAGTTCAGCTCAATCCTTAGCTGCTGCCCTGCCCGCTTCTGCCCAACCCCATTTCACAGGCGAGTCTCTGGAAAGGGCAGTGGTTTGCTCAAACCACACATCAGCCCCTGGCCACAGTCCTGAGTCCCAGCCAGTACTTATCTTTTCTCTAAGTTTTGGTCCATTATTTTTTTCTCATATGGATTCAGCCTATCTTTTTAGAAAGATGAATTTTAAAAACATGTATTGGTTCATATTATAAAAGTATCACTGGCTTATTGTAAAAAAAAAAAAAATCAAACAGCGGTGGGTACAGTGGCTCATACCTGTAATCCCAGTACTTTGGGAGGCCAAGGCAGGTGGATCATGAAGTCAGGAGTTCGAGACCATGGTGAAACCCGGTCTCTACTAAAAATACAAAAATTAGCCTGGTGTAGGGGTGCACATCTGTAGTTCCAGCTGCTCAGGAGGTTGAGGCAGGAGATTCACTTGAACCCGGGAGGCGGAGGTTACAGTGAGCCGAGATCGTGCCACTGCACTCCAGCCTGGGGGACAGAGCGAGACTCCATCTCAAAAAAAAAAAAAAAAAAAAAAAAGATTTACTGAAACATTGCAAGGATCATATAGAGAGTTCTCTTACACGCTTCACCAGTTTGCCTTCCATTAACATCTCACACAACTATGGCACATTTGTAAAAACTAGGAAACTGACATTGGTACACCATGATTCACCAAACTCCAGACATTATTGGGATTTCACCAGCTTTTCCACTAATGTCCTTTCTTCCTTTCCAGAATCCAGCCCAGGAAACCACATGGCATTTGGTCATCTGTCATTGCATTCCTTTATGTGTGATGATCAAAGTAATAATTCTGTCTCTTTTTCAGGTGAGGAAAAAAGTGATTCAATGGCCAAAGGATTGCCCTGTCACATCTAGGAGGCAAAGGCAGTGGAGTAAAAGGTTTAGTACTTGGCTAGATTTAGAACCGGAATCTATGTGGTGTGACCTTGAGCCGTTGTCTTCCTGTCTGAATGATGGGATCATAGATCAATCCTTCCTTCCAGGCAGCGGTGGGGACTAAATGAGATAATACATACGGGCATATGTGTGCCCATGAAATGGTAGCTGCTGCAGTTGTTATTACTGTCAATATCTTCATCAAGGAGCTTGATCCCAGGCAGACTGCCTAACTGCTGAAACCCAGCTTCTTGTCCAGTGTAGTCAATCATCCCACCTCTCCAGTCCCACCCCAAACAAGACAAACAAGAGCTCAGGAAATAAATGTCAGTTTTGACACCCTTCCTTACCCTCAAAACTTAAAGAGGTTGACACCCTTCCTTACCCTTAAAACTTAAAGGCCTTGTTAAAACTCAAGGTCAGGCCGGGTGTGGTGGCTCAAGCCTGTAATCCCAGCACTTGGGAGGCCGAGACGGGTGGATCACGAGGTCAGGAGATCGAGACCATCCTGGCTAACACGGTGAAACCCCGTCTCTACTAAAAGATACAAAAAACTAGCCAGGTGAGTTGGCGGGCGCCTGTAATCCCAGCTACTCGGGAGGCTGAGGCAGGAGAATGGCGTAAACCCGGGAGGCGGAGCTTGCAGTGAGCTGAGATCCAGCCACTGCACTCCAGCCTGGGTGACAGAGCGAGACTCCATCTCAAAAAAACAGAAAAAACAAAAAAAACAAAAAAAAAAACAACAAAAAAAACCTCAAGGTCAAATAGCTGGCTAGGAACTTAACCAGAGAGAGAATCCAGTTTTTTTTTTTTTTTTTTTTTTTTTTCTGAGACGGAGTTTTGCTCTTGTTGCCCAGGCTGGAGTGCAATGGCACGATCTTGGCTCACTGCAACCTCTGCCTCCCAGGTTCAAGTGATTCTCCTGCCTCAGCTTCCCGAGTAGCTGGGATTACAAGCGTCCACTACCATGCCTGGTTAATTTTTGTATTTTTAGTAGAGATGGGGTTTCACCACGTTGGCCAGGCTGGTCTCCAACTCCTGACCTCAGATGATCCACCTGCCTCGGCATCCCAAAGTGCTGGGATTACAGACATGAGCCACTGCACCTGGTCGTTTTTTTTTGTTTTTTTGTTTTTTTGTTTTTTTGTGGAGATGGGGTCTTGCTATGTTGCCCAGGCTGAAACAGAACTCCCGGGCTCAAGTGATGCCCCTGCTTTGGCTCCCGAAGTGCTGGGAGTATAGACATGAGCCACTTCACCAACCCAAGAATCTAGGTCTTGCTAAGACCTTGTCCCATTCACTGGGCAGAACCCCTCCCTCTTCTCTTCCTCCTCCCCTCACCTCCCTTCCCATTCAGAGACTGCTCTGGGGAACAGAGGCCACCTGCCGGCTGCTCTTAACTCCACTTCATGGGATGCCCTGCAAGGGACCCCACCACCTCTTCTGGCCTAAAGGAGCTGTCATAAACACCTGATGAAGGAAGTGTTGCAAGATCATTTTCAAAAAAAGGTGAAATTATGACTCTCACACAGATAGAAAATGAATAGGTATTAACCATTTTATTTAACTCATAAGGGGGGCCAGGTGATGTTATAACCAGCTCAAAAGGGCAGCCAAGAACAGTCACATTCATAGGTCAGGGATATTGAAATGAATGTACAAATGGAAACTGGTTTTTCAACAAGAGAGCGAGGGAGAACATCTACTAGACAGGGCAATGTATCATTTGCCTACAATTTACAGAGTTGTAAAGCAGTTCAAAGGCAACAAAAGGCTAGAATCTGATAACCAGGAAGGGTGTGCTGTGTGCAGACAGTGCATTATTTTCTGCTGAATCACATTTTTTTCTGCAGAAGGAAGGTTATGAGCAGGGTACACCCCCAGAGTCTCTAATCTGATGATCACTCTCTGAGAATTAGTATGAGTCATACAGGATACAAGGACCTTTCTGGATGGATTGGGAAAATGATATCTCACTTGCAAGCAAGAGGCCTGCAGTCTAAACTCCCCCTCTTAAGATGCAGGTCTTGGCTTAGTGCGACGGCTCACACGTGTAATCCTAGCACTTTGGGAGGTCAAAGCAGGAGGATCACTTGAGCTCAGGAGTTCAAGACCAGCCTGGGCATCATAGACTTCATTTAAAAAAAAAAAAAAAAAAAAGGATGCAGGTCTTACTTAGCTGGACACAGTGACTCACTCCTGCAATCCCAGAATTTTGGGAGGTCAAGGCAGGAAAATTGCTTGAAGCCAAGAGTTCCAGACCAGCCTAAGCAACATGGCAAAACCCCATCTTTACAAAAAATTTTAAAAATGAGCCAGGTGTGGTGGTGCATGCTTGGGATCCCAGTTACTCGGGAGGCTGAAGTAGGAGGGCTGCTTGAGCCCAGGAGATCATCAAAGCTGCAGTGAACCATGTTTGCACCACTGTACTCCAGCGTAGGCAACAGAGTAAGACCCTGTCTCAAAAAAAAAAAAAAAAAAAAAAAAAAAAAGGCAGAGCTCAAGACATTAAAGATTTTTTTTTAAGTTGGACTTTGGCACCTGTGTTACACGATTGGTTCTGGAACATTCTAGAATGTGTTTTCTGACGTGGGTCTGTAGTGGAGGCCTATAGAGTTTTCACTGGACCTGCTTTGATCCTGTCTCTGCTGTGCGGCCTTGTGCAGTTATACCAGCTCTCTGATGTGCAGCTTTCTCCTCTTTGAGGATGTCAATATTGCCACTTCATAGATTATTTTGTTACCTAAGCTACATTTCTTGGAAAATGTCCTCAGTCCCTGCAATTCTTACTTATCAGGCCAGCCTCCTCCCCTGTCCCCATCCGAGTCCCCTCCAGCTCTCCATTCAATTCCGCATTTCTACCATTTGTCTCTCTAGCAGGGTAGGGAGGGGCTTGGGTTGCCCTGGAGGGGCTGGCCTGTGCTGGGTGAAGTTCACACCTGGGTGTGCCCTCAGGAAAGGAGCCCCTGGGGACAGGGTGACCATAGGAAAGGCTCAGGGCTCCCCAGTGCACCATGCTGTCCTTTGTCTCATCTCTGATTCTGTGCTTACTGTGCCCAAGTATGGAATTGCAGGGTAGCAGTATGGGGACTTCCAGGTGGGCCCCTCCTAGAGGCGGGGGTTTGAGCCAATGAAGAATTCAATCTCCTGACAGAGGTCTCCCTCCAAAAGGGCGTGTCTCCAGGACAGCTGCAGCAATTCCACATCACTCACTTTCTAGTTTTTTGTTTTTTTGTTTTTTTCGCTTTGTTTCGTTTTTGAGACAGGATCTCACTCTGTAGCCCAGGCTGGAGTGCAGTGGCGTGGTGCGATCTCAGCTCACTGCAACCTTTGCATCCCAGGCTCAGGAGATCCTCCCACCTCAGTTTCCCAAGTAGCTGGGACCACAGGTGCTCACCACCACACCTGGCTAATTTTTCTATTTTCGGTAGAGATGGAGTTTCTCCATGTTGCCCAGGCTGGACTCCTTCTTTCTTTCTTTCTTTCTTTCTTTCTTTCTTTCTTTCTTTCTTTCTTTCTTTCTTTCTTTCTTTCTTTCTTTCTTTCTTTCTTTCTTTCTTTCTTTCTCTCTTTCTTTCTTTCTTCCTTCCTTCCTTCCTTCCTTCCTTCCTTCCTTCCTTCCTTCCTTCCTTCCTTCCTTCCTTCTTCTCTCTCTCTCTTTCTCTCTTTCTTTCTCCTTCCTTCCTTCCTTCCTTCCCTCCCTCCCTCCCTCCCTCCCTCTCTCTCTCTCTCTCTCTCTCTCTCTTTCTTTCTTTCTTTCTTTCTTGTTTAGCAGAGTCTTTCTCTGAGATGGAGTCTAGCTCTGTCCCCCAGGCTGGAGTGAAGTGGCATGATGTTGGCACACTGCAACCTCTGTCTGCCAGGTTCAACCGATTCTCCTGCCTCAGCCTCCTGAGTAGCTGGGACTACAGGCACATGCCAGCACGCCCGGCTAATTTTTGTGTTTTTTGTAGAGACGAGGGTCTCACCATATTGGTCAGGCTACTCTCAAACTCCTGACCTCAGGTGATCCACTTGCCTCGGCCTCCCAAAGTGCTGGGATTACAGGCATGAGCTACCGCGCCCGGCCCTGGCTGGACACTTTCTAGTTTTGCGATCTGTCCTCTCCTCTCAGCCTCACTGCAACCATGCATGGCGGGTGGGCCGGAATGACCCTTCCCCTCTTACATTTGGAGAAGTTGAGGACGGGGGTGAACCCTGAAATCATTCATGCCCTGGCTCCCCGTTCGAGGGCCCATGCTGCCTTCTAGTGGCTGTGTGCGCACCTGCCTTTAGGGAGTCCAGGGCAGCCGGGACAACCAGTTCTGCCTGCAGAGAGCAGTGGCCAGCCTTCCCAGGACTCTGGGCGGGGACCGTCCCCCTCAGGCACTGCATGCCTTCATCAGCTCCTCTTCCTGTCTCTCAGCATCTGGTTTAGATGCATAGATACATACATTATCATATATGTATATTTTAATTGTGCTAAAATACATGTAAAATTCACCATCATGACCATTTCTAACTGTACAGTTTCGTGGTGTTGGGTAACCATCACCACCATACATCTCCAGAACTTTTTTTTTTTTAATAACAGAGTCTTACTCTGTCACCCCAGCTGGAGTGTAGTGGTGTGATCTTGGCTCACAGCAACCTCTGCCTCCAGGGTTCAAATGATTCTCCCACCTCAGTCCCTTACAAGCGATGAAGCAACAACGATGATTCTCCCTCAAAGGGAAGAAGAATCTTCCAGGTGTCGCTTTGAGGAGGCAGCGGTTACAAGACAGTCTGGGCTGCAGAGCCCAAGTGGGAGTTTGCAGTGAGCCAAGACCATGCCATTGCACTCCTCCCTAGGTGACAGAGCAAGACTACAGCTCAAAAAACAGGAGAGAGAAAAGAAAGCCAACGAGACACCATTAGGCAATCCACTGTCATGTGAGTTTGAGAAGCAACGTAGAGAAAGGAGAAATAAGTTTATTTAAAGAAAGAATGGCTGAAACTGCCTAAATCATGGGAAAGATTTAGACATCCAAATCCATGAAGCTTAAAGATTCCTAAGGGGTTCAAACCAAATATACATAATCACAATATAATCAAATAATCAAAAGTCAAAGATTTTTTTTTTAAATGTTGAAGAGGCAAGAGAAAAGTGGCATGACACAGACAAGAGAATCTTCATTAAACCAGCAGCAGATTTCTCAGAAGAAGCTTTGCAGGTCAGGAGAGAATTGAAGAATATATTCAAAGTGCTGAAAGAAAAAAACTGCCAACAACTAATACTATGTCTGACAAAGCTATCCTTCCGAAAGAAAGAAGAAATAACATGTTCCTTAGACAAACAAAGCTGAGGGAATTCAGGACCACTAGGTCTACCTTAAAAGAAATGCTTAATGGAGTTTTTCAAGTAAAAATGAAAGAAAGCAGCTGGGTGCCCGGGCTCATGCCTGTAATCACAGCATTTTGGGAGGTCGAGGAGGGTGGATCGCCTGATGTCAGGAGGTCAAGACCAGCCAGGCAAACATGCGAAAACCCACCTCTTCTAAAAATACAAAAAATTAGCCAGGTGTGGTGGCAGGTGCCTGTAATCCCAACTACCGGGGGGCTGAGGCAGGAGAATCAATTAAACCACTAGGCGGAGGTTGCAGTGAGCCGAGATCACACCACTGCACTCCAGCCTGGGTGACAGAGCAGCACTCTGTCTCAAAAAGAAAAAAAAAGAATGCCAGTTAATCACATGAAAG
This sequence comes from Macaca nemestrina, assembly GCF_043159975.1. Classification (NCBI taxonomy): domain Eukaryota; kingdom Metazoa; phylum Chordata; class Mammalia; order Primates; family Cercopithecidae; genus Macaca; species Macaca nemestrina. The sequence goes on from NC_092128.1 coordinate 126,173,176, forward strand.
CATAAGAAAATATATAATATTCAGCGGTAAAGGTGCATAGACTTGGGAGGCTGAGGCCAGAGAATCGCTTGAACCCAGGAAGTGGAGGTTTCAGTGAGCTGAGATCGCACCACTGCACTCCAGCCGGCCAAACTGCATCTCAAAAAAAAAAAAAACTTAAGGCCTGGCCTCCTGCTCCCCTCCCACCCTCCCTTCTGTAGGTCCAAGCTGTCTTAGGTTGGGGGTGCTGAGGTTGAGGAGGGGGCTGAGGAGGTGTGAGAGCCTGCCAGGAACCCCCTGCCGAGACCAAGTACTCGGCACACAGGCCCCTGATGCCTGCGTCTAGCAAGGCCTCCAGTGGCATCGGCATCTTCATGTGGAGGAACATGGAACTTTGTTCTGTGGCCGTGTTCCCCTGGCACTCTGTCCCCTTCCTGACCCCTCCCTGTAGCCACGTGAGGCCCAGCAACCTGCCAGTCACTCAGTGGCCTCCAACCAGACAAAAGAACCTGCCAAGTCAGCAGCGGTTGCTCATGAGCGGCCACCAGGTGGGACAGGGAGTGCTGACCCTGGGCGGCCCCCTGGAACCACCTGCCCTGAAAGCCCAGGGCTTGGACCCCCACACACTTTGGGGGTGGTTGAACCTGGTAAGAGCCCACCTCCCACCATGGAGGAGGAGTCCTGGGCCCCTCAGGGGAGCCCCTGCTGGACAGTGACACAGAGAACGACCATGATGATGCCTTCCTCTCAGATGTCAGACCCAGTCCCTCAGTGCTCTGCCTGGACTCATCTTCTGAGAAGGATGAATGTAGCCCCAACAAATGGGACAAAGACCACATCCAGCGGCCCGTAAGTGGCGGTCATGATCTTCAGCAAGCAGCACCAAGTCCTGGCGGGGCCCACCAGCATGGCCCCAACCAGGACAACCGGACCGTCAGCCAGATCCTGGGTGAGTGGTGGAACACCCTGGGGCCCAATGAGAAGGAGAAGTACCATGACCTGACCTCCCAGGTGAAGGTGGCCCACTTGCAACAAGGACTGAAAGAAGTCCAGCCTGGAGGCGAAGCCCACAAGCCAGGGGCTGGCAGAAGGGCACAAGGGCTCGTGGAAGCAGAGCATGTCAGAGACGGCACTGCCAATGCCCCTGGGGTGTTCTCTGAGCTCCTGTCAGTTGCAGCCCAGACACTCCAGAGCTGGGATACCAAGGAGCAGCTTCTGTGGGGCAGAACAGCTGCACACAGTCAGGGAATCTGGCTCAGCCTGGCCTGAGCCTTCTCCCACAGTGGAGTACACAGCCTGGACAGCAAGGAAGTGGACCGTCAGGCACTACAGGAACTGAGGCAGGTGGTGTCTGGTGCTGCATCGTATCTGGCCCAAAGCCTTCTGCCTAGTATGGAGCTCCAGGCCACTTTGCAGTCCCTGGTGAAGGAGGTGACCAGTGGGCAGCCCTGCTGCTGCCCACTTGAGCTGTTTATTCCCAGCATGTGGCCAGTGAGGACATAGTGAGTGAGCAAGAGCACATGGTCATCCATGAGGAGGAAGGGGTGATGATGTCATTGCTGATGATGGCTTCAGCACCACTGACACTGATCTCAAGTTCAAGGAGTGGGTGACCAATTGAGAGTGGGGGCAGCTCTGGGAAGGAGCCAGAGGGCAACAAGGGCTTTGGTGGGAAGGCATTTGCACCTGTCATCCCTTCCTCCTTTACCCCCTGCCGCCCCTTGCTGGATCCTGAGCCCCCAAGGCCCCCCTGATCCATCTGCGGTTTTTGGCAAAGGCTATGGTCCCGCCCCATCCTGCTCCTCCACATACTCGGATGCTTCCTCCTCAACCTCGGCAGCCACCTCCTTCTCACTGGGCCCAGGAGCCTTCAAGGCTCAGGAGTCTGGTCAGGGCAGCAGAGCAGGCCCCCCTAAGGCTACTACCCCCTGGGGCTGGGGGCCCAGCGACACCTTCCAAGGCAACCTGGTTCCTCCGAACGGATCCTGCCACCTTCTGGCGCAAGAGACCTGAAAGTGTGGGCGACCTGGAGCCAGGAGGCCCCTCAGTCATAGTGGCCCCTCCCGACAGTAAGGCTTTCCTAGGCAGCAGCTGGTCTGAGCCACCTGGGGGGCTGGGCCTGCAGAGGAGAAACTGACTGGGCTTTGGCGGGCGGGGCAGAGGGAACCCTACCGACATGGAACCCGCACCCAAGGACCCCACCAGTCCCAAATGCAAGATGAGAAGATGCTCCAGCTTCAGCCTGGAGCCCAACACTCCCAAGTGCGCCATGTGCGAGGGGGACAGCTTCCCCTTTGCCTGTACAGGTAGATAAGCCAAGGACGGGCTCAGGGAACCGAAGTTGGAGAAGGCGCTGTCCTCCTCACTGCGCGAGTCCTGGACCGGTGTCGGCCCTGGTCATGCAGGTCTTCCAGGCCCACGGCTTCTTCCAATTCCCCCGGACACAGCCGCCCTCCAGGCCCGCTATGCACACATCTTCCCCTCCAAGGTTTGTTCTGCCCCTGCCCCGACTCCCATCCCCGCGAGGGTCCTGACCACACCTCACCCGGCTGGGGCTCTGGCGCTGCTGCCCCGCCACTGCCTCGCCACTGCCTCGCCACTGCCTCGCCACTGCCTCGCCACTGCCTCTGGAGTCCTGCGAGGCTGGTAGTCGGAGCAGGGGCAGCAGCGGTGCCATTTGGGGGGCAGTCCAATGAGAGGAGCCTCAGCCCCACGGGCTGCTCGGTGGGAGTGACGACTGCATGACATTCTGGGCACCTCATGGATCTTCAACTGCAGGTGAAACCGATGCTGGTGGTGGGTGCAGGGCCGCTGGGAGCCGCTGCCTGGGTCCCAGAGGCTGGGCTGGGGCAGGTGCCACCTGAAGCTGCTGGAGCAGCGTGGGCAGGATGTTCTGCAAACAAATCTTGGAGGAGAAGATGTGTGCATAGCTGGTCCACCACTGCTGCCCCTGCTCTGACTCCCAGGACTGCCTGACCCCACCTCACCCTGCTCATGCTCTGGTGTAACCCTGGCTGCCCTGCCACTGCCTCTGCCCCAGAATCGGGGCCTTGGACAGCCTGGCTGGAAGGGGACTCCCTAGTCCTGACCCCCACCCCCGGGTCCCTCCATAACTACCACAGGCAGGTGGGGGACCCCGGAGAAGATCCCAGGACTCACAGTACTCCCTGAGGACACGGACAGTATGTGGGGGTAGCAATGGAGGGCAGGATGGTTATCTTCTCCCGGGTAAAGTCATTTCATCCTTTCAGTTTGGGGCAGAATAAGGCCTGCTCCTTTCTTTTTTTTTTTTTTTTGAAACGGAGTCTCGCTCTGTCGCCCAGACTGGAGTGCAGTGGCGTGATCTTGGCTCACTGCAAGCTCCGCCTCCCACGTTGATGCCATTCTCCTGCCTCAGCCTCCCAAGTAGCTGGGATTACAGGTGCATGCTACCATGCCCGGCTAATTTTTGTATTTTTAGTAGAGACAGGGTTTCACCATCTTGGCCAGGCTGGTCTCGATCTCCTGACCTTGTGATCCTCCCACCTCTGCCTCCCAAAGTGCTGGGATTACAGGTGTGAGCCACCGCACCTGGCCAAGGCCTGCTCCTCTTATATATATACCCCCTACCCCTGCAGCTGTGAGAGGGGGAGAGCTGGGGGACCTGCAGCGGCAGTTTCCCTCCTCCCAGCCCCTGTACATAACTTGGAGTGTGTGACCTTCAGAGCTTTCCACTTAATGCAAAATAGCTCCTGCCAGGGCTGCAAGATGGAGTATGGTGCGGGCCTTGGGCCACAGGGAGGCACCTGTGGAACAGGGGGAGTTCATGCACCCCTTTTTTTCCCCAGAGGGGCCGGACTCAGCTTAGTTTGGGGGTGGGGGCTCTTGCACTTTGCTACAGGCACCAGGAGGGTTTCCTCCCCATCCCCTCTGCCCTCCCAACTTGAGTTGTACTTTTTAAGAAGGTGATTCCCCCTGCCTTTGCCCCCGTCCCCAGAACAGAACATGTTGATCATGTGAGATATTTTTTATTGTGCCGAGAAGTTGCAATGACCGACATTAAAGCTGTTTAACACCAAATAATAATAATGTAAAACTTGACCTCACGCTGGTTTGGCATGATCTGTTGGGGCCTGGTGCGGAAACTCACTCTGAAATAATTACCTCCCAGAATTTTTATATAATGGTGGCTGCAATTCCAAAATTCCATACCTTTGGAATTTATACACAAAAGATAAAAAAATTAGAGGCCAGGCCCAGTGGCTCACGTCTGTAATCCCAGCACTTTGGGAGGCCAAGGTTGGCAGATTACTTGAGGTCAGGAGTTCGAGACCAGCCAGGCCAAGATGGTGAAACCCCCATCTCTACTAAAAATACAAAAATTAGCTGGCCGTGGTAGCATGCACCTGTAATCCCAGCTATTCAGGAGGCTGATGCAGGAGAATCGCTTGAATCCGGGAGGCAGAGGTTGCAGTGAGCCCAAGATGGCACCACTGCACTCCAGCCTGGGTGACAGAGCAAGACTCTGTCTCAAAAAAAAAAAAAGTTATCCAAGTATAAACGCATTAAACAGAAACTCTCAAACATGCACCAATTCCAAAAACACAGCAGCTATGGATGAAAATAGAAACTGCAGATTAAAAAGAATCATGATATGTTATCTTTTTTCATAATTTTAATGAATGTTGAATAAAAAGATACCACTCTCACATAGGCATTTATCTGAAGTTTATTTATTTATTTTGTTTTATTATTTTATTTTATTTTATTTTTTTGAGATGGAGTCTCGCTCTGTTGCCCAGACTGGAGTGCAGTGGCCGGATCTCAGCTCACTGCAAGCTCCGCCTCCTGGGTTCCCGCCATTCTCCTGCCTCAGCCTCCCAAGTAGGTGGGACTACAGGCGCCCGCCACCTCGCCGGGCTAGTTTTTTGTATTTTTTAGTAGAGACGGGGTTTCACCGGGTTAGCCAGGATGGTCTCGCTCTCCTGACCTCGTGATCCACCCGTCTCAGCCTCCCAAAGTGCTGGGATTACAGGCTTGAGCCACCACGCCCGGCCTTATCTGAAGTTTAGAAATTCTCCCACCTTACTTTAGTTTCTTCAGCTTCTGTTGTATCAAGCAAAATGAAAGTTATATATATTTAAACTAAAACACATATGAAATACGTAAAGTTATTATTTTTTTTTTCAGACAGTGTTGATCAGTTGCCAGGCTGGAGTGCAGTGGTGCGATCTTGGCTCACTGCAAGATTGGCTCACCTACGCCTCCAAGGTTCAAGCGATTCTCCTGCCTCACCCTCCCAAGTAGCCCGCATTACAGGCACCTGCCACAATGCCCAGCTAATTTTTGTATTTTGAGTAGAGACAGGGTTTCACCGTGTTGGCCAGGATTGTCTTGATCTCCTGACCTCGCAAACTGCCCACCTCAGCCTCCGAAAATGCTGGGATTACAGGCGTGAGCCACCACACCAGGCAAAGTTATTTTTAATGCATTAATATATCAATTTACCTAATTACCTATTTGCACAAAAAGAGGTATGGATTATCACTTTTTTTTTCTTTCCGAGACAGTCTCTGTTGCCCAGGCTGGAGTAGAATGGTGTAATCTTGGTTCACTGCAACCTCTGCCTCTGAGGCTCAAGCGATTCTCGTGCCTCAACCAGGCGTGAGCTATTAGGCCTGGCAATATCACATAATGTTAAGAGTTATTTCTTGGTGGTTGAAAATTTCATGATTTATTACTTGCTTCTTTGTACTTTTTTCTCTCTCTCTTCTCTCTCTCTCTCCCACTCCCTCTGTCTGACAGGGTCTCACTCTATTACCCAGGCTGCAGTCTCAAACTCCTGGGTTCTAGTGATCCACCTGCCTCAGCCTCCCCAGTAGCTGGGACTACAGGTACATATTACCATAACTGGTTTTTAATTTTTTATAGAGATGGGATCTTGCTATGTTCCTCATGCTGTCCTCACACTCCTGGCCTTGAGTAATCCTACCCTGCCTTTCCAAAGTGCTAGGATTACAGGTGTCAGCTATAGCACCCGGCCTGCTTTGTGCTTTTCTATAGGACTTCGACTTTATGTAATAATTACAAATAATTTTTACAAAAGTAGTAGTCATCCTAAACTTTTTAAAGTTAAGCAGTGATTAAGAATGAGCTACAGAAAGTAGTATTAATTCAGCACCTATTATATACTAGATATTCTGCATACAGCAAGTCACCTAGTCCACATATCAAGGCAGGAATTACAATCTTTATTTTTCAGGAGATAAAACTGTGGATTACAAGCCTTTGTTCATTCTAGAGTTACACAGATGCTGCCAAAACAAGTGCCCTCTTCCCAGCAGCCTGTCCCCTGCTGATTTTATCAAATTCAATCCACCACTTCCACCCCCACATCTGTGCACAAGAATGTTCACACACACACACATTTCTGCTATATTCCATCTGACTAGGCCAGGAGCTTGTCATGACAAACCAAATGAAATACCTATTTCCTGACCAAAGCTGTTATTCAGTATCTCTGTGATTTGAGAAATAGTTTGATTTCACTCTAACAAGGATCACAATGAGGTCTTAAAAGAGGTAATAGATACAAACCATCCTAGTCTATGTGAAAGGGTGTGATGTTCAGATATATCCAGCCCTCTGAGATGCTCTGCTGGAAGGTGGTTGAGGTGCAAAGTACTGACTCATGGTCATCTTGGTCCATGGTCATTAATAATGATAGTTTGTACTTCTTTTGTGTTTGTGCTAAGGGTGGTTTCAAAACCTGGAAGAAGTTTATCAATTTCTAGGTATTCAAATATCTCTTTCACAATGTGTGTGTGTGCACACGCTATGAAAATACATAAACACATATATTCACATATGAATATACACACACACATATTTATGTATTTACATTATACTAATAAAACAGTAAAAGAATTTTTGAGATGCAGTCTCACTCTGTTACCCAGGCTGGAGTGCAATGGCATGATCTCAGCTCACTGGCACCTATTCCTCACCAGGTTCAAGCAATTCTCCTGCCTCATCCTCCAGAGTGGCTGGGATTATAGGTGCCTGCCACCACACCTGGCTAATTTTTGTATTTTTAGTAGAGACGGGGTTTCACCATCTTGGCCAGGCTGGTCTTGAACTCCTGACCTCGTAATCCATCCACCTTGTCCTCCTAAAGTGCTGGGATTTACAGGAGTGAGTTACTGTGCTGGCATAAAGTAAATTCTTAATGATCCATGAAAAGAGAATGGTAGGCCAGATGTGGTGGCTCCCACCTGTAATCCCAGCACTGCAAGAGGCTGAAGCAGGAGGACTGCTTGAGCCCAGGAGTTTGAAACCAGCCTGGGAAACATGGTGAGACCCCCCTCTCTAAAAGAAATATAAAAGTTACCTGGGTATGGTGGCTCACACCTGGGGTCCCAGCTACTCAGCAGGCTGAGGGGGGAGGATCACTTAAGCCAAGAAAGAAGAGGTTGTGGTGAGCCGGGATCATACCACCACACTCCATCCTGAATGACAAAGTGATACCTTGTCTCAAAAAGAGGGAAAAAATTGGTATCCATGAAAAACTTAAAATATCTACATATACATAAATCTATACAGAAATAGTATATTAATCAAAAAGTAAATTCTTAATAGTTCATGACAAGCAAATAGCAGGCCAGGCATGGAGGCTCGTGCTTGTAATCTCAGCACTTTGGGAGGCTCAGGTAAAAGGACTGCTTGTGTCCAAAAGTCTGGGAACAGCCTGAACAACACAGTGAGAACCAACCTCTCAGAAAAAAATCAGAAATTAGCCAGGCATGGCGGCACGTGCCTGTAGTATCAGCTACTCAAGATGTGGAGTTGGGAGAATCACTTCAGGCCAAAAGGCTAAGGCTGCAGTGAACCATGATCACATGACTACAATCCAGCCTGGGTGACAGAGCAAGACCCTAACAAAACAAAAAAGATAACTGTAAAAAATATACATATAGAAGACATGAAGTGAGAAGTTACCATGTCCAGAGCAAAGAAAAAGGGCCGAAGCAGAGGCTCATTCCCATTCCCACCCAAAGAAAACAAGAAAAACGATGAGACACTAAATAACACAAAAATCAGTATGAAACCACGCAGGCAGAATTTATTGTAAATTTGTAACAAATGCACTGTCAAGGTTAAAAGAAGAGGGAGGTGTTTTGCTAAGGTACTCTGCTGTGAAGTTACCAACAATTAAGAGTCCAGGGAAGCATTAGGCTCCTTGATGCTGTTGACCATCAAAGACTAAAAAGATGGATCCAGAAGAGGTGACTGCGAGGCAAGAGCAAAGCCAGAAAAGACAATGACGAGGCAGAAGATGGGCTCAAGTTGTCACTATGAGGCCGAAGATGGGCCACAAGAGGCCACCGTGAGACAGGAGCTGGTATGACAGGGACGACAGTGAGACAGGAGCTGGGATATGGGAGGCAGGCATAAGGAAAAAGATGGGCGAGGTGAGGACAGTGAGAGGCAGCAGCAGGGCCTAGAGATGCCAGTGTGAGGCAGGAGCTGGGTCTGTTGAGGCTGCCTGGAGAAACCATTGTTGGGCAAAACCTGGGCCTCTTTAGGCTGCCACGAGGAAGGCAGTGGAACTGGAGGACTGGACTTGAGAAAGTTTTGGGTCTACAAGGGCGCCAGAGGCTGCACATGAGCTGAATCAAAAGTGGTTGTTGTGAGGCAAAACCTTACCTGCAGATGCACCCAGGAAGAAGAGCTGGGCCAGAAGAGAACACCGAGAGGCAGAAACTGGGAAAGGAAAGGCAGACTTCAGGCAGCTCTGGGCCTACATAGACAGCCAAAAGGAAAAAACATGGCCTGGAAAGGCAGTAGAGACTCCGCTATGAGGCAGAGGCTGGGCCTCTGCAGGCCTTCGGGAGGAAGGATGCTGGGCCTGGCGAGGCCGACTGGAGGTCAAGTCCTGGGCCTGAGGAGGCCGCCAGAGGCGTGAGCGGGGCTAGACCTCAAAAGGCCAGTGGCAGGCAGGAGCAGCTGGGCCTGGAGAGGCTGACCTGAGAAAGTCTGGCAGCTGCTGAGGCCGCGGAGAGGCTGGAGCTGGGACGTCGGAGGCCGACTGGGCGACGAGTTGGGCCCGCAGGGGTCGCCGGAGGCAGGAGCGAGCCCTGGAGAGGCCGACTCGAGGCCAGCGAGGGTCTGCAGAGGCCGCCGGGAGGAGGAGCTGGGCCGGGAGAGGCTGGCTGCAGGAAGTCTGGGGCGTGGAGACGCCGTCAGAGGGCAGGAGCCGGGCCCGGAAAGGTCACCGTGGGGCCCGGCTTCAGGACATTTGGGGCCTAAAAAGGCCGCGGAGCGGGAGCTAGGGTGGAGCCGAGCCGAAAGAGGTTGTTGTGAGGCCGGGGCTGGGCCTGCGGCCCCAGCCGGCAGCAGGAGGAGCTGGGCCTGGACGGGAGGCCAGGAGGCTGCAACTGGGCCTGGAGGGGCCGGCCTAAAGAAGTTCGGGGCCTGGAGAGGCCGCCAAAAGGCAAAGGCTGGGCGTGGAAAGGCCGTTCCCCGTGACGAATGAGCCGGGCCTAACGAGGCCACGGGGAGGCAGGAGCGGGGCCCAGCGGAGCTGCCGAAAGGCAGGAGGAATTCTGGCCTGGGGAGGCCGCAGTCAGGCGAGAGCTGGCCGCGGAGAGTCCGCTGGGAGGCAGAGGCTGGGCCTGTGCAGGCCTTCGGGCGGCAGGAGGCTGGGCCTGGCGAGGCCGACTGGAGGGCAAGTCCTGGGCCTGTGGAGGCCACCCAGAGGAGTGAGCGGGGCTGGGCCTCAAGAGGCCAGTGGCAGGCAGGAGCTGGGTCGGGAGGGGCTGACCTGAAGAAGTCTGGCAGCTGCTGAGGCCGCGGAGAGGCAGGAGCTGGGCCGGCGGAGGCCGACTGGGCGACGAGTTGGGCCCACAGGGGCCACCGGGAGCAGGAGCAAGCCCTGGAGACGCCGACTCGAGGCCAGCGTGGGTATACAGAGGCCGCCGGAAGGAGGAGCTGGGCCTGGAGAGGCCGACTCGAGGCCAGCGTGGGCCTGCAGAGGCTGCAGGGAGGAGGAGCTGGGCCTGGAGAGGCTGGCTGCAGGAAGTCCGGGGGGTGGAGACGCCGTCGGAGGGCAGGAGCCGGGCCCGGAGAGGCCACTGTGGGGCCCGGCTTCAGGACAATTGGGGCCTACAAAGGCCCCGGAGGGAGAGCTGGGCCGGAGCCGAGCCCAAAGAGGTTGTCGTGAGGCCAGCATGGTCCAGAGGCCGCAGCCGGGAACATGAGGAGCTGGGCCTGGACGGGAGGCCGGGAGGCCGCGACTGGGCCTGGAGGGGCGGGCTTGAGGAAGTTCGGGGTCTGGAGAGGACGCCAGAAGGCAAAGGCTGGGCCTGGAAAGGCCGTTCACTATGACGAATGAGCCGGGCCTAACGAGGCCACGGAGAGGCAGGAGCGGGGCCCGGCGGAGCTGCCGAAAGGCAGGAGGAGCTCTGGCCTGGGGAGGCCGCAGTCAGGCGAGAGCTGGGCGTGGAGAGTCCGCTGGGAGGCAGTGGCTGGGCCTGTGCAGGCCTTCGGGCGGCAGGAGGCTTGGCGTGGCGAGGCCGACTGGAGGTCAAGTCCTGGGCCTGAGGAGGCCGCCCAGAGGAGGAGCTGGGCCGGGAGAGGCTGACTGGAGGAAGTCTGGGGCGTGGAGACGCCGTCGGAGGGCAAGAGCTGGGCCCGAGAGGCCACCGTGGGGCCCGGCTTCAGGACGTTTGGGGCCTACAAAGGCCGCGGAGCGGGAGCTGGGCCGGAGCCTAGCCAAAGGAGGTTGTCGTGAGGCTGGGACTCGGCCTGCGGCCGCAGCCGGAAACATAAAGAGCTGGACCTGGATGGGAGGACGGGAGGCCGAGACTGGGCCTGGAGGGGCCGGCCTGAGGAAGTTCGGGGCCTGGAGAGGCCGCTAAAAGGCAAAGGCTAGGCTTGGAAAGGCCGCTCAACGTGACGAATGAGCCGGGCCTAACGAGGCCACTGGGAGGCATGAGCGGGGCGCGTCGGAGCTGCTGAAAGGCAGGAGGAGCTCTGGCCTGGGGAGGCCGCAGTCAGGCGAGAGCTGGACGTGCAGAGTCCGCTGGGAGGCAGAGGCTGGGCCTGTGCAGGCCTTCGGACGGCAGGAGGCTGGGCCTGGAGAGGCCGAGTGGAGGTCAAGTCCTGGGCCATAGTAGGCCGCACAGAGGAGGAGCTGAGCCTGGAGAGGCTGGCTGGAGGAAGTCTGGGGCGTGGAGACGCCGTCGGAGGGCAGGAGCCGGGCCCGGAGAGGCCACCGTGGGGCCCGGCTTCAGGACGTTTGGGGCCTACAAAGGCCGCGGAGCGGGAGCTGGGTCGGAGCCGAGCAAAAGGAGGTTGTCGTGAGGCCGGGGCTGGGCCCGCGGACGCAGCCGGGAGCAGGAGGAGCTGGGCCTGGACAGGAGGCCGGGAGGCCGCGACTGGGCCTGGAGGGGCCGGCCTGAGGAAGTTCGGGGTGTGGAGAGGCCGCCAAAAGGCAAAGGCTGGGCCTGGAAAGGCCGTTCCCCGTGACGAAAGAGCCGTGCCTAACGAGGCCACGGGGAGGCAGGAGCGGGGCCCTGCGGAGCTGCCGAAAGGCAGGAGGAGCTCTGGCCTGGGGAGGCCGCAGTCAGGCGAGAGCTGGGCGTGGAGAGTCCGCTGGGACGCAGTGGCTGGGCCTGTGCAGGCCTTCGGGCGGCAGGAGGCTTGGCGTGGCGAGGCCGACTGGAGGTCAAATCCTGGGCCTTAGGAGGCCACACAGAGGAGGAGCTGAGCCTGGAGAGGCTGGCTGGAGGAAGTCTGGGGCGTGGAGACGCCGTCGGAGGGCAGGAGCCGGGCCCGGAGAGGCCACCGTGGGGCCCGGCTTCAGGACGTTTGGGGCCTACAAAGGCCGCGGAGCGGGAGCTGGGTCGGAGCCGAGCAAAAGGAGGTTGTCGTGAGGCCGGGGCTGGGCCCGCGGACGCAGCCGGGAGCAGGAGGAGCTGGGCCTGGACGGGAGGCCGGGAGGCCGCGACTGGGCCTGGAGGGGCCGGCCTGAGGAAGTTCGGGGCCTGGAGAGGCCGCCAAAAGGCAAAGGCTGGGCCTGGAAAGGCCGTTCCCCGTGACGAATGAGCCGGGTCTAACGAGGCCACGGGGAGGCAGGAGCGGGGACCAGCGGAGCTGCCGAAAGGCAGGAGGAGCTCTGGCCTGGGGAGGCCGCAGTCAGGCGAGAGCTGGGCGTGGAGAGTCCGCTGGGAGGCAGTGGCTGGGCCTGTGCAGGCCTTCGGGCGGCAGGAGGCTTGCCGTGGCGAGGCCGACTGGAGGTGAAGTCCTGGGCCTGAAGAGGCCGCCCAGAGGAGGAGCTGGGCCGGGAGAGGCTGACTGGAGGAAGTCTGGGGCGTGGAGACGCCGTCGGAGGGCAAGAGCTCGGCCCGAGAGGCCACCGTGGGGCCCGGCTTCAGGACGTTTGGGGCCTACAAAGGTCGCGGAGCGGGAGCTGGGCCGGAGCCTAGCCAAAGGAGGTTGTCGTGAGGCTGGGACTCGGCCTGCGGCCGCAGCCGAAAACATAAAGAGCTGGACCTGGATGGGAGGACGGGAGGCCGAGACTGGGCCTGGAGGGGCCGGCCTGAGGAAGTTCGGGGCCTGGAGAGGCCGCTAAAAGGCAAAGGCTAGGCCTGGAAAGGCCGCTCAACGTGACGAATGAGCCGGGCCTAACGAGGCCACTGGGAGGCATGAGCGGGGCGCGTCGGAGCTGCCGAAAGGCAGGAGGAGCTCTGGCCTGGGGAGGCCTCAGTCAGGCGAGAGCTGGACGTGCAGAGTCCGCTGGGAGGCAGAGGCTGGGCCTGTGCAGGCCTTCGGACGGCAGGAGGCTGGGCCTGGAGAGGCCGAGTGGAGGTCAAGTCCTGGGCCATAGTAGGCCGCACAGAGGAGGAGCTGAGCCTGGAGAGGCTGGCTGGAGGAAGTCTGGGGCGTGGAGACGCCGTCGGAGGGCAGGAGCCGGGCCCGGAGAGGCCACCGTGGGGCCCGGCTTCAGGACGTTTGGGGCCTACAAAGGCCGCGGAGCGGGAGCTGGGTCGGAGCCGAGCAAAAGGAGGTTGTCGTGAGGCCGGGGCTGGGCCCGCGGACGCAGCCGGGAGCAGGAGGAGCTGGGCCTGGACGGGAGGCCGGGAGGCCGCGACTGGGCCTGGAGGGGCCGGCCTGAGGAAGTTCGGGGCCTGGAGAGGCCGCCAAAAGGCAAAGGCTGGGCCTGGAAAGGCCGTTCCCCGTGACGAAAGAGCCGTGCCTAACGAGGCCACGGGGAGGCAGGAGCGGGGCCCAGCGGAGCTGCCGAAAGGCAGGAGGAGCTCTGGCCTGGGGAGGCCGCAGTCAGGCGAGAGCTGGGCGTGGAGAGTCCGCTGGGACGCAGTGGCTGGGCCTGTGCAGGCCTTCGGGCGGCAGGAGGCTTGGCGTGGCGAGGCCGACTGGAGGTCAAGTCCTGGGTCTGAGGAGGCCGCCCAGAGGAGGAGCTGGGCCGGGAGAGGCTGACTGGAGGAAGTCTGGGGCGTGGAGACGCCGTCGGAGGGCAAGAGCTGGGCCCGAGAGGCCACCGTGGGGCCCGGCTTCAGGACGTTTGGGGACTACAAAGGCCGCGGAGCGGGAGCTGGGCCGGAGCCGAGCCAAAGGAGGTTGTCGTGAGGCTGGGGCTCGGCCTGCGGCCGCAGCCTAAAACATAAAGAGCTGGACCTGGATGGGAGGACGGGAGGCCGCGACTGGGCCTGGAGGGGCCGGCCTGAGGAAGTTCGGGGCCTGGAGAGGCCGCTAAAAGGCAAAGGCTGGGCCTGGAAAGGCCGTTCCCCGTGACGAATGAGCCGGGACTAACGAGGCCACTGGGAGGCAGGAGCGGGGACCGGCGGAGCTGCCGAAAGGCAGGAGGAGCTCTGGCCTGGGGAGGCCGCAGTCAGGCGAGAGCTGGGCCTGCAGAGTCCGCTGGGAGGCAGAGGCTGGGCCTGTGCAGGCCTTCGGACGGCAGGAGGATGGGCCTGGAGAAGCCGACTGGAGGTCAAATCCTGGGCCTTAGGAGGCCACACAGAGGAGGAGCTGAGCCTGGAGAGGCTGGCTGGAGGAAGTCTGGGGCGTGGAGACGCCGTCGGAGGGCAGGAGCCGGGCCCGGAGAGGCCACCGTGGGGCCCGGCTTCAGGACGTTTGGGGCCTACAAAGGCCGCGGAGCGGGAGCTGGGTCGGAGCCGAGAAAAAGGAGGTTGTCGTGAGGCCAGGGCTGGGCCCGCGGACGCAGCCGGGAGCAGGAGGAGCTGGGCCTGGACGGGAGGCCGGGAGGCCGCGACTGGGCCTGGAGGGGCCGGCCTGAGGAAGTTCGGGGCCTGGAGAGGCCGCCAAAAGGCAAAGGCTGGGCCTGGAAAGGCCGTTCCCCGTGACGAATGAGCCGGGTCTAACGAGGCCACGGGGAGGCAGGAGCGGGGACCAGCGGAGCTGCCGAAAGGCAGGAGGAGCTCTGGCCTGGGGAGGCCGCAGTCAGGCGAGAGCTGGGCGTGGAGAGTCCGCTGGGACGCAGTGGCTGGGCCTGTGCAGGCCTTCGGGCGGCAGGAGGCTTGCCGTGGCGAGGCCGACTGGAGGTGAAGTCCTGGGCCTGAAGAGGCCGCCCAGAGGAGGAGCTGGGCCGGGAGAGGCTGACTGGAGGAAGTCTGGGGCGTGGAGACGCCGTCGGAGGGCAAGAGCTCGGCCCGAGAGGCCACCGTGGGGCCCGGCTTCAGGACGTTTGGGGCCTACAAAGGTCGCGGAGCGGGAGCTGGGCCGGAGCCTAGCCAAAGGAGGTTGTCGTGAGGCTGGGACTCGGCCTGCGGCCGCAGCCGAAAACATAAAGAGCTGGACCTGGATGGGAGGACGGGAGGCCGAGACTGGGCCTGGAGGGGCCGGCCTGAGGAAGTTCGGGGCCTGGAGAGGCCGCTAAAAGGCAAAGGCTAGGCCTGGAAAGGCCGCTCAACGTGACGAATGAGCCGGGCCTAACGAGGCCACTGGGAGGCATGAGCGGGGCGCGTCGGAGCTGCCGAAAGGCAGGAGGAGCTCTGGCCTGGGGAGGCCTCAGTCAGGCGAGAGCTGGACGTGCAGAGTCCGCTGGGAGGCAGAGGCTGGGCCTGTGCAGGCCTTCGGACGGCAGGAGGCTGGGCCTGGAGAGGCCGAGTGGAGGTCAAGTCCTGGGCCATAGTAGGCCGCACAGAGGAGGAGCTGAGCCTGGAGAGGCTGGCTGGAGGAAGTCTGGGGCGTGGAGACGCCGTCGGAGGGCAGGAGCCGGGCCCGGAGAGGCCACCGTGGGGCCCGGCTTCAGGACGTTTGGGGCCTACAAAGGCCGCGGAGCGGGAGCTGGGTCGGAGCCGAGCAAAAGGAGGTTGTCGTGAGGCCGGGGCTGGGCCCGCGGACGCAGCCGGGAGCAGGAGGAGCTGGGCCTGGACGGGAGGCCGGGAGGCCGCGACTGGGCCTGGAGGGGCCGGCCTGAGGAAGTTCGGGGCCTGGAGAGGCCGCCAAAAGGCAAAGGCTGGGCCTGGAAAGGCCGTTCCCCGTGACGAAAGAGCCGTGCCTAACGAGGCCACGGGGAGGCAGGAGCGGGGCCCAGCGGAGCTGCCGAAAGGCAGGAGGAGCTCTGGCCTGGGGAGGCCGCAGTCAGGCGAGAGCTGGGCGTGGAGAGTCCGCTGGGACGCAGTGGCTGGGCCTGTGCAGGCCTTCGGGCGGCAGGAGGCTTGGCGTGGCGAGGCCGACTGGAGGTCAAGTCCTGGGTCTGAGGAGGCCGCCCAGAGGAGGAGCTGGGCCGGGAGAGGCTGACTGGAGGAAGTCTGGGGCGTGGAGACGCCGTCGGAGGGCAAGAGCTGGGCCCGAGAGGCCACCGTGGGGCCCGGCTTCAGGACGTTTGGGGACTACAAAGGCCGCGGAGCGGGAGCTGGGCCGGAGCCGAGCCAAAGGAGGTTGTCGTGAGGCTGGGGCTCGGCCTGCGGCCGCAGCCTAAAACATAAAGAGCTGGACCTGGATGGGAGGACGGGAGGCCGCGACTGGGCCTGGAGGGGCCGGCCTGAGGAAGTTCGGGGCCTGGAGAGGCCGCTAAAAGGCAAAGGCTGGGCCTGGAAAGGCCGTTCCCCGTGACGAATGAGCCGGGACTAACGAGGCCACTGGGAGGCAGGAGCGGGGACCGGCGGAGCTGCCGAAAGGCAGGAGGAGCTCTGGCCTGGGGAGGCCGCAGTCAGGCGAGAGCTGGGCCTGCAGAGTCCGCTGGGAGGCAGAGGCTGGGCCTGTGCAGGCCTTCGGACGGCAGGAGGATGGGCCTGGAGAAGCCGACTGGAGGTCAAATCCTGGGCCTTAGGAGGCCACACAGAGGAGGAGCTGAGCCTGGAGAGGCTGGCTGGAGGAAGTCTGGGGCGTGGAGACGCCGTCGGAGGGCAGGAGCCGGGCCCGGAGAGGCCACCGTGGGGCCCGGCTTCAGGACGTTTGGGGCCTACAAAGGCCGCGGAGCGGGAGCTGGGTCGGAGCCGAGAAAAAGGAGGTTGTCGTGAGGCCGGGGCTGGGCCCGCGGACGCAGCCGGGAGCAGGAGGAGCTGGGCCTGGACGGGAGGCCGGGAGGCCGCGACTGGGCCTGGAGGGGCCGGCCTGAGGAAGTTCGGGGCCTGGAGAGGCCGCCAAAAGGCAAAGGCTGGGCCTGGAAAGGCCGTTCCCCGTGACGAATGAGCCGGGTCTAACGAGGCCACGGGGAGGCAGGAGCGGGGACCAGCGGAGCTGCCGAAAGGCAGGAGGAGCTCTGGCCTGGGGAGGCCGCAGTCAGGCGAGAGCTGGGCGTGGAGAGTCCGCTGGGACGCAGTGGCTGGGCCTGTGCAGGCCTTCGGGCGGCAGGAGGCTTGGCGTGGCGAGGCCGACTGGAGGTCAAGTCCTGGGCCTGAGGAGGCCGCCCAGAGGAGGAGCTGGGCCGGGAGAGGCTGACTGGAGGAAGTCTGGGGCGTGGAGACGCCGTCGGAGGGCAAGAGCTGGGCCCGAGAGGCCACCGTGGGGCCCGGCTTCAGGACGTTTGGGGACTACAAAGGCCGCGGAGCGGGAGCTGGGCCGGAGCCGAGCCAAAGGAGGTTGTCGTGAGGCTGGGGCTCGGCCTGCGGCCGCAGCCTAAAACATAAAGAGCTGGACCTGGATGGGAGGACGGGAGGCCGCGACTGGGCCTGGAGGGGCCGGCCTGAGGAAGTTCGGGGCCTGGAGAGGCCGCTAAAAGGCAAAGGCTGGGCCTGGAAAGGCCGTTCCCCGTGACGAATGAGCCGGGACTAACGAGGCCACTGGGAGGCAGGAGCGGGGACCGGCGGAGCTGCCGAAAGGCAGGAGGAGCTCTGGCCTGGGGAGGCCGCAGTCAGGCGAGAGCTGGGCCTGCAGAGTCCGCTGGGAGGCAGAGGCTGGGCCTGTGCAGGCCTTCGGACGGCAGGAGGATGGGCCTGGAGAAGCCGACTGGAGGTCAAATCCTGGGCCTTAGGAGGCCACACAGAGGAGGAGCTGAGCCTGGAGAGGCTGGCTGGAGGAAGTCTGGGGCGTGGAGACGCCGTCGGAGGGCAGGAGCCGGGCCCGGAGAGGCCACCGTGGGGCCCGGCTTCAGGACGTTTGGGGCCTACAAAGGCCGCGGAGCGGGAGCTGGGTCGGAGCCGAGCAAAAGGAGGTTGTCGTGAGGCCGGGGCTGGGCCCGCGGACGCAGCCGGGAGCAGGAGGAGCTGGGCCTGGACGGGAGGCCGGGAGGCCGCGACTGGGCCTGGAGGGGCCGGCCTGAGGAAGTTCGGGGCCTGGAGAGGCCGCCAAAAGGCAAAGGCTGGGCCTGGAAAGGCCGTTCCCCGTGACGAATGAGCCGGGTCTAACGAGGCCACGGGGAGGCAGGAGCGGGGACCGGCGGAGCTGCCGAAAGGCAGGAGGAGCTCTGGCCTGGGGAGGCCGCAGTCAGGCGAGAGCTGGGCGTGGAGAGTCCGCTGGGACGCAGTGGCTGGGCCTGTGCAGGCCTTCGGGCGGCAGGAGGCTTGGCGTGGCGAGGCCGACTGGAGGTCAAGTCCTGGGCCTGAGGAGGCCGCCCAGAGGAGGAGCTGGGCCGGGAGAGGCTGACTGGAGGAAGTCTGGGGCGTGGAGACGCCGTCGGAGGGCAAGAGCTGGGCCCGAGAGGCCACCGTGGGGCCCGGCTTCAGGACGTTTGGGGCCTACAAAGGCCACGGAGCGGGAGCTGGGCCGGAGCCGAGCCAAAGGAGGTTGTCGTGAGGCTGGGGCTCGGCCTGCGGTCGCAGCCGGAAACATAAAGAGCTGGACCTGGATGGGAGGACGGGAGGCCGCGACTGGGCCTGGAGGGGCCGGCCTGAGGAAGTTCGGGGCCTCTAGAGGCCGCTAAAAGGCAAAGGCTAGGCCTGGAAAGGCCGCTCAACGTGACGAATGAGCCGGGCCTAACGAGGCCACTGGGAGGCATGAGCGGGGCGCGTCGGAGCTGCCGAAAGGCAGGAGGAGCTCTGGCCTGGGGAGGCCGCAGTCAGGCGAGAGCTGGACGTGCAGAGTCCGCTGGGAGGCGGAGGCTGGGCCTGTGCAGGCCTTCGGACGGCAGGAGGCTGGGCCTGGAGAGGCCGACTGGAGGTTAAGTCCTGGGCCATAGTAGGCCGCACAGAGGAGGAGCTGAGATGGAGAGGCTGGCTGGAGTAAGTCTGGGGCGTGGAGACGCCGTCGGAGGGCAGGAGCCGGGCCCGGAGAGGCCACCGTGGGGCCCGGCTTCAGGACGTTTGGGGCCTACAAAGGCCGCGGAGCGGGAGCTGGGCCGGAGCCTAGCCAAAGGAGGTTGTCGTGAGGCTGGGGCTCGGCCTGCGGCCGCAGCCAGAAACATAAAGAGCTGGACCTGGATGGGAGGACGGGAGGCTGAGACTGGGCCTGGAGGGGCCGGCCTGAGGAAGTTCGGGGCCTGGAGAGGCCGCTAAAAGGCAAAGGCTGGGCCTGGAAAGGCCGTTCCCCGTGACGAATGAGCCGGGCCTAACGAGGCCACTGGGAGGCATGAGCGGGGCCCGGCGGAGCTGCCGAAAGGCAGGAGGAGCTCTGGCCTGGGGAGGCCGCAGTCAGGCGAGAGCTGGGCCTGCAGAGTCCGCTGGGAGGCAGAGGCTGGGCCTGTGCAGGCCTTCGGACGGCAGGAGGCTGGGCCTGGAGAAGCCGACTGGAGGTCAAGTCCTGGGCCTTAGGAGGCCACATAGAGGAGGAGCTGAGCCTGGAGAGGCTGGCTGGAGGAAGTCTGGGGCGTGGAGACGCCGTGGGAGGGCAGGAGCCAGGCCCGGAGAGGCCACCGTGGGGCCCGGCTTCAGGACATTTGGGGCCTACAAAGGCCGCGGAGCGGGAGCTGGGTCGGAGCCGAGCAAAAGGAGGTTGTCGTGAGGCCGGGGCTGGGCCCGCGGACGCAGCCGGGAGCAGGAGGAGCTGGGCCTGGACGGGAGGCCGGGAGGCCGCGACTGGGCCTGGAGGGGCCGGCCTGAGGAAGTTCGGGGCCTGGAGAGGCCGTCAAAAGGCAAAGGCTGGGCCTGGAAAGGCCGTTCCCCGTGACGAATGAGCCGGGTCTAACGAGGCCACGGGGAGGCAGGAGCGGGGCCCAGCGGAGCTGCCGAAAGGCAGGAGGAGCTCTGGCCTGGGGAGGCCGCAGTCAGGCGAGAGCTGGGCGTGGAGAGTCCGCTGGGACGCAGTGGCTGGGCCTGTGCAGGCCTTCGGGCGGCAGGAGGCTGGGCCTGGAGAGGCCGACTGGAGGTCAAGTCCTGGGCCTGAGGAGGCCGCCCAAAGGAGGAGCTGGGCCGGGAGAGGCTGACTGGAGGAAGACTGGGGTGTGGAGACGCCGTCGGAGGGCAAGCGCTGGGCCCGGAGAGGCCACCGTGGGGCCCGGCTTCAGGACGTTTGGGGCCTACAAAGGCCGCGGAGCGGGAGCTGGGCTGGAGCCTAGCCAAAGGAGGGTGTCGTGAGGCTGGGGCTCGGCCTGCGGCCGCAGCCGGAAACATAAACAGCTGAACCTGGATGGGAGGACGGGAGGCCGAGACTGGGCCTGGAGGGGCCGGCCTGAGGAAGTTTGGGGCCTGGAGAGGCCGCTAAAAGGCAAAGGCTAGGCCTGGAAAGGCCGCTCAACGTGACGAATGAGCCAGGCCTATCGAGGCCACTGGGAGGCATGAGCGGGGCGCGTCGGAGCTGCCGAAAGGCAGGAGGAGCTCTGGCCTGGGGAGGCCGCAGTCAGGCGAGAGCTGGACGTGCAGAGTCCGCTGGGAGGCGGAGGCTGGGCCTGTGCAGGCCTTCGGACGGCAGGAGGCTGGGCCTGGAGAGGCCGACTGGAGGTTAAGTCCTGGGCCATAGTAGGCCGCACAGAGGAGGAGCTGAGATGGAGAGGCTGGCTGGAGTAAGTCTGGGGCGTGGAGACGCCGTCGGAGGGCAGGAGCCGGGCCCGGAGAGGCCACCGTGGGGCCCGGCTTCAGGACGTTTGGGGCCTACAAAGGCCGCGGAGCGGGAGCTGGGCCGGAGCCTAGCCAAAGGAGGTTGTCGTGAGGCTGGGGCTCGGCCTGCGGCCGCAGCCAAAAACATAAAGAGCTGGACCTGGATGGGAGGACGGGAGGCTGAGACTGGGCCTGGAGGGGCCGGCCTGAGGAAGTTCGGGGCCTGGAGAGGCCGCTAAAAGGCAAAGGCTGGGCCTGGAAAGGCCGTTCCCCGTGACGAATGAGCCGGGCCTAACGAGGCCACTGGGAGGCATGAGCGGGGCCCGGCGGAGCTGCCGAAAGGCAGGAGGAGCTCTGGCCTGGGGAGGCCGCAGTCAGGCGAGAGCTGGGCCTGCAGAGTCCGCTGGGAGGCAGAGGCTGGGCCTGTGCAGGCCTTCGGACGGCAGGAGGCTGGGCCTGGAGAAGCCGACTGGAGGTCAAGTCCTGGGCCTTAGGAGGCCACATAGAGGAGGAGCTGAGCCTGGAGAGGCTGGCTGGAGGAAGTCTGGGGCGTGGAGACGCCGTGGGAGGGCAGGAGCCAGGCCCGGAGAGGCCACCGTGGGGCCCGGCTTCAGGACATTTGGGGCCTACAAAGGCCGCGGAGCGGGAGCTGGGTCGGAGCCGAGCAAAAGGAGGTTGTCGTGAGGCCGGGGCTGGGCCCGCGGACGCAGCCGGGAGCAGGAGGAGCTGGGCCTGGACGGGAGGCCGGGAGGCCACGACTGGGCCTGGAGGGGCCGGCCTGAGGAAGTTCGGGGCCTGGAGAGGCCGTCAAAAGGCAAAGGCTGGGCCTGGAAAGGCCGTTCCCCGTGACGAATGAGCCGGGTCTAACGAGGCCACGGGGAGGCAGGAGCGGGGCCCGGCGGAGCTGCCGAAAGGCAGGAGGAGCTCTGGCCTGGGGAGGCCGCAGTCAGGCGAGAGCTGGGCGTGGAGAGTCCGCTGGGAGGCAGTGGCTGGGCCTGTGCAGGCCTTCGGGCGGCAGGAGGCTTGCCGTGGCGAGGCCGACTGGAGGTGAAGTCCTGGGCCTGAAGAGGCCGCCCAGAGGAGGAGCTGGGCCGGGAGAGGCTGACTGGAGGAAGTCTGGGGCGTGGAGACGCCGTCGGAGGGCAAGAGCTCGGCCCGAGAGGCCACCGTGGGGCCCGGCTTCAGGACGTTTGGGGCCTACAAAGGTCGCGGAGCGGGAGCTGGGCCGGAGCCTAGCCAAAGGAGGTTGTCGTGAGGCTGGGACTCGGCCTGCGGCCGCAGCCGAAAACATAAAGAGCTGGACCTGGATGGGAGGACGGGAGGCCGAGACTGGGCCTGGAGGGGCCGGCCTGAGGAAGTTCGGGGCCTGGAGAGGCCGCTAAAAGGCAAAGGCTAGGCCTGGAAAGGCCGCTCAACGTGACGAATGAGCCGGGCCTAACGAGGCCACTGGGAGGCATGAGCGGGGCGCGTCGGAGCTGCCGAAAGGCAGGAGGAGCTCTGGCCTGGGGAGGCCTCAGTCAGGCGAGAGCTGGACGTGCAGAGTCCGCTGGGAGGCAGAGGCTGGGCCTGTGCAGGCCTTCGGACGGCAGGAGGCTGGGCCTGGAGAGGCCGAGTGGAGGTCAAGTCCTGGGCCATAGTAGGCCGCACAGAGGAGGAGCTGAGCCTGGAGAGGCTGGCTGGAGGAAGTCTGGGGCGTGGAGACGCCGTCGGAGGGCAGGAGCCGGGCCCGGAGAGGCCACCGTGGGGCCCGGCTTCAGGACGTTTGGGGCCTACAAAGGCCGCGGAGCGGGAGCTGGGTCGGAGCCGAGCAAAAGGAGGTTGTCGTGAGGCCGGGGCTGGGCCCGCGGACGCAGCCGGGAGCAGGAGGAGCTGGGCCTGGACGGGAGGCCGGGAGGCCGCGACTGGGCCTGGAGGGGCCGGCCTGAGGAAGTTCGGGGCCTGGAGAGGCCGCCAAAAGGCAAAGGCTGGGCCTGGAAAGGCCGTTCCCCGTGACGAAAGAGCCGTGCCTAACGAGGCCACGGGGAGGCAGGAGCGGGGACCAGCGGAGCTGCCGAAAGGCAGGAGGAGCTCTGGCCTGGGGAGGCCGCAGTCAGGCGAGAGCTGGGCGTGGAGAGTCCGCTGGGACGCAGTGGCTGGGCCTGTGCAGGCCTTCGGGCGGCAGGAGGCTTGGCGTGGCGAGGCCGACTGGAGGTCAAGTCCTGGGTCTGAGGAGGCCGCCCAGAGGAGGAGCTGGGCCGGGAGAGGCTGACTGGAGGAAGTCTGGGGCGTGGAGACGCCGTCGGAGGGCAAGAGCTGGGCCCGAGAGGCCACCGTGGGGCCCGGCTTCAGGACGTTTGGGGACTACAAAGGCCGCGGAGCGGGAGCTGGGCCGGAGCCGAGCCAAAGGAGGTTGTCGTGAGGCTGGGGCTCGGCCTGCGGCCGCAGCCTAAAACATAAAGAGCTGGACCTGGATGGGAGGACGGGAGGCCGCGACTGGGCCTGGAGGGGCCGGCCTGAGGAAGTTCGGGGCCTGGAGAGGCCGCTAAAAGGCAAAGGCTGGGCCTGGAAAGGCCGTTCCCCGTGACGAATGAGCCGGGACTAACGAGGCCACTGGGAGGCAGGAGCGGGGACCGGCGGAGCTGCCGAAAGGCAGGAGGAGCTCTGGCCTGGGGAGGCCGCAGTCAGGCGAGAGCTGGGCCTGCAGAGTCCGCTGGGAGGCAGAGGCTGGGCCTGTGCAGGCCTTCGGACGGCAGGAGGATGGGCCTGGAGAAGCCGACTGGAGGTCAAATCCTGGGCCTTAGGAGGCCACACAGAGGAGGAGCTGAGCCTGGAGAGGCTGGCTGGAGGAAGTCTGGGGCGTGGAGACGCCGTCGGAGGGCAGGAGCCGGGCCCGGAGAGGCCACCGTGGGGCCCGGCTTCAGGACGTTTGGGGCCTACAAAGGCCGCGGAGCGGGAGCTGGGTCGGAGCCGAGAAAAAGGAGGTTGTCGTGAGGCCGGGGCTGGGCCCGCGGACGCAGCCGGGAGCAGGAGGAGCTGGGCCTGGACGGGAGGCCGGGAGGCCGCGACTGGGCCTGGAGGGGCCGGCCTGAGGAAGTTCGGGGCCTGGAGAGGCCGCCAAAAGGCAAAGGCTGGGCCTGGAAAGGCCGTTCCCCGTGACGAATGAGCCGGGTCTAACGAGGCCACGGGGAGGCAGGAGCGGGGACCGGCGGAGCTGCCGAAAGGCAGGAGGAGCTCTGGCCTGGGGAGGCCGCAGTCAGGCGAGAGCTGGGCGTGGAGAGTCCGCTGGGACGCAGTGGCTGGGCCTGTGCAGGCCTTCGGGCGGCAGGAGGCTTGGCGTGGCGAGGCCGACTGGAGGTCAAGTCCTGGGCCTGAGGAGGCCGCCCAGAGGAGGAGCTGGGCCGGGAGAGGCTGACTGGAGGAAGTCTGGGGCGTGGAGACGCCGTCGGAGGGCAAGACCTGGGCCCGAGAGGCCACCGTGGGGCCCGGCTTCAGGACGTTTGGGGCCTACAAAGGCCACGGAGCGGGAGCTGGGCCGGAGCCGAGCCAAAGGAGGTTGTCGTGAGGCTGGGGCTCGGCCTGCGGTCGCAGCCGGAAACATAAAGAGCTGGACCTGGATGGGAGGACGGGAGGCCGCGACTGGGCCTGGAGGGGCCGGCCTGAGGAAGTTCGGGGACTCTAGAGGCCGCTAAAAGGCAAAGGCTAGGCCTGGAAAGGCCGCTCAACGTGACGAATGAGCCGGGCCTAACGAGGCCACTGGGAGGCATGAGCGGGGCGCGTCGGAGCTGCCGAAAGGCAGGAGGAGCTCTGGCCTGGGGAGGCCGCAGTCAGGCGAGAGCTGGACGTGCAGAGTCCGCTGGGAGGCAGAGGCTGGGCCTGTGCAGGCCTTCGGACGGCAGGAGGCTGGGCCTGGAGAGGCCGACTCGAGGTCAAGTCCTGGGCCATACTAGGCCGCACAGAGGAGGAGCTGAGCCTGGAGAGGCTGGCTGGAGGAAGTCTGGGGCGTGGAGACGCCGTCGGAGGGCAGGAGCCGGGCCCGGAGAGGCCACCGTGGGGCCCGGCTTCAGGACGTTTGGGGCCTACAAAGACCGCGGAGCGGGAGCTGAGTCGGAGCCGAGCAAAAGGAGGTTGTCGTGAGGCCGGGGCTGGTCCCGCGGACGCAGCCGGGAGCAGGAGGAGCTGGGCCTGGACGGGAGGCCGGGAGGCCGCGAATGGGCCTGGAGGGGCCGGCCTGAGGAAGTTCGGGGCCTGGAGAGGCCACCAAAAGTCAAAGGCTGGGCCTGGAAAGGCCGTTCCCCGTGACGAATGAGCCGGGTCTAACGAGGCCACGGGGAGGCAGGAGCGGGGACCGGCGGAGCTGCCGAAAGGCAGGAGGAGCTCTGGCCTGGGGAGGCCGCAGTCAGGCGAGAGCTGGGCGTGGAGAGTCCGCTGGGACGCAGTGGCTGGGCCTGTGCAGGCCTTCGGGCGGCAGGAGGCTTGGCGTGGCGAGGCCGACTGGAGGTCAAGTCCTGGGCCTGAGGAGGCCGCCCAGAGGAGGAGCTGGGCCGGGAGAGGCTGACTGGAGGAAGTCTGGGGCGTGGAGACGCCGTCGGAGGGCAAGAGCTGGGCCCGAGAGGCCACCGTGGGGCCCGGCTTCAGGATGTTTGGGGCCTACAAAAGCCGCGGAGCGGGAGCTGGGCCGGAGCCGAGCCAAAGGAGGGTGTCGTGAGGCTGGGGCTCGGCCTGCGGCCGCAGCCGGAAACATAAACAGCTGAACCTGGATGGGAGGACGGGAGGCCGAGACTGGGCCTGGAGGGGCCGGCCTGAGGAAGTTTGGGGCCTGGAGAGGCCGCTAAAAGGCAAAGGCTAGGCCTGGAAAGGCAGCTCAACGTGACGAATGAGCCGGGCCTAACGAGGCCACTGGGAGGCATGAGCGGGGCGCGTCGGAGCTGCTGAAAGGCAGGAGGAGCTCTGGCCTGGGGAGGCCGCAGTCAGGCGAGAGCTGGACGTGCAGAGTCCGCTGGGAGGCAGAGGCTGGGCCTGTGCAGGCCTTCGGACGGCAGGAGGCTGGGCCTGGAGAGGCCGACTGGAGGTCAAGTCCTGGGCCATACTAGGCCGCACAGAGGAGGAGCTGAGCCTGGAGAGGCTGGCTGGAGGAAGTCTGGGGCGTGGAGACGCCGTCGGAGGGCAGGAGCCGGGCCCGGAGAGGCCACCGTGGGGTCCGGCTTCAGGACGTTTGGGGCCTACAAAGGCCGCGGAGCGGGAGCTGGGCCGGAGCCGAGCAAACGGAGGTTGTCGTGAGGCCGGGGCTGGGACCGCGGACGCAGCCGGGAGCAGGAGGAGCTGGGCCTGGACGGGAGGCCGGGAGGCCGCGACTGGGCCTGGAGGGGCCGGCCTGAGGAAGTTCGGGGCCTGGAGAGGCCGCTAAACGGCAAAGGCTAGGCCTGGAAAGGCCGTTCCCCGTGACGAATGAGCCGGGCCTAACGAGGCCACTGGGAGGCATGAGCGGGGCCCGGCGGAGCTGCCGAAAGGCAGGAGGAGCTTTGGCCTGGGGAGGCCGTAGTCAGGCGAGAGCTGGACGTGCAGAGTCCGCTGGGAGGCGGAGGCTGGGCCTGTGCAGGCCTTCGGACGGCAGGAGGCTGGGCCTGGAGAGGCCGACTGGAGGTTAAGTCCTGGGCCATAGTACGCCGCACAGAGGAGGAGCTGAGATGGAGAGGCTGGCTGGAGTAAGTCTGGGGCGTGGAGACGCCGTCGGAGGGCAGGAGCCGGGCCCGGAGAGGACACCGTGGGGCCCGGCTTCAGGACGTTTGGGGCCTACAAAGGCCGCGGAGCGGGAGCTGGGTCGGAGCCGAGCAAAAGGAGGTTGTCGTGAGGCCAGGGTTGGGCCCGCGGACGCAGCCGGGAGCAGGAGGAGCTGGGCCTGAACGGGTGGCCGGGAGGCCACGACTGGGCCTGGAGGGGCCGGCCTGAGGAAGTTCGGGGCCTGGAGAGGCCGCCAAAAGGCAAAGGCTGGGCCTGGAAAGGCCGTTCCCCGTGACGTATGAGCCGGGCCTAACGAGGCCACTGGGAGGCATGAGCGGGGCCTGGCGGAGCTGCCGAAAGGCAGGAGGAGCTCTGGCCTGGGGAGGCCACAGTCAGGCGAGAGCTGGGCGTGCAGAGTCCGCTGGGAGGCAGAGGTTGGGCCTGTGCAGGCCTTCGGACGGCAGGAGGCTGGGCCTGGAGAGGCCGACTGGAGGTCAAGTCCTGGGCCTGAGGAGGCCGCCCATAGGAGGAGCTGGGCCGGGAGAGGCTGACTGGAGGAAGACTGGGGTGTGGAGACGCCATCGGAGGGCAAGCGCTGGGCCCGGAGAGGCCACCGTGGGGCCCGGCTTCAGGACGTTTGGGGCCTACAAAGGCCGCGGAGCGGGAGCTGGGCCGGAGCCTAGCCAAAGGAGGGTGTCGTGAGGCTGGGGCTCGGCCTGCGGCCGCAGCCGGAAATATAAATAGCTGAACCTGGATGGGAGGACGGGAGGCCGAGACTGGGCCTGGAGGGGCCGGCCTGAGGAAGTTTGGGGCCTGGAGAGGCCGCTAAAAGGCAAAGGCTGGGCCTGGAAAGGCCGCTCAACGTGACGAATGAGCCGGGCCTAACGAGGCCACTGGGAGGCATGAGCGGGGCGCGTCGGAGCTGCCGAAAGGCAGGAGGAGCTCTGGCCTGGGGAGGCCGCAGTCAGGCGAGAGCTGGACGTGCAGAGTCCGCTGGGAGGCAGAGGCTGGGCCTGTGCAGGCCTTCGGACGGCAGGAGGCTGGGCCTGGAGAGGCCGACTCGAGGTCAAGTCCTGGGCCATACTAGGCCGCACAGAGGAGGAGCTGAGCCTGGAGAGGCTGGCTGGAGGAAGTCTGGGGCGTGGAGACGCCGTCGGAGGGCAGGAGCCGGGCCCGGAGAGGCCACCGTGGGGCCCGGCTTCAGGACGTTTGGGGCCTACAAAGACCGCGGAGCGGGAGCTGAGTCGGAGCCGAGCAAAAGGAGGTTGTCGTGAGGCCGGGGCTGGTCCCGCGGACGCAGCCGGGAGCAGGAGGAGCTGGGCCTGGACGGGAGGCCGGGAGGCCGCGAATGGGCCTGGAGGGGCCGGCCTGAGGAAGTTCGGGGCCTGGAGAGGCCACCAAAAGTCAAAGGCTGGGCCTGGAAAGGCCGTTCCCCGTGACGAATGAGCCGGGTCTAACGAGGCCACGGGGAGGCAGGAGCGGGGACCGGCGGAGCTGCCGAAAGGCAGGAGGAGCTCTGGCCTGGGGAGGCCGCAGTCAGGCGAGAGCTGGGCGTGGAGAGTCCGCTGGGACGCAGTGGCTGGGCCTGTGCAGGCCTTCGGGCGGCAGGAGGCTGGGCCTGGAGAGGCCGACTGGAGGTCAAGTCCTGGGCCTGAGGAGGCCGCCCAGAGGAGGAGCTGGGCCGGGAGAGGCTGACTGGAGGAAGTCTGGGGCGTGGAGACGCCGTCGGAGGGCAAGAGCTGGGCCCGAGAGGCCACCGTGGGGCCCGGCTTCAGGATGTTTGGGGCCTACAAAAGCCGCGGAGCGGGAGCTGGGCCGGAGCCGAGCCAAAGGAGGGTGTCGTGAGGCTGGGGCTCGGCCTGCGGCCGCAGCCAAAAACATAAAGAGCTGGACCTGGATGGGAGGACGGGAGGCTGAGACTGGACCTGGAGGGGCCGGCCTGAGGAAGTTCGGGGCCTGGAGAGGCCGCTAAAAGGCAAAGGCTAGGCCTGGAAAGGCCGCTCAACGTGACGAATGAGCCAGGCCTAACGAGGCCACTGGGAGGCATGAGCGGGGCGCGTCGGAGCTGCCGAAAGGCAGGAGGAGCTCTGGCCTGGGGAGGCCGCAGTCAGGCGAGAGCTGGACGTGCAGAGTCCGCTGGGAGGCGGAGGCTGGGCCTGTGCAGGCCTTCGGACGGCAGGAGGCTGGGCCTGGAGAGGCCGAGTGGAGGTTAAGTCCTGGGCCATAGTAGGCCGCACAGAGGAGGAGCTGAGATGGAGAGGCTGGCTGGAGTAAGTCTGGGGCGTGGAGACGCCGTCGGAGGGCAGGAGCCGGGCCCGGAGAGGCCACCGTGGGGCCCGGCTTCAGGACGTTTGGGGCCTACAAAGGCCGCGGAGCGGGAGCTGGGCCGGAGCCTAGCCAAAGGAGGTTGTCGTGAGGCTGGGGCTCGGCCTGCGGCCGCAGCCAGAAACATAAAGAGCTGGACCTGGATGGGAGGACGGGAGGCTGAGACTGGGCCTGGAGGGGCCGGCCTGAGGAAGTTCGGGGCCTGGAGAGGCCGCTAAAAGGCAAAGGCTGGGCCTGGAAAGGCCGTTCCCCGTGACGAATGAGCCGGGCCTAACGAGGCCACTGGGAGGCATGAGCGGGGCCCGGCGGAGCTGCCGAAAGGCAGGAGGAGCTCTGGCCTGGGGAGGCCGCAGTCAGGCGAGAGCTGGGCCTGCAGAGTCCGCTGGGAGGCAGAGGCTGGGCCTGTGCAGGCCTTCGGACGGCAGGAGGCTGGGCCTGGAGAAGCCGACTGGAGGTCAAGTCCTGGGCCTTAGGAGGCCACATAGAGGAGGAGCTGAGCCTGGAGAGGCTGGCTGGAGGAAGTCTGGGGCGTGGAGACGCCGTGGGAGGGCAGGAGCCAGGCCCGGAGAGGCCACCGTGGGGCCCGGCTTCAGGACATTTGGGGCCTACAAAGGCCGCGGAGCGGGAGCTGGGCCGGAGCCGAGCAAACGGAGGTTGTCGTGAGGCCGGGGCTGGGACCGCGGACGCAGCCGGGAGCAGGAGGAGCTGGGCCTGGACGGGAGGCCGGGAGGCCGCGACTGGGCCTGGAGGGGCCGGCCTGAGGAAGTTCGGGGCCTGGAGAGGCCGCTAAAAGGCAAAGGCTAGGCCTGGAAAGGCCGTTCCCCGTGACGAATGAGCCGGGCCTAACGAGGCCACTGGGAGGCATGAGCGGGGCCCGGCGGAGCTGCCGAAAGGCAGGAGGAGCTTTGGCCTGGGGAGGCCGTAGTCAGGCGACAGCTGGACGTGCAGAGTCCGCTGGGAGGCGGAGGCTGGGCCTGTGCATGCCTTCGGACGGCAGGAGGCTGGGCCTGGAGAGGCCGACTGGAGGTTAAGTCCTGGGCCATAGTACGCCGCACAGAGGAGGAGCTGAGATGGAGAGGCTGGCTGGAGTAAGTCTGGGGCGTGGAGACGCCGTCGGAGGGCAGGAGCCGGGCCCGGAGAGGACACCGTTGGGCCCGGCTTCAGGACGTTTGGGGCCTACAAAGGCCGCGGAGCGGGAGCTGGGTCGGAGCCGAGCAAAAGGAGGTTGTCGTGAGGCCGGGGTTGGGCCCGCGGACGCAGCCGGGAGCAGGAGGAGCTGGGCCTGAACGGGTGGCCGGGAGGCCACGACTGGGCCTGGAGGGGCCGGCCTGAGGAAGTTCGGGGCCTGGAGAGGCCGCCAAAAGGCAAAGGCTGGGCCTGGAAAGGCCGTTCCCCGTGACGAATGAGCCGGGCCTAACGAGGCCACTGGGAGGCATGAGCGGGGCCTGGCGGAGCTGCCGAAAGGCAGGAGGAGCTCTGGCCTGGGGAGGCCACAGTCAGGCGAGAGCTGGGCGTGCAGAGTCCGCTGGGAGGCAGAGGTTGGGCCTGTGCAGGCCTTCGGACGGCAGGAGGCTGGGCCTGGAGAGGCCGACTGGAGGTCAAGTCCTGGGCCTGAGGAGGCCGCCCAGAGGAGGAGCTGGGCCGGGAGAGGCTGACTGGAGGAAGACTGGGGTGTGGAGACGCCATCGGAGGGCAAGCGCTGGGCCCGGAGAGGCCACCGTGGGGCCCGGCTTCAGGACGTTTGGGGCCTACAAAGGCCGCGGAGCGGGAGCTGGGCCGGAGCCTAGCCAAAGGAGGATGTCGTGAGGCTGGGGCTCGGCCTGCGGCCGCAGCCGGAAATATAAATAGCTGAACCTGGATGGGAGGACGGGAGGCCGAGACTGGGCCTGGAGGGGCCGGCCTGAGGAAGTTTGGGGCCTGGAGAGGCCGCTAAAAGGCAAAGGCTGGGCCTGGAAAGGCCGCTCAACGTGACGAATGAGCCGGGCCTAACGAGGCCACTGGGAGGCATGAGCGGGGCGCGTCGGAGCTGCCGAAAGGCAGGAGGAGCTCTGGCCTGGGGAGGCCGCAGTCAGGCGAGAGCTGGACGTGCAGAGTCCGCTGGGAGGCAGAGGCTGGGCCTGTGCAGGCCTTCGGACGGCAGGAGGCTGGGCCTGGAGAGGCCGACTCGAGGTCAAGTCCTGGGCCATACTAGGCCGCACAGAGGAGGAGCTGAGCCTGGAGAGGCTGGCTGGAGGAAGTCTGGGGCGTGGAGACGCCGTCGGAGGGCAGGAGCCGGGCCCGGAGAGGCCACCGTGGGGCCCGGCTTCAGGACGTTTGGGGCCTACAAAGACCGCGGAGCGGGAGCTGAGTCGGAGCCGAGCAAAAGGAGGTTGTCGTGAGGCCGGGGCTGGTCCCGCGGACGCAGCCGGGAGCAGGAGGAGCTGGGCCTGGACGGGAGGCCGGGAGGCCGCGAATGGGCCTGGAGGGGCCGGCCTGAGGAAGTTCGGGGCCTGGAGAGGCCACCAAAAGTCAAAGGCTGGGCCTGGAAAGGCCGTTCCCCGTGACGAATGAGCCGGGTCTAACGAGGCCACGGGGAGGCATGAGCGGGGCCCGGCGGAGCTGCCGAAAGGCAGGAGGAGCTCTGGCCTGGGGAGGCCGCAGTCAGGCGAGAGCTGGGCGTGGAGAGTCCGCTGGGACGCAGTGGCTGGGCCTGTGCAGGCCTTCGGGCGGCAGGAGGCTTGGCGTGGCGAGGCCGACTGGAGGTCAAGTCCTGGGCCTGAGGAGGCCGCCCAGAGGAGGAGCTGGGCCGGGAGAGGCTGACTGGAGGAAGTCTGGGGCGTGGAGACGCCGTCGGAGGGCAAGAGCTGGGCCCGAGAGGCCACCGTGGGGCCCGGCTTCAGGATGTTTGGGGCCTACAAAAGCCGCGGAGCGGGAGCTGGGCCGGAGCCGAGCCAAAGGAGGTTGTCGTGAGGCTGGGGCTCGGCCTGCGGCCGCAGCCAAAAACATAAAGAGCTGGACCTGGATGGGAGGACGGGAGGCTGAGACTGGGCCTGGAGGGGCCGGCCTGAGGAAGTTCGGGGCCTGGAGAGGCCGCTAAAAGGCAAAGGCTAGGCCTGGAAAGGCCGCTCAACGTGACGAATGAGCCAGGCCTAACGAGGCCACTGGGAGGCATGAGCGGGGCGCGTCGGAGCTGCCGAAAGGCAGGAGGAGCTCTGGCCTGGGGAGGCCGCAGTCAGGCGAGAGCTGGAAGTGCAGAGTCCGCTGGGAGGCGGAGGCTGGGCCTGTGCAGGCCTTCGGACGGCAGGAGGCTGGGCCTGGAGAGGCCGACTGGAGGTTAAGTTCTGGGCCATAGTAGGCCGCACAGAGGAGGAGCTGAGATGGAGAGGCTGGCTGGAGTAAGTCTGGGGCGTGGAGACGCCGTCGGAGGGCAGGAGCCGGGCCCGGAGAGGCCACCGTGGGGCCCGGCTTCAGGACGTTTGGGGCCTACAAAGGCCGCGGAGCGGGAGCTGGGCCGGAGCCTAGCCAAAGGAGGTTGTCGTGAGGCTGGGGCTCGGCCTGCGGCCGCAGCCAGAAACATAAAGAGCTGGACCTGGATGGGAGGACGGGAGGCTGAGACTGGGCCTGGAGGGGCCGGCCTGAGGAAGTTCGGAGCCTGGAGAGGCCGCTAAAAGGCAAAGGCTGGGCCTGGAAAGGCCGTTCCCCGTGACGAATGAGCCGGGCCTAACGAGGCCACTGGGAGGCATGAGCGGGGCCCGGCGGAGCTGCCGAAAGGCAGGAGGAGCTCTGGCCTGGGGAGGCCGCAGTCAGGCGAGAGCTGGGCCTGCAGAGTCCGCTGGGAGGCAGAGGCTGGGCCTGTGCAGGCCTTCGGACGGCAGGAGGCTGGGCCTGGAGAAGCCGACTGGAGGTCAAGTCCTGGGCCTTAGGAGGCCACATAGAGGAGGAGCTGAGCCTGGAGAGGCTGGCTGGAGGAAGTCTGGGGCGTGGAGACGCCGTCGGAGGGCAGGAGCCGGGCCCGGAGAGGCCACCGTGGGGACCGGCTTCAGGACGTTTGGGGCCTACAAAGGCCGCGGAGCGGGAGCTGGGTCGGAGCCGAGCAAAAGGAGGTTGTCGTGAGGCCGGGGCTGGGCCCGCGGACGCAGCCGGGAGCAGGAGGAGCTGGGCCTGGACGGGAGGCCGGCAGGCCACGACTGGGCCTGGAGGGGCCGGCCTGAGGAAGTTCGGGGCCTGGAGAGGCCGCCAAAAGGCAAAGGCTGGGCCTGGAAAGGCCGTTCCCCGTGACCAATGAGCCGGGTCTAACGAGGCCACGGGGAGGCAGGAGCGGGGACCGGCGGAGCTGCCGAAAGGCAGGAGGAGCTCTGGCCTGGGGAGGCCGCAGTCAGGCGAGAGCTGGGCGTGGAGAGTCCGCTGGGACGCAGTGGCTGGGCCTGTGCAGGCCTACGGGCGGCAGGAGGCTTGGCGTGGCGAGGCCGACTGGAGGTCAAGTCCTGGGCCTGAGGAGGCCGCCCAGAGGAGGAGCTGGGCCGGGAGAGGCTGACTGGAGGAAGTCTGGGGCGTGGAGACGCCGTCGGAGGGCAAGAGCTGGGCCCGAGAGGCCACCGTGGGGCCCGGCTTCAGGATGTTTGGGGCCTACAAAAGCCGCGG
This sequence comes from Macaca nemestrina, assembly GCF_043159975.1. NCBI lineage: Eukaryota > Metazoa > Chordata > Mammalia > Primates > Cercopithecidae > Macaca > Macaca nemestrina. The sequence continues at coordinate 126,206,172 of NC_092128.1, forward strand.
AGCGGGAGCTGGGCCGGAGCCGAGCCAAAGGAGGTTGTCGTGAGGCTGGGGCTCGGCCTGCGGCCGCAGCCAAAAACATAAAGAGCTGGACCTGGATGGGAGGACGGGAGGCTGAGACTGGGCCTGGAGGGGCCGGCCTGAGGAAGTTCGGGGCCTGGAGAGGCCGCTAAAAGGCAAAGGCTAGGCCTGGAAAGGCCGCTCAACGTGACGAATGAGCCAGGCCTAACGAGGCCACTGGGAGGCATGAGCGGGGCGCGTCGGAGCTGCCGAAAGGCAGGAGGAGCTCTGGCCTGGGGAGGCCGCAGTCAGGCGAGAGCTGGACGTGCAGAGTCCGCTGGGAGGCGGAGGCTGGGCCTGTGCAGGCCTTCGGACGGCAGGAGGCTGGGCCTGGAGAGGCCGACTGGAGGTTAAGTCCTGGGCCATAGTAGGCCGCACAGAGGAGGAGCTGAGATGGAGAGGCTGGCTGGAGTAAGTCTGGGGCGTGGAGACGCCGTCGGAGGGCAGGAGCCGGGCCCGGAGAGGCCACCGTGGGGCCCGGCTTCAGGACGTTTGGGGCCTACAAAGGCCGCGGAGCGGGAGCTGGGCCGGAGCCTAGCCAAAGGAGGTTGTCGTGAGGCTGGGGCTCGGCCTGCGGCCGCAGCCAGAAACATAAAGAGCTGGACCTGGATGGCAGGCCGGGAGGCTGCGACTGGGCCTGGAGGGGCCGGCCTGAGGAAGTTCCGGGCCTGGAGAGGCCGCTAAAAGGCAAAGGCTGGGCCTGGAAAGGCCGTTCCCCGTGACGAATGAGCCGGGTCTAACGAGGCCACGGGGAGGCAGGAGCGGGGACCGGCGGAGCTGCCGAAAGGCAGGAGGAGCTCTGGCCTGGGGAGGCCGCAGTCAGGCGAGAGCTGGGCGTGGAGAGTCCGCTGGGACGCAGTGGCTGGGCCTGTGCAGGCCTTCGGGCGGCAGGAGGCTTGGCGTGGCGAGGCCGACTGGAGGTCAAGTCCTGGGCCTGAGGAGGCCGCCCAGAGGAGGAGCTGGGCCAGGAAAGGCTAACTGGAGGAAGTCTGGGGCGTGGAGATGCCGTCGGAGGGCAAGAGCCGGGCCCGGAGAGGCCACCGTGGGGCCCGGCTTCAGGACGTTTGGGGCCTACAAAGGCCGCGGAGTGGGAGCTGGGCCGGAGCCGAGCCAAAGGAGGTTGTCGTGAGGCTGGGACTCGGCCTGCGGCCGCAGCCGGAAACATAAAGAGCTGGACCTGGATGGGAGGACGGGAGGCCGAGACTGGGCCTGGAGGGGCCGGCCTGAGGAAGTTCGGGGCCTGGAGAGGCCACTAAAAGGCAAAGGCTAGGCCTGGAAAGGCCGCTCAACGTGACGAATGAGCCGGGCCTAACGAGGCCACTGGGAGGCATGAGCGGGGCGCGTCGGAGCTGCCGAAAGGCAGGAGGAGCTCTGGCCTGGGGAGGCCGCAGTCAGGCGAGAGCTGGACGTGCAGAGTCCGCTGGGAGGCGGAGGCTGGGCCTGTGCAGGCCTTCGGACGGCAGGAGGCTGGGCCTGGAGAGGCCGACTGGAGGTTAAGTCCTGGGCCATAGTAGGCCACACAGAGAAGGAGCAGAGATGGAGAGGCTGGCGGGAGTAAGTCTGGGGCGTGGAGACGCCGTCGGAGGGCAGGAGCCGGGCCCGGAGAGGCCACCGTGGGGCCCGGCTTCAGGACGTTTGGGGCCTACAAAGGCCGCGGAGCGGGAGCTGGGTCGGAGCCGAGCAAAAGGAGGTTGTCGTGAGGCCGGGGCTGGGCCCGCGGACGCAGCCGGGAGCAGGAGGAGCTGGGCCTGGACGGGAGGCCGGGAGGCCGCGACTGGGCCTGGAGGGGCCGGCCTGAGGACGTTCGGGGCCTGGAGAGGCCGCCAAAAGGCAAAGGCTGGGCCTGGAAAGGCCGTTCCCCGTGACGAAAGAGCCGTGCCTAACGAGGCCACGGGGAGGCAGGAGCGGGGCCCAGCGGAGCTGCCGAAAGGCAGGAGGAGCTCTGGCCTGGGGAGGCCGCAGTCAGGCGAGAGCTGGGCGTGGAGAGTCCGCTGGGACGCAGTGGCTGGGCCTGTGCAGGCCTTCGGGCGGCAGGAGGCTTGGCGTCTCGAGGCCGACTGGAGGTCAAGTCCTGGGTCTGAGGAGGCCGCCCAGAGGAGGAGCTGGGCCGGGAGAGGGTGACTGGAGGAAGTCTGGGGCGTGGAGACGCCGTCGGAGGGCAAGAGCTGGGCCCGAGAGGCCACCGTGGGGCCCGGCTTCAGGACGTTTGGGGCCTACAAAGGCCGCGGAGCGGGAGCTGGGCCGGAGCCGAGCCAAAGGAGGTTGTCGTGAGGCTGGGGCTCGGCCTGCGGCCGCAGCCTAAAACATAAAGAGCTGGACCTGGATGGGAGGACGGGAGGCCGCGACTGGGCCTGGAGGGGCCGGCCTGAGGAAGTTCGGGGCCTGGAGAGGCCGCTAAAAGGCAAAGGCTGGGCCTGGAAAGGCCGTTCCCCGTGACGAATGAGCCGGGCCTAACGAGGCCAGTGGGAGGCAGGAGCGGGGACCGGCGGAGCTGCCGAAAGGCAGGAGGAGCTCTGGCCTGGGGAGGCCGCAGTCAGGCGAGAGCTGGGCCTGCAGAGTCCGCTGGGAGGCAGAGGCTGGGCCTGTGCAGGCCTTCGGACGGCAGGAGGCTGGGCCTGGAGAAGCCGACTGGAGGTCAAGTCCTGGGCCTTAGGAGGCCGCACAGAGGAGGAGCTGAGCCTGGAGAGGCTGGCTGGAGGAAGTCTGGGGCGTGGAGACGCCGTCGGAGGGCAGGAGCCGGGCCCGGAGAGGCCACCGTGGGGCCCGGCTTCAGGACCTTTGGGGCCTACAAAGGCCGCGGAGCGGGAGCTGGGTCGGAGCCGAGCAAAAGGAGGTTGTCGTGAGGCCGGGGCTGGGCCCGCGGACGCAGCCGGGAGCAGGAGGAGCTGGGCCTGGACGGGAGGCCGGGAGGCTGCGACTGGGCCTGGAGGGGCCGGCCTGAGGAAGTTCGGGGCCTGGAGAGGCCGCTAAAAGGCAAAGGCTGGGCCTGGAAAGGCCGTTCCCCGTGACGAATGAGCCGGGCCTAACGAGGCCACTGGGAGGCATGAGCGGGGCCCGGCGGAGCTGCCGAAAGGCAGGAGGAGCTTTGGCCTGGGGAGGCCGTAGTCAGGCGAGAGCTGGACGTGCAGAGTCCGCTGGGAGGCGGAGGCTGGGCCTTTGCAGGCCTTCGGACGGCAGGAGGCTGGGCCTGGAGAGGCCGACTGGAGGTTAAGTCCTGGGCCAAAGTACGCCGCACAGAGGAGGAGCTGAGCCTGGAGAGGCTGGCTGGAGGAAGTCTGGGGCGTGGAGACGCCGTCGGAGGGCAGGAGCCGGGCCTGGAGAGGCCACCGTGGGGCCCGGCTTCAGGACGTTTGGGGCCTACAAAGGCCGCGGAGCGGGAGCTGGGTCGGAGCCGAGCAAAAGGAGGTTGTCGTGAGGCCGGGGTTGGGCCCGCGGACGCAGCCGGGAGCAGGAGGAGCTGGGCCTGAACGGGTGGCCGGGAGGCCACGACTGGGCCTGGAGGGGCCGGCCTGAGGAAGTTCGGGGCCTGGAGAGGCCGCCAAAAGGCAAAGGCTGGGCCTGGAAAGGCCGTTCCCCGTGACGAATGAGCCGGGCCTAACGAGGCCACTGGGAGGCATGAGCGGGGCCTGGCGGAGCTGCCGAAAGGCAGGAGGAGCTCTGGCCTGGGGAGGCCACAGTCAGGCGAGAGCTGGGCGTGCAGAGTCCGCTGGGAGGCAGAGGTTGGGCCTGTGCAGGCCTTCGGACGGCAGGAGGCTGGGCCTGGAGAGGCCGACTGGAGGTCAAGTCCTGGGCCTGAGGAGGCCGCCCAGAGGAGGAGCTGGGCCGGGAGAGGCTGACTGGAGGAAGACTGGGGTGTGGAGACGCCATCGGAGGGCAAGCGCTGGGCCCGGAGAGGCCACCGTGGGGCCCGGCTTCAGGACGTTTGGGGCCTACAAAGGCCGCGGAGCGGGAGCTGGGCCGGAGCCTAGCCAAAGGAGGATGTCGTGAGGCTGGGGCTCGGCCTGCGGCCGCAGCCGGAAATATAAATAGCTGAACCTGGATGGGAGGACGGGAGGCCGAGACTGGGCCTGGAGGGGCCGGCCTGAGGAAGTTTGGGGCCTGGAGAGGCCGCTAAAAGGCAAAGGCTGGGCCTGGAAAGGCCGCTCAACGTGACGAATGAGCCGGGCCTAACGAGGCCACTGGGAGGCATGAGCGGGGCGCGTCGGAGCTGCCGAAAGGCAGGAGGAGCTCTGGCCTGGGGAGGCCGCAGTCAGGCGAGAGCTGGACGTGCAGAGTCCGCTGGGAGGCAGAGGCTGGGCCTGTGCAGGCCTTCGGACGGCAGGAGGCTGGGCCTGGAGAGGCCGACTCGAGGTCAAGTCCTGGGCCATACTAGGCCGCACAGAGGAGGAGCTGAGCCTGGAGAGGCTGGCTGGAGGAAGTCTGGGGCGTGGAGACGCCGTCGGAGGGCAGGAGCCGGGCCCGGAGAGGCCACCGTGGGGCCCGGCTTCAGGACGTTTGGGGCCTACAAAGACCGCGGAGCGGGAGCTGAGTCGGAGCCGAGCAAAAGGAGGTTGTCGTGAGGCCGGGGCTGGTCCCGCGGACGCAGCCGGGAGCAGGAGGAGCTGGGCCTGGACGGGAGGCCGGGAGGCCGCGAATGGGCCTGGAGGGGCCGGCCTGAGGAAGTTCGGGGCCTGGAGAGGCCACCAAAAGTCAAAGGCTGGGCCTGGAAAGGCCGTTCCCCGTGACGAATGAGCCGGGTCTAACGAGGCCACGGGGAGGCATGAGCGGGGCCCGGCGGAGCTGCCGAAAGGCAGGAGGAGCTCTGGCCTGGGGAGGCCGCAGTCAGGCGAGAGCTGGGCGTGGAGAGTCCGCTGGGACGCAGTGGCTGGGCCTGTGCAGGCCTTCGGGCGGCAGGAGGCTTGGCGTGGCGAGGCCGACTGGAGGTCAAGTCCTGGGCCTGAGGAGGCCGCCCAGAGGAGGAGCTGGGCCGGGAGAGGCTGACTGGAGGAAGTCTGGGGCGTGGAGACGCCGTCGGAGGGCAAGAGCTGGGCCCGAGAGGCCACCGTGGGGCCCGGCTTCAGGATGTTTGGGGCCTACAAAAGCCGCGGAGCGGGAGCTGGGCCGGAGCCGAGCCAAAGGAGGTTGTCGTGAGGCTGGGGCTCGGCCTGCGGCCGCAGCCAAAAACATAAAGAGCTGGACCTGGATGGGAGGACGGGAGGCTGAGACTGGGCCTGGAGGGGCCGGCCTGAGGAAGTTCGGGGCCTGGAGAGGCCGCTAAAAGGCAAAGGCTAGGCCTGGAAAGGCCGCTCAACGTGACGAATGAGCCAGGCCTAACGAGGCCACTGGGAGGCATGAGCGGGGCGCGTCGGAGCTGCCGAAAGGCAGGAGGAGCTCTGGCCTGGGGAGGCCGCAGTCAGGCGAGAGCTGGAAGTGCAGAGTCCGCTGGGAGGCGGAGGCTGGGCCTGTGCAGGCCTTCGGACGGCAGGAGGCTGGGCCTGGAGAGGCCGACTGGAGGTTAAGTTCTGGGCCATAGTAGGCCGCACAGAGGAGGAGCTGAGATGGAGAGGCTGGCTGGAGTAAGTCTGGGGCGTGGAGACGCCGTCGGAGGGCAGGAGCCGGGCCCGGAGAGGCCACCGTGGGGCCCGGCTTCAGGACGTTTGGGGCCTACAAAGGCCGCGGAGCGGGAGCTGGGCCGGAGCCTAGCCAAAGGAGGTTGTCGTGAGGCTGGGGCTCGGCCTGCGGCCGCAGCCAGAAACATAAAGAGCTGGACCTGGATGGGAGGACGGGAGGCTGAGACTGGGCCTGGAGGGGCCGGCCTGAGGAAGTTCGGAGCCTGGAGAGGCCGCTAAAAGGCAAAGGCTGGGCCTGGAAAGGCCGTTCCCCGTGACGAATGAGCCGGGCCTAACGAGGCCACTGGGAGGCATGAGCGGGGCCCGGCGGAGCTGCCGAAAGGCAGGAGGAGCTCTGGCCTGGGGAGGCCGCAGTCAGGCGAGAGCTGGGCCTGCAGAGTCCGCTGGGAGGCAGAGGCTGGGCCTGTGCAGGCCTTCGGACGGCAGGAGGCTGGGCCTGGAGAAGCCGACTGGAGGTCAAGTCCTGGGCCTTAGGAGGCCACATAGAGGAGGAGCTGAGCCTGGAGAGGCTGGCTGGAGGAAGTCTGGGGCGTGGAGACGCCGTCGGAGGGCAGGAGCCGGGCCCGGAGAGGCCACCGTGGGGACCGGCTTCAGGACGTTTGGGGCCTACAAAGGCCGCGGAGCGGGAGCTGGGTCGGAGCCGAGCAAAAGGAGGTTGTCGTGAGGCCGGGGCTGGGCCCGCGGACGCAGCCGGGAGCAGGAGGAGCTGGGCCTGGACGGGAGGCCGGCAGGCCACGACTGGGCCTGGAGGGGCCGGCCTGAGGAAGTTCGGGGCCTGGAGAGGCCGCCAAAAGGCAAAGGCTGGGCCTGGAAAGGCCGTTCCCCGTGACCAATGAGCCGGGTCTAACGAGGCCACGGGGAGGCAGGAGCGGGGACCGGCGGAGCTGCCGAAAGGCAGGAGGAGCTCTGGCCTGGGGAGGCCGCAGTCAGGCGAGAGCTGGGCGTGGAGAGTCCGCTGGGACGCAGTGGCTGGGCCTGTGCAGGCCTACGGGCGGCAGGAGGCTTGGCGTGGCGAGGCCGACTGGAGGTCAAGTCCTGGGCCTGAGGAGGCCGCCCAGAGGAGGAGCTGGGCCGGGAGAGGCTGACTGGAGGAAGTCTGGGGCGTGGAGACGCCGTCGGAGGGCAAGAGCTGGGCCCGAGAGGCCACCGTGGGGCCCGGCTTCAGGATGTTTGGGGCCTACAAAAGCCGCGGAGCGGGAGCTGGGCCGGAGCCGAGCCAAAGGAGGTTGTCGTGAGGCTGGGGCTCGGCCTGCGGCCGCAGCCAAAAACATAAAGAGCTGGACCTGGATGGGAGGACGGGAGGCTGAGACTGGGCCTGGAGGGGCCGGCCTGAGGAAGTTCGGGGCCTGGAGAGGCCGCTAAAAGGCAAAGGCTAGGCCTGGAAAGGCCGCTCAACGTGACGAATGAGCCAGGCCTAACGAGGCCACTGGGAGGCATGAGCGGGTCGCGTCGGAGCTGCCGAAAGGCAGGAGGAGCTCTGGCCTGGGGAGGCCGCAGTCAGGCGAGAGCTGGACGTGCAGAGTCCGCTGGGAGGCGGAGGCTGGGCCTGTGCAGGCCTTCGGACGGCAGGAGGCTGGGCCTGGAGAGGCCGACTGGAGGTTAAGTCCTGGGCCATAGTAGGCCGCACAGAGGAGGAGCTGAGATGGAGAGGCTGGCTGGAGTAAGTCTGGGGCGTGGAGACGCCGTCGGAGGGCAGGAGCCGGGCCCGGAGAGGCCACCGTGGGGCCCGGCTTCAGGACGTTTGGGGCCTACAAAGGCCGCGGAGCGGGAGCTGGGCCGGAGCCTAGCCAAAGGAGGTTGTCGTGAGGCTGGGGCTCGGCCTGCGGCCGCAGCCAGAAACATAAAGAGCTGGACCTGGATGGCAGGCCGGGAGGCTGCGACTGGGCCTGGAGGGGCCGGCCTGAGGAAGTTCCGGGCCTGGAGAGGCCGCCAAAAGGCAAAGGCTGGGCCTGGAAAGGCCGTTCCCCGTGACGAATGAGCCGGGTCTAACGAGGCCACGGGGAGGCAGGAGCGGGGACCGGCGGAGCTGCCGAAAGGCAGGAGGAGCTCTGGCCTGGGGAGGCCGCAGTCAGGCGAGAGCTGGGCGTGGAGAGTCCGCTGGGACGCAGTGGCTGGGCCTGTGCAGGCCTTCGGGCGGCAGGAGGCTTGGCGTGGCGAGGCCGACTGGAGGTCAAGTCCTGGGCCTGAGGAGGCCGCCCAGAGGAGGAGCTGGGCCAGGAAAGGCTAACTGGAGGAAGTCTGGGGCGTGGAGATGCCGTCGGAGGGCAAGAGCCGGGCCCGGAGAGGCCACCGTGGGGCCCGGCTTCAGGACGTTTGGGGCCTACAAAGGCCGCGGAGTGGGAGCTGGGCCGGAGCCGAGCCAAAGGAGGTTGTCGTGAGGCTGGGACTCGGCCTGCGGCCGCAGCCGGAAACATAAAGAGCTGGACCTGGATGGGAGGACGGGAGGCCGAGACTGGGCCTGGAGGGGCCGGCCTGAGGAAGTTCGGGGCCTGGAGAGGCCACTAAAAGGCAAAGGCTAGGCCTGGAAAGGCCGCTCAACGTGACGAATGAGCCGGGCCTAACGAGGCCACTGGGAGGCATGAGCGGGGCGCGTCGGAGCTGCCGAAAGGCAGGAGGAGCTCTGGCCTGGGGAGGCCGCAGTCAGGCGAGAGCTGGACGTGCAGAGTCCGCTGGGAGGCGGAGGCTGGGCCTGTGCAGGCCTTCGGACGGCAGGAGGCTGGGCCTGGAGAGGCCGACTGGAGGTTAAGTCCTGGGCCATAGTAGGCCACACAGAGAAGGAGCAGAGATGGAGAGGCTGGCGGGAGTAAGTCTGGGGCGTGGAGACGCCGTCGGAGGGCAGGAGCCGGGCCCGGAGAGGCCACCGTGGGGCCCGGCTTCAGGACGTTTGGGGCCTACAAAGGCCGCGGAGCGGGAGCTGGGTCGGAGCCGAGCAAAAGGAGGTTGTCGTGAGGCCGGGGCTGGGCCCGCGGACGCAGCCGGGAGCAGGAGGAGCTGGGCCTGGACGGGAGGCCGGGAGGCCGCGACTGGGCCTGGAGGGGCCGGCCTGAGGACGTTCGGGGCCTGGAGAGGCCGCCAAAAGGCAAAGGCTGGGCCTGGAAAGGCCGTTCCCCGTGACGAAAGAGCCGTGCCTAACGAGGCCACGGGGAGGCAGGAGCGGGGCCCAGCGGAGCTGCCGAAAGGCAGGAGGAGCTCTGGCCTGGGGAGGCCGCAGTCAGGCGAGAGCTGGGCGTGGAGAGTCCGCTGGGACGCAGTGGCTGGGCCTGTGCAGGCCTTCGGGCGGCAGGAGGCTTGGCGTCTCGAGGCCGACTGGAGGTCAAGTCCTGGGTCTGAGTAGGCCGCCCAGAGGAGGAGCTGGGCCGGGAGAGGGTGACTGGAGGAAGTCTGGGGCGTGGAGACGCCGTCGGAGGGCAAGAGCTGGGCCCGAGAGGCCACCGTGGGGCCCGGCTTCAGGACGTTTGGGGCCTACAAAGGCCGCGGAGCGGGAGCTGGGCCGGAGCCGAGCCAAAGGAGGTTGTCGTGAGGCTGGGGCTCGGCCTGCGGCCGCAGCCTAAAACATAAAGAGCTGGACCTGGATGGGAGGACGGGAGGCCGCGACTGGGCCTGGAGGGGCCGGCCTGAGGAAGTTCGGGGCCTGGAGAGGCCGCTAAAAGGCAAAGGCTGGGCCTGGAAAGGCCGTTCCCCGTGACGAATGAGCCGGGCCTAACGAGGCCAGTGGGAGGCAGGAGCGGGGACCGGCGGAGCTGCCGAAAGGCAGGAGGAGCTCTGGCCTGGGGAGGCCGCAGTCAGGCGAGAGCTGGGCCTGCAGAGTCCGCTGGGAGGCAGAGGCTGGGCCTGTGCAGGCCTTCGGACGGCAGGAGGCTGGGCCTGGAGAAGCCGACTGGAGGTCAAGTCCTGGGCCTTAGGAGGCCGCACAGAGGAGGAGCTGAGCCTGGAGAGGCTGGCTGGAGGAAGTCTGGGGCGTGGAGACGCCGTCGGAGGGCAGGAGCCGGGCCCGGAGAGGCCACCGTGGGGCCCGGCTTCAGGACCTTTGGGGCCTACAAAGGCCGCGGAGCGGGAGCTGGGTCGGAGCCGAGCAAAAGGAGGTTGTCGTGAGGCCGGGGCTGGGCCCGCGGACGCAGCCGGGAGCAGGAGGAGCTGGGCCTGGACGGGAGGCCGGGAGGCTGCGACTGGGCCTGGAGGGGCCGGCCTGAGGAAGTTCGGGGCCTGGAGAGGCCGCTAAAAGGCAAAGGCTGGGCCTGGAAAGGCCGTTCCCCGTGACGAATGAGCCGGGCCTAACGAGGCCACTGGGAGGCATGAGCGGGGCCCGGCGGAGCTGCCGAAAGGCAGGAGGAGCTTTGGCCTGGGGAGGCCGTAGTCAGGCGAGAGCTGGACGTGCAGAGTCCGCTGGGAGGCGGAGGCTGGGCCTTTGCAGGCCTTCGGACGGCAGGAGGCTGGGCCTGGAGAGGCCGACTGGAGGTTAAGTCCTGGGCCAAAGTACGCCGCACAGAGGAGGAGCTGAGCCTGGAGAGGCTGGCTGGAGGAAGTCTGGGGCGTGGAGACGCCGTCGGAGGGCAGGAGCCGGGCCTGGAGAGGCCACCGTGGGGCCCGGCTTCAGGACGTTTGGGGCCTACAAAGGCCGCGGAGCGGGAGCTGAGTCGGAGCCGAGCAAAAGGAGGTTGTCGTGAGGCCGGGGCTGGTCCCGCGGACGCAGCCGGGAGCAGGAGGAGCTGGGCCTGGACGTGAGGCCGGGAGGCCGCGACTGGGCCTGGAGGGGCCGGCCTGAGGAAGTTCGGGGCCTGGAGAGGCCACCAAAAGTCAAAGGCTGGGCCTGGAAAGGCCGTTCCCCGTGACGAATGAGCCGGGTCTAACGAGGCCACGGGGAGGCAGGAGCGGGGCCCGGCGGAGCGGCCGAAAAGCAGGAGGAGCTCTGGCCTGGGGAGGCCGCAGTCAGGTGAGAGCTGGGCGTGGAGAGTCCGCTGGGACGCAGTGGCTGGGCCTGTGCAGGCCTTCGGGCGGCAGGAGGCTTGGCGTGGCGAGGCCGACTGGAGGTCAAGTCCTGGGCCTGAGGAGGCCGCCCAGAGGAGGAGCTGGGCCGGGAGAGGCTGACTGGAGGAAGTCTGGGGCGTGGAGACGCCGTCGGAGGGCAAGAGCTGGGCCCGAGAGGCCACCGTGGGGCCCGGCTTCAGGATGTTTGGGGCCTACAAAGGCCGCGGAGCGGGAGCTGGGCCGGAGCCGAGCCAAAGGAGGTTGTCGTGAGGCTGGGGCTCGGCCTGCGGCCGCAGCCTAAAACATAAAGAGCTGTACCTGGATGGGAGGACGGGAGGCTGAGACTGGGCCCGGAGGGGCCGGCCTGAGGAAGTTCGGGTCCTGGAGAGGCCGCTAAAAGGCAAAGGCTAGGCCTGGAAAGGCTGCTCAACGTGACGAATGAGCCAGGCCTAACGAGGCCACTGGGAGGCATGAGCGGGGCACGTCGGAGCTGCCGAAGGGCAGGAGGAGCTTTCGCCTGGGGAGGCCGTAGTCAGGCGAGAGCTGGACGTGCAGAGTCCGCTGGGAGGCGGAGGCTGGGCCTGTGCAGGCCTTCGGACGGCAGGAGGCTGGGCCTGGAGAGGTCGACTGGAGGTCAAGTCCTGGGCCATAGTACGCCGCACAGAGGAGGAGCTGAGATGGAGAGGCTGGCTGGAGTAAGTCTGGGGCGTGGAGACGCCGTCGGAGGGCAGGAGCCGGGCCCGGAGAGGCCACCGTGGGGCCCGGCTTCAGGACGTTTGGGGCCTACAAAGGCCGCGGAGCGGGAGCTGGGCCGGAGCCTAGCCAAAGGAGGTTGTCGTGAGGCTGGGGCTCGGCCTGCGGCCGCAGCCAGAAACATAAAGAGCTGGACCTGGATGGGAGGACGGGAGGCTGAGACTGGGCCTGGAGGGGCCGGCCTGAGGAAGTTCGGGGCCTGGAGAGGCCGCTAAAAGGCAAAGGCTGGGCCTGGAAAGGCCGTTCCCCGTGACGAATGAGCCGGGCCTAACGAGGCCACTGGGAGGCATGAGCGGGGCCCGGCGGAGCTGCCGAAAGGCAGGAGGAGCTCTGGCCTGGGGAGGCCGCAGTCAGGCGAGAGCTGGGCCTGCAGAGTCTGCTGGGAGGCAGAGGCTGGGCCTGTGCAGGCCTTCGGACGGCAGGAGGCTGGGCCTGGAGAAGCCGACTGGAGGTCAAGTCCTGGGCCTTAGGAGGCCACATAGAGGAGGAGCTGAGCCTGGAGAGGCTGGCTGGAGGAAGTCTGGGGCGTGGAGACGCCGTCGGAGGGCAGGAGCCGGGCCCGGAGAGGCCACCGTGGGGCCCGGCTTCAGGACGTTTGGGGCCTACAAAGGCCGCGGAGCGGGAGCTGGGCCGGAGCCGAGCAAACGGAGGTTGTCGTGAGGCCGGGGCTGGGACCGCGGACGCAGCCGGGAGCAGGAGGAGCTGGGCCTGGACGGGAGGCCGGGAGGCCGCGACTGGGCCTGGAGGGGCCGGCCTGAGGAAGTTCGGGGCCTGGAGAGGCCGCTAAAAGGCAAAGGCTAGGCCTGGAAAGGCCGTTCCCCGTGACGAATGAGCCGGGCCTAACGAGGCCACTGGGAGGCATGAGCGGGGCCCGGCGGAGCTGCCGAAAGGCAGGAGGAGCTTTGGCCTGGGGAGGCCGTAGTCAGGCGAGAGCTGGACGTGCAGAGTCCGCTGGGAGGCGGAGGCTGGGCCTGTGCATGCCTTCGGACGGCAGGAGGCTGGGCCTGGAGAGGCCGACTGGTTGTTAAGTCCTGGGCCATAGTACGCCGCACAGAGGAGGAGCTGAGATGGAGAGGCTGGCTGGAGTAAGTCTGGGGCGTGGAGACGCCGTCGGAGGGCAGGAGCCGGGCCCGGAGAGGACACCGTGGGGCCCGGCTTCAGGACGTTTGGGGCCTACAAAGGCCGCGGAGCGGGAGCTGGGTCGGAGCCGAGCAAAAGGAGGTTGTCGTGAGGCCGGGGTTGGGCCCGCGGACGCAGCCGGGAGCAGGAGGAGCTGGGCCTGAACGGGTGGCCGGGAGGCCACGACTGGGCCTGGAGGGGCCGGCCTGAGGAAGTTCGGGGCCTGGAGAGGCCGCCAAAAGGCAAAGGCTGGGCCTGGAAAGGCCGTTCCCCGTGACGAATGAGCCGGGCCTAACGAGGCCACTGGGAGGCATGAGCGGGGCCTGGCGGAGCTGCCGAAAGGCAGGAGGAGCTCTGGCCTGGGGAGGCCACAGTCAGGCGAGAGCTGGGCGTGCAGAGTCCGCTGGGAGGCAGAGGTTGGGCCTGTGCAGGCCTTCGGACGGCAGGAGGCTGGGCCTGGAGAGGCCGACTGGAGGTCAAGTCCTGGGCCTGAGGAGGCCGCCCAGAGGAGGAGCTGGGCCGGGAGAGGCTGACTGGAGGAAGACTGGGGTGTGGAGACGCCATCGGAGGGCAAGCGCTGGGCCCGGAGAGGCCACCGAGGGGCCCGGCTTCAGGACGTTTGGGGCCTACAAAGGCCGCGGAGCGGGAGCTGGGCCGGAGCCTAGCCAAAGGAGGGTGTCGTGAGGCTGGGGCTCGGCCTGCGGCCGCAGCCGGAAATATAAATAGCTGAACCTGGATGGGAGGACGGGAGGCCGAGACTGGGCCTGGAGGGGCCGGCCTGAGGAAGTTTGGGGCCTGGAGAGGCCGCTAAAAGGCAAAGGCTGGGCCTGGAAAGGCCGCTCAACGTGACGAATGAGCCGGGCCTAACGAGGCCACTGGGAGGCATGAGCGGGGCGCGTCGGAGCTGCCGAAAGGCAGGAGGAGCTCTGGCCTGGGGAGGCCGCAGTCAGGCGAGAGCTGGACGTGCAGAGTCCGCTGGGAGGCAGAGGCTGGGCCTGTGCAGGCCTTCGGACGGCAGGAGGCTGGGCCTGGAGAGGCCGACTCGAGGTCAAGTCCTGGGCCATACTAGGCCGCACAGAGGAGGAGCTGAGCCTGGAGAGGCTGGCTGGAGGAAGTCTGGGGCGTGGAGACGCCGTCGGAGGGCAGGAGCCGGGCCCGGAGAGGCCACCGTGGGGCCCGGCTTCAGGACGTTTGGGGCCTACAAAGACCGCGGAGCGGGAGCTGAGTCGGAGCCGAGCAAAAGGAGGTTGTCGTGAGGCCGGGGCTGGTCCCGCGGACGCAGCCGGGAGCAGGAGGAGCTGGGCCTGGACGGGAGGCCGGGAGGCCGCGAATGGGCCTGGAGGGGCCGGCCTGAGGAAGTTCGGGGCCTGGAGAGGCCACCAAAAGTCAAAGGCTGGGCCTGGAAAGGCCGTTCCCCGTGACGAATGAGCCGGGTCTAACGAGGCCACGGGGAGGCAGGAGCGGGGACCGGCGGAGCTGCCGAAAGGCAGGAGGAGCTCTGGCCTGGGGAGGCCGCAGTCAGGCGAGAGCTGGGCGTGGAGAGTCCGCTGGGACGCAGTGGCTGGGCCTGTGCAGGCCTTCGGGCGGCAGGAGGCTGGGCCTGGAGAGGCCGACTGGAGGTCAAGTCCTGGGCCTGAGGAGGCCGCCCAGAGGAGGAGCTGGGCCGGGAGAGGCTGACTGGAGGAAGTCTGGGGCGTGGAGACGCCGTCGGAGGGCAAGAGCTGGGCCCGAGAGGCCACCGTGGGGCCCGGCTTCAGGATGTTTGGGGCCTACAAAAGCCGCGGAGCGGGAGCTGGGCCGGAGCCGAGCCAAAGGAGGGTGTCGTGAGGCTGGGGCTCGGCCTGCGGCCGCAGCCAAAAACATAAAGAGCTGGACCTGGATGGGAGGACGGGAGGCTGAGACTGGGCCTGGAGGGGCCGGCCTGAGGAAGTTCGGGGCCTGGAGAGGCCGCTAAAAGGCAAAGGCTAGGCCTGGAAAGGCCGCTCAACGTGACGAATGAGTCAGGCCTAACGAGGCCACTGGGAGGCATGAGCGGGGCGCGTCGGAGCTGCCGAAAGGCAGGAGGAGCTCTGGCCTGGGGAGGCCGCAGTCAGGCGAGAGCTGGACGTGCAGAGTCCGCTGAGAGGCGGAGGCTGGGCCTGTGCAGGCCTTCGGACGGCAGGAGGCTGGGCCTGGAGAGGCCGACTGGAGGTTAAGTCCTGGGCCATAGTAGGCCGCACAGAGGAGGAGCTGGGCCGGGAGAGGCTGACTGGAGGAAGTCTGGGGCGTGGAGACGCCGTCGGAGGGCAAGAGCTCGGCCCGAGAGGCCACCGTGGGGCCCGGCTTCAGGACGTTTGGGGCCTACAAAGGTCGCGGAGCGGGAGCTGGGCCGGAGCCTAGCCAAAGGAGGTTGTCGTGAGGCTGGGACTCGGCCTGCGGCCGCAGCCGAAAACATAAAGAGCTGGACCTGGATGGGAGGACGGGAGGCCGAGACTGGGCCTGGAGGGGCCGGCCTGAGGAAGTTCGGGGCCTGGAGAGGCCGCTAAAAGGCAAAGGCTAGGCCTGGAAAGGCCGCTCAACGTGACGAATGAGCCGGGCCTAACGAGGCCACTGGGAGGCATGAGCGGGGCGCGTCGGAGCTGCCGAAAGGCAGGAGGAGCTCTGGCCTGGGGAGGCCTCAGTCAGGCGAGAGCTGGACGTGCAGAGTCCGCTGGGAGGCAGAGGCTGGGCCTGTGCAGGCCTTCGGACGGCAGGAGGCTGGGCCTGGAGAGGCCGAGTGGAGGTCAAGTCCTGGGCCATAGTAGGCCGCACAGAGGAGGAGCTGAGCCTGGAGAGGCTGGCTGGAGGAAGTCTGGGGCGTGGAGACGCCGTCGGAGGGCAGGAGCCGGGCCCGGAGAGGCCACCGTGGGGCCCGGCTTCAGGACGTTTGGGGCCTACAAAGGCCGCGGAGCGGGAGCTGGGTCGGAGCCGAGCAAAAGGAGGTTGTCGTGAGGCCGGGGCTGGGCCCGCGGACGCAGCCGGGAGCAGGAGGAGCTGGGCCTGGACGGGAGGCCGGGAGGCCGCGACTGGGCCTGGAGGGGCCGGCCTGAGGAAGTTCGGGGCCTGGAGAGGCCGCCAAAAGGCAAAGGCTGGGCCTGGAAAGGCCGTTCCCCGTGACGAAAGAGCCGTGCCTAACGAGGCCACGGGGAGGCAGGAGCGGGGCCCAGCGGAGCTGCCGAAAGGCAGGAGGAGCTCTGGCCTGGGGAGGCCGCAGTCAGGCGAGAGCTGGGCGTGGAGAGTCCGCTGGGACGCAGTGGCTGGGCCTGTGCAGGCCTTCGGGCGGCAGGAGGCTTGGCGTGGCGAGGCCGACTGGAGGTCAAGTCCTGGGTCTGAGGAGGCCGCCCAGAGGAGGAGCTGGGCCGGGAGAGGCTGACTGGAGGAAGTCTGGGGCGTGGAGACGCCGTCGGAGGGCAAGAGCTGGGCCCGAGAGGCCACCGTGGGGCCCGGCTTCAGGACGTTTGGGGACTACAAAGGCCGCGGAGCGGGAGCTGGGCCGGAGCCGAGCCAAAGGAGGTTGTCGTGAGGCTGGGGCTCGGCCTGCGGCCGCAGCCTAAAACATAAAGAGCTGGACCTGGATGGGAGGACGGGAGGCCGCGACTGGGCCTGGAGGGGCCGGCCTGAGGAAGTTCGGGGCCTGGAGAGGCCGCTAAAAGGCAAAGGCTGGGCCTGGAAAGGCCGTTCCCCGTGACGAATGAGCCGGGACTAACGAGGCCACTGGGAGGCAGGAGCGGGGACCGGCGGAGCTGCCGAAAGGCAGGAGGAGCTCTGGCCTGGGGAGGCCGCAGTCAGGCGAGAGCTGGGCCTGCAGAGTCCGCTGGGAGGCAGAGGCTGGGCCTGTGCAGGCCTTCGGACGGCAGGAGGATGGGCCTGGAGAAGCCGACTGGAGGTCAAATCCTGGGCCTTAGGAGGCCACACAGAGGAGGAGCTGAGCCTGGAGAGGCTGGCTGGAGGAAGTCTGGGGCGTGGAGACGCCGTCGGAGGGCAGGAGCCGGGCCCGGAGAGGCCACCGTGGGGCCCGGCTTCAGGACGTTTGGGGCCTACAAAGGCCGCGGAGCGGGAGCTGGGTCGGAGCCGAGAAAAAGGAGGTTGTCGTGAGGCCGGGGCTGGGCCCGCGGACGCAGCCGGGAGCAGGAGGAGCTGGGCCTGGACGGGAGGCCGGGAGGCCGCGACTGGGCCTGGAGGGGCCGGCCTGAGGAAGTTCGGGGCCTGGAGAGGCCGCCAAAAGGCAAAGGCTGGGCCTGGAAAGGCCGTTCCCCGTGACGAATGAGCCGGGTCTAACGAGGCCACGGGGAGGCAGGAGCGGGGACCAGCGGAGCTGCCGAAAGGCAGGAGGAGCTCTGGCCTGGGGAGGCCGCAGTCAGGCGAGAGCTGGGCGTGGAGAGTCCGCTGGGACGCAGTGGCTGGGCCTGTGCAGGCCTTCGGGCGGCAGGAGGCTTGGCGTGGCGAGGCCGACTGGAGGTCAAGTCCTGGGCCTGAGGAGGCCGCCCAGAGGAGGAGCTGGGCCGGGAGAGGCTGACTGGAGGAAGTCTGGGGCGTGGAGACGCCGTCGGAGGGCAAGAGCTGGGCCCGAGAGGCCACCGTGGGGCCCGGCTTCAGGACGTTTGGGGACTACAAAGGCCGCGGAGCGGGAGCTGGGCCGGAGCCGAGCCAAAGGAGGTTGTCGTGAGGCTGGGGCTCGGCCTGCGGCCGCAGCCTAAAACATAAAGAGCTGGACCTGGATGGGAGGACGGGAGGCCGCGACTGGGCCTGGAGGGGCCGGCCTGAGGAAGTTCGGGGCCTGGAGAGGCCGCTAAAAGGCAAAGGCTGGGCCTGGAAAGGCCGTTCCCCGTGACGAATGAGCCGGGACTAACGAGGCCACTGGGAGGCAGGAGCGGGGACCGGCGGAGCTGCCGAAAGGCAGGAGGAGCTCTGGCCTGGGGAGGCCGCAGTCAGGCGAGAGCTGGGCCTGCAGAGTCCGCTGGGAGGCAGAGGCTGGGCCTGTGCAGGCCTTCGGACGGCAGGAGGATGGGCCTGGAGAAGCCGACTGGAGGTCAAATCCTGGGCCTTAGGAGGCCACACAGAGGAGGAGCTGAGCCTGGAGAGGCTGGCTGGAGGAAGTCTGGGGCGTGGAGACGCCGTCGGAGGGCAGGAGCCGGGCCCGGAGAGGCCACCGTGGGGCCCGGCTTCAGGACGTTTGGGGCCTACAAAGGCCGCGGAGCGGGAGCTGGGTCGGAGCCGAGAAAAAGGAGGTTGTCGTGAGGCCGGGGCTGGGCCCGCGGACGCAGCCGGGAGCAGGAGGAGCTGGGCCTGGACGGGAGGCCGGGAGGCCGCGACTGGGCCTGGAGGGGCCGGCCTGAGGAAGTTCGGGGCCTGGAGAGGCCGCCAAAAGGCAAAGGCTGGGCCTGGAAAGGCCGTTCCCCGTGACGAATGAGCCGGGTCTAACGAGGCCACGGGGAGGCAGGAGCGGGGACCAGCGGAGCTGCCGAAAGGCAGGAGGAGCTCTGGCCTGGGGAGGCCGCAGTCAGGCGAGAGCTGGGCGTGGAGAGTCCGCTGGGACGCAGTGGCTGGGCCTGTGCAGGCCTTCGGGCGGCAGGAGGCTTGGCGTGGCGAGGCCGACTGGAGGTCAAGTCCTGGGCCTGAGGAGGCCGCCCAGAGGAGGAGCTGGGCCGGGAGAGGCTGACTGGAGGAAGTCTGGGGCGTGGAGACGCCGTCGGAGGGCAAGAGCTGGGCCCGAGAGGCCACCGTGGGGCCCGGCTTCAGGACGTTTGGGGACTACAAAGGCCGCGGAGCGGGAGCTGGGCCGGAGCCGAGCCAAAGGAGGTTGTCGTGAGGCTGGGGCTCGGCCTGCGGCCGCAGCCTAAAACATAAAGAGCTGGACCTGGATGGGAGGACGGGAGGCCGCGACTGGGCCTGGAGGGGCCGGCCTGAGGAAGTTCGGGGCCTGGAGAGGCCGCTAAAAGGCAAAGGCTGGGCCTGGAAAGGCCGTTCCCCGTGACGAATGAGCCGGGACTAACGAGGCCACTGGGAGGCAGGAGCGGGGACCGGCGGAGCTGCCGAAAGGCAGGAGGAGCTCTGGCCTGGGGAGGCCGCAGTCAGGCGAGAGCTGGGCCTGCAGAGTCCGCTGGGAGGCAGAGGCTGGGCCTGTGCAGGCCTTCGGACGGCAGGAGGATGGGCCTGGAGAAGCCGACTGGAGGTCAAATCCTGGGCCTTAGGAGGCCACACAGAGGAGGAGCTGAGCCTGGAGAGGCTGGCTGGAGGAAGTCTGGGGCGTGGAGACGCCGTCGGAGGGCAGGAGCCGGGCCCGGAGAGGCCACCGTGGGGCCCGGCTTCAGGACGTTTGGGGCCTACAAAGGCCGCGGAGCGGGAGCTGGGTCGGAGCCGAGAAAAAGGAGGTTGTCGTGAGGCCGGGGCTGGGCCCGCGGACGCAGCCGGGAGCAGGAGGAGCTGGGCCTGGACGGGAGGCCGGGAGGCCGCGACTGGGCCTGGAGGGGCCGGCCTGAGGAAGTTCGGGGCCTGGAGAGGCCGCCAAAAGGCAAAGGCTGGGCCTGGAAAGGCCGTTCCCCGTGACGAATGAGCCGGGTCTAACGAGGCCACGGGGAGGCAGGAGCGGGGACCAGCGGAGCTGCCGAAAGGCAGGAGGAGCTCTGGCCTGGGGAGGCCGCAGTCAGGCGAGAGCTGGGCGTGGAGAGTCCGCTGGGACGCAGTGGCTGGGCCTGTGCAGGCCTTCGGGCGGCAGGAGGCTTGGCGTGGCGAGGCCGACTGGAGGTCAAGTCCTGGGCCTGAGGAGGCCGCCCAGAGGAGGAGCTGGGCCGGGAGAGGCTGACTGGAGGAAGTCTGGGGCGTGGAGACGCCGTCGGAGGGCAAGAGCTGGGCCCGAGAGGCCACCGTGGGGCCCGGCTTCAGGACGTTTGGGGCCTACAAAGGCCACGGAGCGGGAGCTGGGCCGGAGCCGAGCCAAAGGAGGTTGTCGTGAGGCTGGGGCTCGGCCTGCGGTCGCAGCCGGAAACATAAAGAGCTGGACCTGGATGGGAGGACGGGAGGCCGCGACTGGGCCTGGAGGGGCCGGCCTGAGGAAGTTCGGGGCCTCTAGAGGCCGCTAAAAGGCAAAGGCTAGGCCTGGAAAGGCCGCTCAACGTGACGAATGAGCCGGGCCTAACGAGGCCACTGGGAGGCATGAGCGGGGCGCGTCGGAGCTGCCGAAAGGCAGGAGGAGCTCTGGCCTGGGGAGGCCGCAGTCAGGCGAGAGCTGGACGTGCAGAGTCCGCTGGGAGGCGGAGGCTGGGCCTGTGCAGGCCTTCGGACGGCAGGAGGCTGGGCCTGGAGAGGCCGACTGGAGGTTAAGTCCTGGGCCATAGTAGGCCGCACAGAGGAGGAGCTGAGATGGAGAGGCTGGCTGGAGTAAGTCTGGGGCGTGGAGACGCCGTCGGAGGGCAGGAGCCGGGCCCGGAGAGGCCACCGTGGGGCCCGGCTTCAGGACGTTTGGGGCCTACAAAGGCCGCGGAGCGGGAGCTGGGCCGGAGCCTAGCCAAAGGAGGTTGTCATGAGGCTGGGGCTCGGCCTGCGGCCGCAGCCATAAACATAAAGAGCTGGACCTGGATGGGAGGACGGGAGGCTGAGACTGGGCCTGGAGGGGCCGGCCTGAGGAAGTTCGGGGCCTGGAGAGGCCGCTAAAAGGCAAAGGCTGGGCCTGGAAAGGCCGTTCCCCGTGACGAATGAGCCGGGCCTAACGAGGCCACTGGGAGGCATGAGCGGGGCCCGGCGGAGCTGCCGAAAGGCAGGAGGAGCTCTGGCCTGGGGAGGCCGCAGTCAGGCGAGAGCTGGGCCTGCAGAGTCCGCTGGGAGGCAGAGGCTGGGCCTGTGCAGGCCTTCGGACGGCAGGAGGCTGGGCCTGGAGAAGCCGACTGGAGGTCAAGTCCTGGGCCTTAGGAGGCCACATAGAGGAGGAGCTGAGCCTGGAGAGCCTGGCTGGAGGAAGTCTGGGGCGTGGAGACGCTGTCGGAGGGCAGGAGCCGGGCCCGGAGAGGCCACCGTGGGGCCCGGCTTCAGGACGTTTGGGGCCTACAAAGGCCGCGGAGCGGGAGCTGGGTCGGAGCCGAGCAAAAGGAGGTTGTCGTGAGGCCGGGGCTGGTCCCGCGGACGCAGCCGGGAGCAGGAGGAGCTGGGCCTGGACGGGAGGCCGGGAAGCCACGACTGGGCCTGGAGGGGCCGGCCTGAGGAAGTTCGGGGCCTGGAGAGGCCGCTAAAAGGCAAAGGCTAGGCCTGGAAAGGCCGCTCAACGTGACGAATGAGCCGGGCCTAACGAGGCCACTGGGAGGCATGAGCGGGGCGCGTCGGAGCTGCCGAAAGGCAGGAGGAGCTCTGGCCTGGGGAGGCCGCAGTCAGGCGAGAGCTGGACGTGCAGAGTCCGCTGGGAGGCGGAGGCTGGGCCTGTGCAGGCCTTCGGACGGCAGGAGGCTGGGCCTGGAGAGGCCGACTGGAGGTTAAGTCCTGGGCCATAGTAGGCCGCACAGAGGAGGAGCTGAGATGGAGAGGCTGGCTGGAGTAAGTCTGGGGCGTGGAGACGCCGTCGGAGGGCAGGAGCCGGGCCCGGAGAGGCCACCGTGGGGCCCGGCTTCAGGACGTTTGGGGCCTACAAAGGCCGCGGAGCGGGAGCTGGGCCGGAGCCTAGCCAAAGGAGGTTGTCGTGAGGCTGGGGCTCGGCCTGCGGCCGCAGCCAGAAACATAAAGACCTGGACCTGGATGGGAGGACGGGAGGCCGAGACTGGGCCTGGAGGGGCCGGCCTGAGGAAGTTCGGGGCCTGGAGAGGCCGCTAAAAGGCAAAGGCTGGGCCTGGAAAGGCCGTTCCCCGTGACGAATGAGCCGGGCCTAACGAGGCCACTGGGAGGCATGAGCGGGGCCCGGCGGAGCTGCCGAAAGGCAGGAGGAGCTCTGGCCTGGGGAGGCCGCAGTCAGGCGAGAGCTGGGCCTGCAGAGTCCGCTGGGAGGCAGAGGCTGGGCCTGTGCAGGCCTTCGGACGGCAGGAGGCTGGGCCTGGAGAAGCCGACTGGAGGTCAAGTCCTGGGCCTTAGGAGGCCACATAGAGGAGGAGCTGAGCCTGGAGAGGCTGGCTGGAGGAAGTCTGGGGCGTGGAGACGCCGTGGGAGGGCAGGAGCCAGGCCCGGAGAGGCCACCGTGGGGCCCGGCTTCAGGACATTTGGGGCCTACAAAGGCCGCGGAGCGGGAGCTGGGTCGGAGCCGAGCAAAAGGAGGTTGTCGTGAGGCCGGGGCTGGGCCCGCGGACGCAGCCGGGAGCAGGAGGAGCTGGGCCTGGACGGGAGGCCGGGAGGCCACGACTGGGCCTGGAGGGGCCGGCCTGAGGAAGTTCGGGGCCTGGAGAGGCCGTCAAAAGGCAAAGGCTGGGCCTGGAAAGGCCGTTCCCCGTGACGAATGAGCCGGGTCTAACGAGGCCACGGGGAGGCAGCAGCGGGGCCCGGCGGAGCTGCCGAAAGGCAGGAGGAGCTCTGGCCTGGGGAGGCGGCAGTCAGGCGAGAGCTGGGCGTGGAGAGTCCGCTGGGACGCAGTGGCTGGGCCTGTGCAGGCCTTCGGGCGGCAGGAGGCTGGGCCTGGAGAGGCCGACTGGAGGTCAAGTCCTGGGCCTGAGGAGGCCGCCCAAAGGAGGAGCTGGGCCGGGAGAGGCTGACTGGAGGAAGACTGGGGTGTGGAGACGCCGTCGGAGGGCAAGCGCTGGGCCCGGAGAGGCCACCGTGGGGCCCGGCTTCAGGACGTTTGGGGCCTACAAAGGCCGCGGAGCGGGAGCTGGGCTGGAGCCTAGCCAAAGGAGGGTGTCGTGAGGCTGGGGCTCGGCCTGCGGCCGCAGCCGGAAACATAAACAGCTGAACCTGGATGGGAGGACGGGAGGCCGAGACTGGGCCTGGAGGGGCCGGCCTGAGGAAGTTTGGGGCCTGGAGAGGCCGCTAAAAGGCAAAGGCTAGGCCTGGAAAGGCCGCTCAACGTGACGAATGAGCCAGGCCTATCGAGGCCACTGGGAGGCATGAGCGGGGCGCGTCGGAGCTGCCGAAAGGCAGGAGGAGCTCTGGCCTGGGGAGGCCGCAGTCAGGCGAGAGCTGGACGTGCAGAGTCCGCTGGGAGGCGGAGGCTGGGCCTGTGCAGGCCTTCGGACGGCAGGAGGCTGGGCCTGGAGAGGCCGACTGGAGGTTAAGTCCTGGGCCATAGTAGGCCGCACAGAGGAGGAGCTGAGATGGAGAGGCTGGCTGGAGTAAGTCTGGGGCGTGGAGACGCCGTCGGAGGGCAGGAGCCGGGCCCGGAGAGGCCACCGTGGGGCCCGGCTTCAGGACGTTTGGGGCCTACAAAGGCCGCGGAGCGGGAGCTGGGCCGGAGCCTAGCCAAAGGAGGTTGTCGTGAGGCTGGGGCTCGGCCTGCGGCCGCAGCCAGAAACATAAAGAGCTGGACCTGGATGGCAGGCCGGGAGGCTGCGACTGGGCCTGGAGGGGCCGGCCTGAGGAAGTTCCGGGCCTGGAGAGGCGGCCAAAAGGCAAAGGCTGGGCCTGGAAAGGCCGTTCCCCGTGACGAATGAGCCGGGTCTAACGAGGCCACGGGGAGGCAGGAGCGGGGACCGGCGGAGCTGCCGAAAGGCAGGAGGAGCTCTGGCCTGGGGAGGCCGCAGTCAGGCGAGAGCTGGGCGTGGAGAGTCCGCTGGGACGCAGTGGCTGGGCCTGTGCAGGCCTTCGGGCGGCAGGAGGCTTGGCGTGGCGAGGCCGACTGGAGGTCAAGTCCTGGGCCTGAGGAGGCCGCCCAGAGGAGGAGCTGGGCCAGGAAAGGCTAACTGGAGGAAGTCTGGGGCGTGGAGATGCCGTCGGAGGGCAAGAGCCGGGCCCGGAGAGGCCACCGTGGGGCCCGGCTTCAGGACGTTTGGGGCCTACAAAGGCCGCGGAGTGGGAGCTGGGCCGGAGCCGAGCCAAAGGAGGTTGTCGTGAGGCTGGGACTCGGCCTGCGGCCGCAGCCGGAAACATAAAGAGCTGGACCTGGATGGGAGGACGGGAGGCCGAGACTGGGCCTGGAGGGGCCGGCCTGAGGAAGTTCGGGGCCTGGAGAGGCCACTAAAAGGCAAAGGCTAGGCCTGGAAAGGCCGCTCAACGTGACGAATGAGCCGGGCCTAACGAGGCCACTGGGAGGCATGAGCGGGGCGCGTCGGAGCTGCCGAAAGGCAGGAGGAGCTCTGGCCTGGGGAGGCCGCAGTCAGGCGAGAGCTGGACGTGCAGAGTCCGCTGGGAGGCGGAGGCTGGGCCTGTGCAGGCCTTCGGACGGCAGGAGGCTGGGCCTGGAGAGGCCGACTGGAGGTTAAGTCCTGGGCCATAGTAGGCCACACAGAGAAGGAGCAGAGATGGAGAGGCTGGCGGGAGTAAGTCTGGGGCGTGGAGACGCCGTCGGAGGGCAGGAGCCGGGCCCGGAGAGGCCACCGTGGGGCCCGGCTTCAGGACGTTTGGGGCCTACAAAGGCCGCGGAGCGGGAGCTGGGTCGGAGCCGAGCAAAAGGAGGTTGTCGTGAGGCCGGGGCTGGGCCCGCGGACGCAGCCGGGAGCAGGAGGAGCTGGGCCTGGACGGGAGGCCGGGAGGCCGCGACTGGGCTTGGAGGGGCGGCCTGAGGACGTTCGGGGCCTGGAGAGGCCGCCAAAAGGCAAAGGCTGGGCCTGGAAAGGCCGTTCCCCGTGACGAAAGAGCCGTGCCTAACGAGGCCACGGGGAGGCAGGAGCGGGGCCCAGCGGAGCTGGCGAAAGGCAGGAGGAGCTCTGGCCTGGGGAGGCCGCAGTCAGGCGAGAGCTGGGCGTGGAGAGTCCGCTGGGACGCAGTGGCTGGGCCTGTGCAGGCCTTCGGGCGGCAGGAGGCTTGGCGTCTCGAGGCCGACTGGAGGTCAAGTCCTGGGTCTGAGGAGGCCGCCCAGAGGAGGAGCTGGGCCGGGAGAGGGTGACTGGAGGAAGTCTGGGGCGTGGAGACGCCGTCGGAGGGCAAGAGCTGGGCCCGAGAGGCCACCGTGGGGCCCGGCTTCAGGACGTTTGGGGCCTACAAAGGCCGCGGAGCGGGAGCTGGGCCGGAGCCGAGCCAAAGGAGGTTGTCGTGAGGCTGGGGCTCGGCCTGCGGCCGCAGCCTAAAACATAAAGAGCTGGACCTGGATGGGAGGACGGGAGGCCGCGACTGGGCCTGGAGGGGCCGGCCTGAGGAAGTTCGGGGCCTGGAGAGGCCGCTAAAAGGCAAAGGCTGGGCCTTGAAAGGCCGTTCCCCGTGACGAATGAGCCGGGCCTAACGAGGCCAGTGGGAGGCAGGAGCGGGGACCGGCGGAGCTGCCGAAAGGCAGGAGGAGCTCTGGCCTGGGGAGGCCGCAGTCAGGCGAGAGCTGGGCCTGCAGAGTCCGCTGGGAGGCAGAGGCTGGGCCTGTGCAGGCCTTCGGACGGCAGGAGGCTGGGCCTGGAGAAGCCGACTGGAGGTCAAGTCCTGGGCCTTAGGAGGCCGCACAGAGGAGGAGCTGAGCCTGGAGAGGCTGGCTGGAGGAAGTCTGGGGCGTGGAGACGCCGTCGGAGGGCAGGAGCCGGGCCCGGAGAGGCCACCGTGGGGCCCGGCTTCAGGACCTTTGGGGCCTACAAAGGCCGCGGAGCGGGAGCTGGGTCGGAGCCGAGCAAAAGGAGGTTGTCGTGAGGCCGGGGCTGGGCCCGCGGACGCAGCCGGGAGCAGGAGGAGCTGGGCCTGGACGGGAGGCCGGGAGGCTGCGACTGGGCCTGGAGGGGCCGGCCTGAGGAAGTTCGGGGCCTGGAGAGGCCGCTAAAAGGCAAAGGCTGGGCCTGGAAAGGCCGTTCCCCGTGACGAATGAGCCGGGCCTAACGAGGCCACTGGGAGGCATGAGCGGGGCCCGGCGGAGCTGCCGAAAGGCAGGAGGAGCTTTGGCCTGGGGAGGCCGTAGTCAGGCGAGAGCTGGACGTGCAGAGTCCGCTGGGAGGCGGAGGCTGGGCCTTTGCAGGCCTTCGGACGGCAGGAGGCTGGGCCTGGAGAGGCCGACTGGAGGTTAAGTCCTGGGCCAAAGTACGCCGCACAGAGGAGGAGCTGAGCCTGGAGAGGCTGGCTGGAGGAAGTCTGGGGCGTGGAGACGCCGTCGGAGGGCAGGAGCCGGGCCTGGAGAGGCCACCGTGGGGCCCGGCTTCAGGACGTTTGGGGCCTACAAAGGCCGCGGAGCGGGAGCTGAGTCGGAGCCGAGCAAAAGGAGGTTGTCGTGAGGCCGGGGCTGGTCCCGCGGACGCAGCCGGGAGCAGGAGGAGCTGGGCCTGGACGTGAGGCCGGGAGGCCGCGACTGGGCCTGGAGGGGCCGGCCTGAGGAAGTTCGGGGCCTGGAGAGGCCACCAAAAGTCAAAGGCTGGGCCTGGAAAGGCCGTTCCCCGTGACGAATGAGCCGGGTCTAACGAGGCCACGGGGAGGCAGGAGCGGGGCCCGGCGGAGCGGCCGAAAAGCAGGAGGAGCTCTGGCCTGGGGAGGCCGCAGTCAGGTGAGAGCTGGGCGTGGAGAGTCCGCTGGGACGCAGTGGCTGGGCCTGTGCAG
Organism: Macaca nemestrina; assembly: GCF_043159975.1. Taxonomy (NCBI): domain Eukaryota; kingdom Metazoa; phylum Chordata; class Mammalia; order Primates; family Cercopithecidae; genus Macaca; species Macaca nemestrina. The sequence goes on from NC_092128.1 coordinate 126,232,250, forward strand.
GCCTTCGGGCGGCAGGAGGCTTGGCGTGGCGAGGCCGACTGGAGGTCAAGTCCTGGGCCTGAGGAGGCCGCCCAGAGGAGGAGCTGGGCCGGGAGAGGCTGACTGGAGGAAGTCTGGGGCGTGGAGACGCCGTCGGAGGGCAAGAGCTGGGCCCGAGAGGCCACCGTGGGGCCCGGCTTCAGGATGTTTGGGGCCTACAAAGGCCGCGGAGCGGGAGCTGGGCCGGAGCCGAGCCAAAGGAGGTTGTCGTGAGGCTGGGGCTCGGCCTGCGGCCGCAGCCTAAAACATAAAGAGCTGTACCTGGATGGGAGGACGGGAGGCTGAGACTGGGCCCGGAGGGGCCGGCCTGAGGAAGTTCGGGTCCTGGAGAGGCCGCTAAAAGGCAAAGGCTAGGCCTGGAAAGGCTGCTCAACGTGACGAATGAGCCAGGCCTAACGAGGCCACTGGGAGGCATGAGCGGGGCACGTCGGAGCTGCCGAAGGGCAGGAGGAGCTTTCGCCTGGGGAGGCCGTAGTCAGGCGAGAGCTGGACGTGCAGAGTCCGCTGGGAGGCGGAGGCTGGGCCTGTGCAGGCCTTCGGACGGCAGGAGGCTGGGCCTGGAGAGGTCGACTGGAGGTCAAGTCCTGGGCCATAGTACGCCGCACAGAGGAGGAGCTGAGATGGAGAGGCTGGCTGGAGTAAGTCTGGGGCGTGGAGACGCCGTCGGAGGGCAGGAGCCGGGCCCGGAGAGGCCACCGTGGGGCCCGGCTTCAGGACGTTTGGGGCCTACAAAGGCCGCGGAGCGGGAGCTGGGCCGGAGCCTAGCCAAAGGAGGTTGTCGTGAGGCTGGGGCTCGGCCTGCGGCCGCAGCCAGAAACATAAAGAGCTGGACCTGGATGGGAGGACGGGAGGCTGAGACTGGGCCTGGAGGGGCCGGCCTGAGGAAGTTCGGGGCCTGGAGAGGCCGCTAAAAGGCAAAGGCTGGGCCTGGAAAGGCCGTTCCCCGTGACGAATGAGCCGGGCCTAACGAGGCCACTGGGAGGCATGAGCGGGGCCCGGCGGAGCTGCCGAAAGGCAGGAGGAGCTCTGGCCTGGGGAGGCCGCAGTCAGGCGAGAGCTGGGCCTGCAGAGTCTGCTGGGAGGCAGAGGCTGGGCCTGTGCAGGCCTTCGGACGGCAGGAGGCTGGGCCTGGAGAAGCCGACTGGAGGTCAAGTCCTGGGCCTTAGGAGGCCACATAGAGGAGGAGCTGAGCCTGGAGAGGCTGGCTGGAGGAAGTCTGGGGCGTGGAGACGCCGTCGGAGGGCAGGAGCCGGGCCCGGAGAGGCCACCGTGGGGCCCGGCTTCAGGACGTTTGGGGCCTACAAAGGCCGCGGAGCGGGAGCTGGGCCGGAGCCGAGCAAACGGAGGTTGTCGTGAGGCCGGGGCTGGGACCGCGGACGCAGCCGGGAGCAGGAGGAGCTGGGCCTGGACGGGAGGCCGGGAGGCCGCGACTGGGCCTGGAGGGGCCGGCCTGAGGAAGTTCGGGGCCTGGAGAGGCCGCTAAAAGGCAAAGGCTAGGCCTGGAAAGGCCGTTCCCCGTGACGAATGAGCCGGGCCTAACGAGGCCACTGGGAGGCATGAGCGGGGCCCGGCGGAGCTGCCGAAAGGCAGGAGGAGCTTTGGCCTGGGGAGGCCGTAGTCAGGCGAGAGCTGGACGTGCAGAGTCCGCTGGGAGGCGGAGGCTGGGCCTGTGCATGCCTTCGGACGGCAGGAGGCTGGGCCTGGAGAGGCCGACTGGTTGTTAAGTCCTGGGCCATAGTACGCCGCACAGAGGAGGAGCTGAGATGGAGAGGCTGGCTGGAGTAAGTCTGGGGCGTGGAGACGCCGTCGGAGGGCAGGAGCCGGGCCCGGAGAGGACACCGTGGGGCCCGGCTTCAGGACGTTTGGGGCCTACAAAGGCCGCGGAGCGGGAGCTGGGTCGGAGCCGAGCAAAAGGAGGTTGTCGTGAGGCCGGGGTTGGGCCCGCGGACGCAGCCGGGAGCAGGAGGAGCTGGGCCTGAACGGGTGGCCGGGAGGCCACGACTGGGCCTGGAGGGGCCGGCCTGAGGAAGTTCGGGGCCTGGAGAGGCCGCCAAAAGGCAAAGGCTGGGCCTGGAAAGGCCGTTCCCCGTGACGAATGAGCCGGGCCTAACGAGGCCACTGGGAGGCATGAGCGGGGCCTGGCGGAGCTGCCGAAAGGCAGGAGGAGCTCTGGCCTGGGGAGGCCACAGTCAGGCGAGAGCTGGGCGTGCAGAGTCCGCTGGGAGGCAGAGGTTGGGCCTGTGCAGGCCTTCGGACGGCAGGAGGCTGGGCCTGGAGAGGCCGACTGGAGGTCAAGTCCTGGGCCTGAGGAGGCCGCCCAGAGGAGGAGCTGGGCCGGGAGAGGCTGACTGGAGGAAGACTGGGGTGTGGAGACGCCATCGGAGGGCAAGCGCTGGGCCCGGAGAGGCCACCGTGGGGCCCGGCTTCAGGACGTTTGGGGCCTACAAAGGCCGCGGAGCGGGAGCTGGGCCGGAGCCTAGCCAAAGGAGGGTGTCGTGAGGCTGGGGCTCGGCCTGCGGCCGCAGCCGGAAATATAAATAGCTGAACCTGGATGGGAGGACGGGAGGCCGAGACTGGGCCTGGAGGGGCCGGCCTGAGGAAGTTTGGGGCCTGGAGAGGCCGCTAAAAGGCAAAGGCTGGGCCTGGAAAGGCCGCTCAACGTGACGAATGAGCCGGGCCTAACGAGGCCACTGGGAGGCATGAGCGGGGCGCGTCGGAGCTGCCGAAAGGCAGGAGGAGCTCTGGCCTGGGGAGGCCGCAGTCAGGCGAGAGCTGGACGTGCAGAGTCCGCTGGGAGGCAGAGGCTGGGCCTGTGCAGGCCTTCGGACGGCAGGAGGCTGGGCCTGGAGAGGCCGACTCGAGGTCAAGTCCTGGGCCATACTAGGCCGCACAGAGGAGGAGCTGAGCCTGGAGAGGCTGGCTGGAGGAAGTCTGGGGCGTGGAGATGCCGTCGGAGGGCAGGAGCCGGGCCCGGAGAGGCCACCGTGGGGCCCGGCTTCACGACCTTTGGGGCCTACAAAGACCGCGGAGCGGGAGCTGAGTCGGAGCCGAGCAAAAGGAGGTTGTCGTGAGGCCGGGGCTGGTCCCGCGGACGCAGCCGGGAGCAGGAGGAGCTGGGCCTGGACGGGAGGCCGGGAGGCCGCGAATGGGCCTGGAGGGGCCGGCCTGAGGAAGTTCGGGGCCTGGAGAGGCCACCAAAAGTCAAAGGCTGGGCCTGGAAAGGCCGTTCCCCGTGACGAATGAGCCGGGTCTAACGAGGCCACGGGGAGGCAGGAGCGGGGACCGGCGGAGCTGCCGAAAGGCAGGAGGAGCTCTGGCCTGGGGAGGCCGCAGTCAGGCGAGAGCTGGGCGTGGAGAGTCCGCTGGGACGCAGTGGCTGGGCCTGTGCAGGCCTTCGGGCGGCAGGAGGCTGGGCCTGGAGAGGCCGACTGGAGGTCAAGTCCTGGGCCTGAGGAGGCCGCCCAGAGGAGGAGCTGGGCCGGGAGAGGCTGACTGGAGGAAGTCTGGGGCGTGGAGACGCCGTCGGAGGGCAAGAGCTGGGCCCGAGAGGCCACCGTGGGGCCCGGCTTCAGGATGTTTGGGGCCTACAAAAGCCGCGGAGCGGGAGCTGGGCCGGAGCCGAGCCAAAGGAGGGTGTCGTGAGGCTGGGGCTCGGCCTGCGGCCGCAGCCAAAAACATAAAGAGCTGGACCTGGATGGGAGGACGGGAGGCTGAGACTGGGCCTGGAGGGGCCGGCCTGAGGAAGTTCGGGGCCTGGAGAGGCCGCTAAAAGGCAAAGGCTAGGCCTGGAAAGGCCGCTCAACGTGACGAATGAGCCAGGCCTAACGAGGCCACTGGGAGGCATGAGCGGGGCGCGTCGGAGCTGCCGAAAGGCAGGAGGAGCTCTGGCCTGGGGAGGCCGCAGTCAGGCGAGAGCTGGACGTGCAGAGTCCGCTGAGAGGCGGAGGCTGGGCCTGTGCAGGCCTTCGGACGGCAGGAGGCTGGGCCTGGAGAGGCCGACTGGAGGTTAAGTCCTGGGCCATAGTAGGCCGCACAGAGGAGGAGCTGAGATGGAGAGGCTGGCTGGAGTAAGTCTGGGGCGTGGAGACGCCGTCGGAGGGCAGGAGCCGGGCCCGGAGAGGCCACCGTGGGGCCCGGCTTCAGGACGTTTGGGGCCTACAAAGGCCGCGGAGCGGGAGCTGGGCCGGAGCCTAGCCAAAGGAGGTTGTCGTGAGGCTGGGGCTCGGCCTGCGGCCGCAGCCAGAAACATAAAGAGCTGGACCTGGATGGGAGGCCGGGAGGCTGCGACTGGGCCTGGAGGGGCCGGCCTGAGGAAGTTCGGGGCCTGGAGAGGCCGCCAAAAGGCAAAGGCTGGGCCTGGAAAGGCCGTTCCCCGTGACGAATGAGCCGGGTCTAACGAGGCCACGGGGAGGCAGGAGCGGGGACCGGCGGAGCTGCCGAAAGGCAGGAGGAGCTCTGGCCTGGGGAGGCCGCAGTCAGGCGAGAGCTGGGCGTGGAGAGTCCGCTGGGACGCAGTGGCTGGGCCTGTGCAGGCCTTCGGGCGGCAGGAGGCTTGGCGTGGCGAGGCCGACTGGAGGTCAAGTCCTGGGCCTGAGGAGGCCGCCCAGAGGAGGAGCTGGGCCAGGAAAGGCTAACTGGAGGAAGTCTGGGGCGTGGAGATGCCGTCGGAGGGCAAGAGCCGGGCCCGGAGAGGCCACCGTGGGGCCCGGCTTCAGGACGTTTGGGGCCTACAAAGGCCGCGGAGTGGGAGCTGGGCCGGAGCCGAGCCAAAGGAGGTTGTCGTGAGGCTGGGACTCGGCCTGCGGCCGCAGCCGGAAACATAAAGAGCTGGACCTGGATGGGAGGACGGGAGGCCGAGACTGGGCCTGGAGGGGCCGGCCTGAGGAAGTTCGGGGCCTGGAGAGGCCACTAAAAGGCAAAGGCTAGGCCTGGAAAGGCCGCTCAACGTGACGAATGAGCCGGGCCTAACGAGGCCACTGGGAGGCATGAGCGGGGCGCGTCGGAGCTGCCGAAAGGCAGGAGGAGCTCTGGCCTGGGGAGGCCGCAGTCAGGCGAGAGCTGGACGTGCAGAGTCCGCTGGGAGGCGGAGGCTGGGCCTGTGCAGGCCTTCGGACGGCAGGAGGCTGGGCCTGGAGAGGCCGACTGGAGGTTAAGTCCTGGGCCATAGTAGGCCACACAGAGAAGGAGCAGAGATGGAGAGGCTGGCGGGAGTAAGTCTGGGGCGTGGAGACGCCGTCGGAGGGCAGGAGCCGGGCCCGGAGAGGCCACCGTGGGGCCCGGCTTCAGGACGTTTGGGGCCTACAAAGGCCGCGGAGCGGGAGCTGGGTCGGAGCCGAGCAAAAGGAGGTTGTCGTGAGGCCGGGGCTGGGCCCGCGGACGCAGCCGGGAGCAGGAGGAGCTGGGCCTGGACGGGAGGCCGGGAGGCCGCGACTGGGCCTGGAGGGGCCGGCCTGAGGACGTTCGGGGCCTGGAGAGGCCGCCAAAAGGCAAAGGCTGGGCCTGGAAAGGCCGTTCCCCGTGACGAAAGAGCCGTGCCTAACGAGGCCACGGGGAGGCAGGAGCGGGGCCCAGCGGAGCTGCCGAAAGGCAGGAGGAGCTCTGGCCTGGGGAGGCCGCAGTCAGGCGAGAGCTGGACGTGCAGAGTCCGCTGGGAGGCAGAGGCTGGGCCTGTGCAGGCCTTCGGACGGCAGGAGGCTGGGCCTGGAGAAGCCGACTGGAGGTCAAGTCCTGGGCTTTAGGAGGCCGCACAGAGGAGGAGCGGAGCCTGGAGAGGCTGGCTGGAGGAAGTCTGGGGCGTGGAGACGCCGTCGGAGGGCAGGAGCCGGGCCCGGAGAGGCCACCGTGGGGCCCGGCTTCAGGACGTTTGGGGCCTACAAAGGCCGCGGAGCGGGAGCTGGGTCGGAGCCGAGCAAAAGGAGGTTGTCGTGAGGCCGGGGCTGGGCCCGCGGACGCAGCCGGGAGCAGGAGGAACTGGGCCTGGACGGGAGGCCGGGAGGCCGCGACTGGGCCTGGAGGAGCCGGCCTGAGGAAGTTCGGGGCCTGGAGAGGCCGCCAAAAGGCAAAGGCTGGGCCTGGAAAGGCCGTTCCCCGTGACGAATGAGCCGGGTCTAACGAGGCCACGGGGAGGCAGGAGCGGGGACCGGCGGAGCTGCCGAAAGGCAGGAGGAGCTCTGGCCTGGGGAGGCCGCAGTCAGGCGAGAGCTGGGCGTGGAGAGTCCGCTGGGACGCAGTGGCTGGGCCTGTGCAGGCCTTCGGGCGGCAGGAGGCTTGGCGTGGCGAGGCCGACTGGAGGTCAAGTCCTGGGCCTGAGGAGGCCGCCCAGAGGAGGAGCTGCGCCGGGAGAGGCTGACTGGAGGAAGTCTGGGGCGTGGAGACGCCGTCGGAGGGCAAGAGCCGGGCCCGGAGAGGCCACCGTGGGGCCCGGCTTCAGGACGTTTGGGGCCTACAAAGGCCGCGGAACGGGAGCTGGGCCGGAGCCGAGCCAAAGGAGGTTGTCGTGAGGCTGGGGCTCGGCCTGCGGCCGCAGCCGGAAACATAAAGAGCTGGACCTGGATGGGAGGACGGGAGGCCGAGACTGGGCCTGGAGGGGCCGGCCTGAGGAAGTTCGGGGCCTGGAGAGGCCGCTAAAAGGCAAAGGCTAGGCCTGGAAAGGCCGCTCAACGTGACGAATGAGCCGGGCCTAACGAGGCCACTGGGAGGCATGAGCGGGGCGCGTCGGAGCTGCCGAAAGGCAGGAGGAGCTCTGGCCTGGGGAGGCCGCAGTCAGGCGAGAGCTGGACGTGCAGAGTCCGCTGGGAGGCGGAGGCTGGGCCTGTGCAGGCCTTCGGACGGCAGGAGGCTGGGCCTGGAGAGGCCGACTGGAGGTTAAATCCTGGGCCTTAGGAGGACACACAGAGGAGGAGCTGAGCCTGGAGAGGCTGGCTGGAGGAAGTCTGGGGCGTGGAGACGCCGTCGGAGGGCAGGAGCCGGGCCCGGAGAGGCCACCGTGGGGCCCGGCTTCAGGACGTTTGGGGCCTACAAAGGCCGCGGAGCGGGAGCTGGGTCGGAGCCGAGCAAAAGGAGGTTGTCGTGAGGCCGGGGCTGGGCCCGCGGACGCAGCCGGGAGCAGGAGGAGCTGGGCCTGGACGGGAGGCCGGCAGGCCACGACTGGGCCTGGAGGGGCCGGCCTGAGGAAGTTCGGGGCCTGGAGAGGCCGCCAAAAGGCAAAGGCTGGGCCTGGAAAGGCCGTTCCCCGTGACGAATGAGCCGGGTCTAACCAGGCCACGGGGAGGCAGGAGCGGGGCCCGGCGGAGCTGCCGAAAGGCAGGAGGAGCTCTGGCCTGGGGAGGCCGCAGTCAGGCGAGAGCTGGGCGTGGAGAGTCCGCTGGGACGCAGTGGCTGGGCCTGTGCAGGCCTTCGGGCGGCAGGAGGCTTGGCGTGGCGAGGCCGACTGGAGGTCAAGTCCTGGGCCTGAGGAGGCCGCCCAGAGGAGGAGCTGGGCCGGGAGAGGCTGACTGGAGGAAGTCTGGGGCGTGGAGACGCCGTCGGAGGGCAAGAGCCGGGCCCGGAGAGGCCACCGTGGGGCCCGGCTTCAGGACGTTTGGGGCCTAGAAAGGCCGCGGAGCGGGAGCTGGGCCGGAGCCGAGCCAAAGGAGGTTGTCGTGAGGCTGGGGCTCGGCCTGCGGCCGCAGCCGGAAACATAAAGAGCTGGACCTGGATGGGAGGTCGGGAGGCCGAGACTGGGCCTGGAGGGGCCGGCCTGAGGAAGTTCGGGGCCTGGAGAGGCCGCTAAAAGGCAAAGGCTAGGCCTGGAAAGGCCGCTCAACGTGACGAATGAGCCGGGCCTAACGAGGCCACTGGGAGGCATGAGCGGGACGCGTCGGAGCTGCCGAAAGGCAGGAGGAGCTCTGGCCTGGGGAGGCCGCAGTCAGGCGAGAGCTGGACGTGCAGAGTCCGCTGGGAGGCGGAGGCTGGGCCTGTGCAGGCCTTCGGACGGCAGGAGGCTGGGCCTGGAGAGGCCGACTGGAGGTTAAGTCCTGGGCCATAGTAGGCCGCACAGAGGAGGAGCAGAGATGGAGAGGCTGGCGGGAGTAAGTCTGGGGCGTGGAGACGCCGTCGGAGGGCAGGAGCCGGGCCCGGAGAGGCCACCGTGGGGCCCGGCTTCAGGACGTTTGGGGCCTACAAAGGCCGCGGAGCGGGAGCTGGGCCGGAGCCGAGCCAACGGAGGTTGTCGTGAGCCCGGGGCTGGGCCCGCGGACGCAGCCGGGAGCAGGAGGAGCTGGGCCTGGACGGGAGGCCGGGAGGCCGCGACTGGGCCTGGAGGGGCCGGCCTGAGGAAGTTCGGGGCCTGGAGAGGCCGCTAAAAGGCAAAGGCTGGGCCTGGAAAGGCCGTTCAACGTGACGAATGAGCCGGGCCTAACGAGGTCACTGGGAGGCATGAGCGGGGCCCGGCGGAGGTGCCGAAAGGCAGGAGGAGCTCTGGCCTGGGGAGGCCGCAGTCAGGCGAGAGCTGGGCGTGCAGAGTCCGCTGGGAGGCAGAAGCTGGGCCTGTGCAGGCCTTCGGACGGCAGGAGGCTGGGCCTGGAGAGGCCGACTGGAGGTGAAGTCCTGGGCCTTAGGAGGCCGCACAGAGGAGGAGCTGAGCCTGGAGAGGCTGGCTGGAGGAAGTCTGGGGCGTGGACACGCCGTCGGAGGGCAGGAGCCGGGCCCGGAGAGGCCACCGTGGGGCCCGGCTTCAGGACGTTTGGGGCCTACAAAGGCCGCGGAGCGGGAGCTGGGTCGGAGCCGAGCAAACGTAGGTTGTCCTGAGGCCGGGGCTGGGCCCGCGGACGCAGCCGGGAGCAGGAGGAGCTGGGCCTGGACGGGAGGCCGGGAGGCCGCGTCCGGGCCTGGAGGGGCCGGCCTGAGGAAGTTCGGGTTCTCGAGAGACCGCCACAAGGCAAAGGCTGGGCCTGGAAAGGCCGTTCCCCGTGACGAATGAGCCGGGCCTAACGAGGCCACGGGGAGGCAGGAGCTGGGCCCGGCGGAGCTGCCGAAAGGCAGGAGGAGCTCTTGCCTGGGGAGGCTGCAGTCAGGCGAGAGCTGGGCGTGGAGAGTCCGCTGGGACGCAGTGGCTGGGCCTGTGCAGGCCTTCGGGCGGCAGGAGGCTTGCCGTGGCGAGGCCGACTGGAGGTCAAGTCCTGGGCCTGAGGAGGCCTCCCAGAGGCGTGAGCGGGGCTGGGCCTCAAGAGGCCAGTGGCAGGCAGGAGGAGCTGGGCCTGGAGAGGCTGACGTGAGGAAGTCTGGCTGCTGGAGAGGCCGCGGAGAGGGAGGAGCTGGGCCGGCGGAGGCCGACTGGGCGACGAGTTGGGTCCGCAGGGGCCGCCCGGAGCAGGAGCGAGCCCTGGAGAGGCCGACTCGAGGCCAGCGTGGGCCTGCATAGGCCGCCGGGAGGAGGAGCTGGGCCTGGAGAGGCTGGCTGCAGGAAGTCTGGGGCGTGGAGTCGCCGTCATAGGGCAGGAGCCGGGCCCGGAGAGGCCACCGTGGGGCCCTGCTTCAGGACGTTTGGGGCCTACAAAGGCCGCGGAGCGGGAGCTGGGCCGGAGCGGAGCCAAAGGAGGTTGTCGTGAGGCCGTGGTGGGCCCGCGAGCGCATCCGGGAGCAGGAGGAGCTGGGCCTGGACGGGAGGCCGGGAGGCCGCGTCTGGACCTGGAGGGGACGGCCTGAGGATGTTTGGGGCATGGAGCGGCCGCTTAAAGGCAAAGGCTAGGCCTCGAAAGGCCGTACAACGTGACGAATGAGCCGGGCCTAACGAGACCACTGGGAGGCATGAGCGGGGCCCGGCGGAGGTGCCGAAAGGCAGGAGGAGCTCTGGCCTGGGGAGGCCGCAGTCAGGCGAGAGCTGGGCGTGGAGAGTCCGCTGGGAGGCAGAGGCTGGGCCTGTGCAGGCCTTCGGACGGCAGGAGGCTGGGCCTGGAGAGGCCGACTGGAGGTCAAGTCCTGGGCCTTAGGAGGCCGCACAGAGGAGGAGCTGAGCCTGGAGAGGCTGGCTGGAGGAAGTCTGGGGCGTGGAGACGCCGTCGGAGGGCAGGAGCCGGGCCCGGAGAGGCCACCGTGGGGCCCGGCTTCAGGACGTTTGGGGCCTACAAAGGCCGCGGAGCGGGAGCTGGGTCGGAGCCGAGCAAAAGGAGATTGTCGTGAGGCCGGGGCTGGGCCCGCGGACGCAGCCGGGAGCAGGAGGAGCTGGGCCTGGACGGGAGGACGGGAGGCCGCGATTGGGCCTGGAGGGGCCGGCCTGAGGAAGTTCGGGGCCTGGAGAGGACGCCAAAAGGCAAAGGCTGGGCCTGGAAAGGCCGTTCCCCGTGACCAATGAGCCGGGCCTAACGAGGCCATGGGGAGGCAGCAGCGGGGCCCGGCGGAGCTGCCGAAAGGCAGGAGGAGCTCTGGCCTGGGGAGGCCGCAGTCAGGCGAGAGCTGGGCGTGGAGAGTCCGCTGGGATCAGAGGCTGGGCCTTTGCAGGCCTTCGGACGGCAGGAGGCTGGGCCTGGAGAGGCCGACTGGAGGTCAAGTCCTGGGCCTTAGGAGGCCGCACAGAGGAGGAGCTGAGCCTGGAGAGGCTGGATGGAGGAAGTCTGGGGCGTGGAGACGCCGTCGGAGGGCAGGAGCCGGGCCCGGAGAGGTCACCGTGGGGCCCGGCTTCAGGACGTTTGGGGCCTACAAAGGGGGCGGAGCGGGAGCTGGGCCGGAGCCGAGCCAAAGGAGGTTGTCGTGAGGCTGGGGCTCGGCCTGCGGCCGCAGCCGAAAACACAAAGAGCTGTACCTGGATGGGAGGACGGGAGGCCGCGACTGGGCCTGGAGGGGGCGGCCTGAGGAAGTTCGGAGCCTGGAGAGGCCTCTAAAAGGCAAAGGCAAGGCCTGGAAAGGCCGTTCAACGTGACGAATGAGCCGGGCCTAACGAGGTCACTGGGAGGCATGAGCGGGGCCCGGCGGAGGTGCCGAAAGGCAGGAGGAGCTCTGGCCTGGGGAGGCCGCAGTCAGGCGAGAGCTGGGCGTGCAGAGTCCGCTGGGAGGCAGAAGCTGGGCCTGTGCAGGCCTTCGGACGGCAGGAGGCTGGGCCTGGAGAGGCCGACTGGAGGTCAAGTCCTGGGCCTTATGAGGCCGCACAGAGGAAGAGCTGAGCCTGGAGAGGCTGGCTGGAGGAAGTCTGGGGCGTGGAGACGCCGTCGGAGGGCAGGAGCCGGGCCCGGAGAGGCCACCGTGGGGCCCGGCTTCAGGACCTTTGGGGCCTACAAAGGCCGCGGAGCGGGAGCTGGGTCGGAGCCGAGCAAACGGAGGTTGTCGTGAGGCCGGGGCTGGGCCCGCGGACGCAGCCGGGAGCAGGAGGAGCTGGGCCCGGACGGGAGGCCGGGAGGCCGCGACTGGGCCTGGAGGGGCCGGCCTGAGGAAGTTCGGGGTCTCGAGAGGCCGCCACAAGTCAAAGGCTGGGCCTGGAAAGGCCGTTCCCCGTGACGAATGAGCCGGGCCTAACGAGGCCACGGGGAGGCAGCAGCGGGGCCCGGCGGAGCTGCCGAAAGGCAGGAGGAGCTCTTGCCTGGGGAGACCGCAGTCAGGCGAGAGCTGGGCGTGGAGAGTCCGCTGGGACGCAGTGGCTGGGCCTGTGCAGGCCTTCGGGCGGCAGGAGGCTTGCCGTGGCGAGGCCGACTGGAGGTCAAGTCCTGGGCCTGAGGAGGCCTCCCAGAGGCGTGAGCGGGGCTGGGCCTCAAGAGGCCAGTGGCAGGCAGGAGGAGCTGGGCCTGGAGAGGCTGACGTGAGGAAGTCTGGCTGCTGGAGAGGCCGCGGAGAGGCAGGAACTGGGCCGGCGGAGGCCGACTGGGCGACGAGTTGGGTCCGCAGGGGCCGCCCGGAGCAGGAGCGAGCCCTGGAGAGGCCGACTCGAGGCCAGCGTGGGCCTGCATAGGCCGCCGGGAGGAGGAGCTGGGCCTGGAGAGGCTGGCTGCACGAAGTCTGGGGTGTGGAGACGCCGTCATAGGGCTGGAGCCGGGCCTGGAGAGGCCACCGTGGGGCCCGGCTTCAGGACGTTTGGGGCCTACAAAGGCCGCGGAGCGGGAGCTGGGCCGGAGCCGAGCCAAAGGAGGTTGTCGTGAGGCCGGGGTGGGCCCGCGAGCGCATCCGGGAGCAGGAGGAGCTGGGCCTGGACGGGAGGCTGGGAGGCCGCGACAGGACCTGGAGGGGACGGCCTGAGGAAGTTTGGGGCATGGAGCGGCCGCTAAAAGGCAAAGGCTAGGCCTCGAAAGGCCGTTCAACGTGACGAATGAGCCGGGCCTAACGAGGCCACTGGGAGGCATGAGCGGGGCCCGGCGGAGCTGCCGAAAGGCAGGAGGAGCTCTGGCCTGGGGAGGCCGCAGTCAGGCGAGAGCTGGGCGTGGAGAGTCCGCTGGGAGGCAGAGGCTGGGCCTGTGCAGGCCTTCGGACGGCAGGAGGCTGGGCCTGGAGAGGCCGACTGGAGGTCAAGTCCTGGGCCTTAGGAGGCCGCACAGAGGAGGAGCTGAGCCTGGAGAGGCTGACTGGAGGAAGTCTGGGGCGTGGAGACGCCGTCGGAGGGCAGGAGCCGGGCCCGGAGAGGCCACCGTGGGGCCCGGCTTCAGGACGTTTGGGGCCTACAAAGGCCGCGGAGCGGGAGCTGGGCCGGAGCCGAGCCAAAGGAGGTTCTCGTGAGGCTGGGGCTCGGCCTGCGGCCGCAGCCGAAAACATAAAGAGCTGTACCTGGATGGGAGGACGGGAGGCCGCGACTGGGCCTGGAGGGGCCGGCCTGAGGAAGTTCGGGGCCTGGAGAGGCCTCTAAAAGGCAAAGGCAAGGCCTGGAAAGGCCGTTCAACGTGACGAATGAGCCGGGCCTAACGAGGTCACTGGGAGGCATGAGCGGGGCCCGGCGGAGGTGCCGAAAGGCAGGAGGAGCTCTGGCCTCGGGAGGCCGCAGTAAGGCGAGAGCTGGGCGTGCAGAGTCCGCTGGGAGGCAGAAGCTGGGCCTGTGCAGGCCTTCGGACGGCAGGAGGCTGGGCCTGGAGAGGCCGACTGGAGGTCAAGTCCTGGGCCTTAGGAGGCCGCACAGAGGAGGAGCTGAGCCTGGAGAGGCTGGCTGGAGGAAGTCTGGGACGTGGAGACGCCGTCGGAGGGCAGGAGCCGGGCCCGGAGAGGCCACCGTGGGGCCCGGCTTCAGGACGTTTGGGGCCTACAAAGGCCGCGGAGCGGGAGCTGGGTCGGAGCCGAGCAAAAGGAGGTTGTCGTGAGGCCGGGGCTGGGCCCGCGGACGCAGCCGGGAGCAGGAGGAGCTGGGCCTGGACGGGAGGCCGGGAGGCCGCGACTGGGCCTGGAGGGGCCGGCCTGAGGAAGTTCGGGGCCTGGGGAGGACGCCAAAAGGCAAAGGCTGGGCCTGGAAAGGCCGTTCCCCGTGACCAATGAGCCGGGCCTAACGAGGCCACGGGGAGGCAGCAGCGGGGCCCGGCGGAGCTGCCGAAAGGCAGGAGGAGCTCTGGCCTGGGGAGGCCGCAGTCAGGCGAGAGCTGGGCGTGGAGAGTCCGCTGGGAGGCAGAGGCTGGGCCTGTGCAGGCCTTCGGACGGCAGGAGGCTGGGCCTGGAGAGGCCGACTGGAGGTCAAGTCCTGGGCCTTAGGAGGCCGCACAGAGGAGGAGCTGAGCCTGGAGAGGCTGGCTGGAGGAAGTCTGGGGCGTGGAGACGCCGTCGGAGGGCAGGAGCCGGGCCCGGAGAGGCCATCGTGAGGCCTGGCTTCAGGACGTTTGGGGCCTACAAAGGCCGCGGAGCGGGAGCTGGGCCGGAGCCGAGCCAAAGGAGGTTGTCGTGAGGCTGGGACTCGGCCTGCGGCCGCAGCCGAAAACACAAAGAACTGTACCTGGAGGGGAGGACGGGAGGCCGCGACTGGGCCTGGAGGGGCCGGCCTGAGGAAGTTCGGGGCCTGGAGAGGCCGATAAAAGGCAAAGGCTGGGCCTGGAAAGGCCGTTCAACGTGACGAATGAGCCGGGCCTAACGAGGCCACTGGGAGGCATGAGTGGGGCTTGGCAGAGCTGCCGAAAGGCAGGAGGAGCTCTGGCCTGGGGAGGCCGCAGTCAGGCGAGAGCTGGGCCTGCGGAGTCCGCTGGGAGGCAGAGGCTGGGCCTGTGCAGGCCTTCGGACGGCAGGAGGCTGGGCCTGGAGAAGCCGACTGGAGGTCAAGTCCTGGGCCTTAGGAGGCCACATAGAGGAGGAGCTGAGCCTGGAGAGGCTGGCTGGAGGAAGTCTGGGGCGTGGAGACGCCGTCGGAGGGCAGGAGCCGGGCCCGGAGAGGCCACCGTGGGGCCCGGCTTCAGGACGTTTGGGGCCTACAAAGGCCGCGGAGCGGGAGCTGGGCCGGAGCCGAGCAAACGGAGGTTGTCGTGAGGCCGGGGCTGGGACCGCGGACGCAGCCGGGAGCAGGAGGAGCTGGGCCTGGACGGGAGGCCGGGAGGCCGCGACTGGGCCTGGAGGGGCCGGCCTGAGGAATTTCGGGGCCTGGAGAGGCCGCTAAAAGGCAAAGGCTAGGCCTGGAAAGGCTGTTCCCCGTGACGAATGAGCCGGGCCTAACGAGGCCACTGGGAGGCATGAGCGGGGCCCGGCGGAGCTGCCGAAAGGCAGGAGGAGCTTTGGCCTGGGGAGGCCGTAGTCAGTCGAGAGCTGGACGTGCAGAGTCCGCTGGGAGGCGGAGGCTGGGCCTGTGCATGCCTTCGGACGGCAGGAGGCTGGGCCTGGAGAGGCCGACTGGAGGTTAAGTCCTGGGCCATAGTACGCCGCACAGAGGAGGAGCTGAGATGGAGAGGCTGGCTGGAGTAAGTCTGGGGCGTGGAGACGCCGTCGGAGGGCAGGAGCCGGGCCCGGAGAGGACACCGTGGGGCCCGGCTTCAGGACGTTTGGGGCCTACAAAGGCCGCGGAGCGGGAGCTGGGTCGGAGCCGAGCAAAAGGAGGTTGTCGTGAGGCCGGGGTTGGGCCCGCGGACGCAGCCGGGAGCAGGAGGAGCTGGGCCTGAACGGGTGGCTGGGAGGCCACGACTGGGCCTGGAGGGGCCGGCCTGAGGAAGTTCGGGGCCTGGAGAGGCCGCCAAAAGGCAAAGGCTGGGCCTGGAAAGGCCGTTCCCCGTGACGAATGAGCCGGGCCTAACGAGGCCACTGGGAGGCATGAGCGGGGCCTGGCGGAGCTGCCGAAAGGCAGGAGGAGCTCTGGCCTGGGGAGGCCACAGTCAGGCGAGAGCTGGGCGTGCAGAGTCCGCTGGGAGGCAGAGGTTGGGCCTGTGCAGGCCTTCGGACGGCAG
Source organism: Macaca nemestrina (assembly GCF_043159975.1). NCBI lineage: Eukaryota > Metazoa > Chordata > Mammalia > Primates > Cercopithecidae > Macaca > Macaca nemestrina. Next base: position 126,247,582 of record NC_092128.1, read on the forward strand.
GAGGCTGGGCCTGGAGAGGCCGACTGGAGGTCAAGTCCTGGGCCTGAGGAGGCCGCCCAGAGGAGGAGCTGGGCCGGGAGAGGCTGACTGGAGGAAGACTGGGGTGTGGAGACGCCATCGGAGGGCAAGCGCTGGGCCCGGAGAGGCCACCGTGGGGCCCGGCTTCAGGACGTTTGGGGCCTACAAAGGCCGCGGAGCGGGAGCTGGGCCGGAGCCTAGCCAAAGGAGGGTGTCGTGAGGCTGGGGCTCGGCCTGCGGCCGCAGCCGGAAATATAAATAGCTGAACCTGGATGGGAGGACGGGAGGCCGAGACTGGGCCTGGAGGGGCCGGCCTGAGGAAGTTTGGGGCCTGGAGAGGCCGCTAAAAGGCAAAGGCTGGGCCTGGAAAGGCCGCTCAACGTGACGAATGAGCCGGGCCTAACGAGGCCACTGGGAGGCATGAGCGGGGCGCGTCGGAGCTGCCGAAAGGCAGGAGGAGCTCTGGCCTGGGGAGGCCGCAGTCAGGCGAGAGCTGGACGTGCAGAGTCCGCTGGGAGGCAGAGGCTGGGCCTGTGCAGGCCTTCGGACGGCAGGAGGCTGGGCCTGGAGAGGCCGACTCGAGGTCAAGTCCTGGGCCATACTAGGCCGCACAGAGGAGGAGCTGAGCCTGGAGAGGCTGGCTGGAGGAAGTCTGGGGCGTGGAGACGCCGTCGGAGGGCAGGAGCCGGGCCCGGAGAGGCCACCGTGGGGCCCGGCTTCAGGACGTTTGGGGCCTACAAAGACCGCGGAGCGGGAGCTGAGTTGGAGCCGAGCAAAAGGAGGTTGTCGTGAGGCCGGGGCTGGTCCCGCGGACGCAGCCGGGAGCAGGAGGAGCTGGGCCTGGACGGGAGGCCGGGAGGCCGCGAATGGGCCTGGAGGGGCCGGCCTGAGGAAGTTCGGGGCCTGGAGAGGCCACCAAAAGTCAAAGGCTGGGCCTGGAAAGGCCGTTCCCCGTGACGAATGAGCCGGGTCTAACGAGGCCACGGGGAGGCAGGAGCGGGGACCGGCGGAGCTGCCGAAAGGCAGGAGGAGCTCTGGCCTGGGGAGGCCGCAGTCAGGCGAGAGCTGGGCGTGGAGAGTCCGCTGGGACGCAGTGGCTGGGCCTGTGCAGGCCTTCGGGCGGCAGGAGGCTTGGCGTGGCGAGGCCGACTGGAGGTCAAGTCCTGGGCCTGAGGAGGCCGCCCAGAGGAGGAGCTGGGCCGGGAGAGGCTGACTGGAGGAAGTCTGGGGCGTGGAGACGCCGTCGGAGGGCAAGAGCTGGGCCCGAGAGGCCACCGTGGGGCCCGGCTTCAGGATGTTTGGGGCCTACAAAAGCCGCGGAGCGGGAGCTGGGCCGGAGCCGAGCCAAAGGAGGGTGTCGTGAGGCTGGGGCTCGGCCTGCGGCCGCAGCCGGAAACATAAACAGCTGAACCTGGATGGGAGGACGGGAGGCCGAGACTGGGCCTGGAGGGGCCGGCCTGAGGAAGTTTGGGGCCTGGAGAGGCCGCTAAAAGGCAAAGGCTAGGCCTGGAAAGGCCGCTCAACGTGACGAATGAGCCGGGCCTAACGAGGCCACTGGGAGGCATGAGCGGGGCGCGTCGGAGCTGCTGAAAGGCAGGAGGAGCTCTGGCCTGGGGAGGCCGCAGTCAGGCGAGAGCTGGACGTGCAGAGTCCGCTGGGAGGCAGAGGCTGGGCCTGTGCAGGCCTTCGGACGGCAGGAGGCTGGGCCTGGAGAGGCCGACTGGAGGTCAAGTCCTGGGCCATACTAGGCCGCACAGAGGAGGAGCTGAGCCTGGAGAGGCTGGCTGGAGGAAGTCTGGGGCGTGGAGACGCCGTCGGAGGGCAGGAGCCGGGCCCGGATAGGCCACCGTGGGGTCCGGCTTCAGGACGTTTGGGGCCTACAAAGGCCGCGGAGCGGGAGCTGGGCCGGAGCCGAGCAAACGGAGGTTGTCGTGAGGCCGGGGCTGGGACCGCGGACGCAGCCGGGAGCAGGAGGAGCTGGGCCTGGACGGGAGGCCGGGAGGCCGCGACTGGGCCTGGAGGGGCCGGCCTGAGGAAGTTCGGGGCCTGGAGAGGCCGCTAAACGGCAAAGGCTAGGCCTGGAAAGGCCGTTCCCCGTGACGAATGAGCCGGGCCTAACGAGGCCACTGGGAGGCATGAGCGGGGCCCGGCGGAGCTGCCGAAAGGCAGGAGGAGCTTTGGCCTGGGGAGGCCGTAGTCAGGCGAGAGCTGGACGTGCAGAGTCCGCTGGGAGGCGGAGGCTGGGCCTGTGCAGGCCTTCGGACGGCAGGAGGCTGGGCCTGGAGAGGCCGACTGGAGGTTAAGTCCTGGGCCATAGTACGCCGCACAGAGGAGGAGCTGAGATGGAGAGGCTGGCTGGAGTAAGTCTGGGGCGTGGAGACGCCGTCGGAGGGCAGGAGCCGGGCCCGGAGAGGACACCGTGGGGCCCGGCTTCAGGACGTTTGGGGCCTACAAAGGCCGCGGAGCGGGAGCTGGGTCGGAGCCGAGCAAAAGGAGGTTGTCGTGAGGCCAGGGTTGGGCCCGCGGACGCAGCCGGGAGCAGGAGGAGCTGGGCCTGAACGGGTGGCCGGGAGGCCACGACTGGGCCTGGAGGGGCCGGCCTGAGGAAGTTCGGGGCCTGGAGAGGCCGCCAAAAGGCAAAGGCTGGGCCTGGAAAGGCCGTTCCCCGTGACGTATGAGCCGGGCCTAACGAGGCCACTGGGAGGCATGAGCGGGGCCTGGCGGAGCTGCCGAAAGGCAGGAGGAGCTCTGGCCTGGGGAGGCCACAGTCAGGCGAGAGCTGGGCGTGCAGAGTCCGCTGGGAGGCAGAGGTTGGGCCTGTGCAGGCCTTCGGACGGCAGGAGGCTGGGCCTGGAGAGGCCGACTGGAGGTCAAGTCCTGGGCCTGAGGAGGCCGCCCATAGGAGGAGCTGGGCCGGGAGAGGCTGACTGGAGGAAGACTGGGGTGTGGAGACGCCATCGGAGGGCAAGCGCTGGGCCCGGAGAGGCCACCGTGGGGCCCGGCTTCAGGACGTTTGGGGCCTACATAGGCCGCGGAGCGGGAGCTGGGCCGGAGCCTAGCCAAAGGAGGGTGTCGTGAGGCTGGGGCTGGGCCCGCGGACGCAGCCGGAAATATAAATAGCTGAACCTGGATGGGAGGACGGGAGGCCGAGACTGGGCCTGGAGGGGCCGGCCTGAGGAAGTTTGGGGCCTGGAGAGGCCGCTAAAAGGCAAAGGCTGGGCCTGGAAAGGCCGCTCAACGTGACGAATGAGCCGGGCCTAACGAGGCCACTGGGAGGCATGAGCGGGGCGCGTCGGAGCTGCCGAAAGGCAGGAGGAGCTCTGGCCTGGGGAGGCCGCAGTCAGGCGAGAGCTGGACGTGCAGAGTCCGCTGGGAGGCAGAGGCTGGGCCTGTGCAGGCCTTCGGACGGCAGGAGGCTGGGCCTGGAGAGGCCGACTCGAGGTCAAGTCCTGGGCCATACTAGGCCGCACAGAGGAGGAGCTGAGCCTGGAGAGGCTGGCTGGAGGAAGTCTGGGGCGTGGAGACGCCGTCGGAGGGCAGGAGCCGGGCCCGGAGAGGCCACCGTGGGGCCCGGCTTCAGGACGTTTGGGGCCTACAAAGACCGCGGAGCGGGAGCTGAGTCGGAGCCGAGCAAAAGGAGGTTGTCGTGAGGCCGGGGCTGGTCCCGCGGACGCAGCCGGGAGCAGGAGGAGCTGGGCCTGGACGGGAGGCCGGGAGGCCGCGAATGGGCCTGGAGGGGCCGGCCTGAGGAAGTTCGGGGCCTGGAGAGGCCACCAAAAGTCAAAGGCTGGGCCTGGAAAGGCCGTTCCCCGTGACGAATGAGCCGGGTCTAACGAGGCCACAGGGAGGCAGGAGCGGGGACCGGCGGAGCTGCCGAAAGGCAGGAGGAGCTCTGGCCTGGGGAGGCCGCAGTCAGGCGAGAGCTGGGCGTGGAGAGTCCGCTGGGACGCAGTGGCTGGGCCTGTGCAGGCCTTCGGGCGGCAGGAGGCTTGGCGTGGCGAGGCCGACTGGAGGTCAAGTCCTGGGCCTGAGGAGGCCGCCCAGAGGAGGAGCTGGGCCGGGAGAGGCTGACTGGAGGAAGTCTGGGGCGTGGAGACGCCGTCGGAGGGCAAGAGCTGGGCCCGAGAGGCCACCGTGGGGCCCGGCTTCAGGATGTTTGGGGCCTACAAAAGCCGCCGAGCGGGAGCTTGGCCGGAGCCGAGCCAAAGGAGGTTGTCGTGAGGCTGGGGCTCGGCCTGCGGCCGCAGCCGAAAACATAAAGAGCTGGACCTGGATGGGAGGACGGGAGGCTGAGACTGGGCCTGGAGGGGCCGGCCTGAGGAAGTTCGGGGCCTGGAGAGGCCGCTAAAAGGCAAAGGCTAGGCCTGGAAAGGCCGCTCAACGTGACGAATGAGCCGGGCCTAACGAGGCCACTGGGAGGCATGAGCGGGGCGCGTCGGAGCTGCCGAAAGGCAGGAGGAGCTCTGGCCTGGGGAGGCCGCAGTCAGGCGAGAGCTGGACGTGCAGAGTCCGCTGGGAGGCGGAGGCTGGGCCTGTGCAGGCCTTCGGACGGCAGGAGGCTGGGCCTGGAGAGGCCGACTGGAGGTTAAGTCCTGGGCCATAGTAGGCCGCACAGAGGAGGAGCTGAGATGGAGAGGCTGGCTGGAGTAAGTCTGGGGCGTGGAGACGCCGTCGGAGGGCAGGAGCCGGGCCCGGAGAGGCCACCGTGGGGCCAGGCTTCAGGACGTTTGGGGCCTACAAAGGCCGCGGAGCGGGAGCTGGGCCGGAGCCTAGCCAAAGGAGGTTGTCGTGAGGTTGGGGCTCGGCCTGCGGCCGCAGCCACAAACATAAAGACCTGGACCTGGATGGGAGGACGGGAGGCCGAGACTGGGCCTAGAGGGGCCGGCCTGAGGAAGTTCGGGGCCTGGAGAGGCCGCTAAAAGGCAAAGGCTGGGCCTGGAAAGGCCGTTCCCCGTGACGAATGAGCCGGGCCTAACGAGGCCACTGGGAGGCATGAGCGGGGCCCGGCGGAGCTGCCGAAAGGCAGGAGGAGCTCTGGCCTGGGGAGGCCGCAGTCAGGCGAGAGCTGGGCCTGCAGAGTCCGCTGGGAGGCAGAGGCTGGGCCTGTGCAGGCCTTCGGACGGCAGGAGGCTGGGCCTGGAGAAGCCGACTGGAGGTCAAGTCCTGGGCCTTAGGAGGCCACATAGAGGAGGAGCTGAGCCTGGAGAGGCTGGCTGGAGGAAGTCTGGGGCGTGGAGACGCCGTCGGAGGGCAGGAGCCGGGCCCGGAGAGGCCACCGTGGGGCCCGGCTTCAGGACGTTTGGGGCCTACAAAGGCCGCGGAGCGGGAGCTGGGTCGGAGCCGAGCAAAAGGAGGTTGTCGTGAGGCCGGGGCTGGGCCCGCGGACGCAGCCGGGAGCAGGAGGAGCTGGGCCTGGACGGGAGGCCGGGAGGCCACGACTGGGCCTGGAGGGGCCGGCCTGAGGAAGTTCGGGGCCTGGAGAGGCCGTCAAAAGGCAAAGGCTGGGCCTGGAAAGGCCGTTCCCCGTGACGAATGAGCCGGGTCTAACGAGGCCACGGGGAGGCAGGAGCGGGGACCGGCGGAGCTGCCGAAAGGCAGGAGGAGCTCTGGCCTGGGGAGGCCGCAGTCAGGCGAGAGCTGGGCGTGGAGAGTCCGCTGGGACGCAGTGGCTGGGCCTGTGCAGGCCTTCGGGCGGCAGGAGGCTGGGCCTGGAGAGGCCGACTGGAGGTCAAGTCCTGGGCCTGAGGAGGCCGCCCAAAGGAGGAGCTGGGCCGGGAGAGGCTGACTGGAGGAAGACTGGGGTGTGGAGACGCCGTCGGAGGGCAAGCGCTGGGCCCGGAGAGGCCACCGTGGGGCCCGGCTTCAGGACGTTTGGGGCCTACAAAGGCCGCGGAGCGGGAGCTGGGCTGGAGCCTAGCCAAAGGAGGGTGTCGTGAGGCTGGGGCTCGGCCTGCGGCCGCAGCCGGAAACATAAACAGCTGAACCTGGATGGGAGGACGGGAGGCCGAGACTGGGCCTGGAGGGGCCGGCCTGAGGAAGTTTGGGGCCTGGAGAGGCCGCTAAAAGGCAAAGGCTGGGCCTGGAAAGGCCGCTCAACGTGACGAATGAGCCGGGCCTAACGAGGCCACTGGGAGGCATGAGCGGGGCGCGTCGGAGCTGCCGAAAGGCAGGAGGAGCTCTGGCCTGGGGAGGCCGCAGTCAGGCGAGAGCTGGACGTGCAGAGTCCGCTGGGAGGCAGAGGCTGGGCCTGTGCAGGCCTTCGGACGGCAGGAGGCTGGGCCTGGAGAGGCCGACTCGAGGTCAAGTCCTGGGCCATACTAGGCCGCACAGAGGAGGAGCTGAGCCTGGAGAGGCTGGCTGGAGGAAGTCTGGGGCGTGGAGACGCCGTCGGAGGGCAGGAGCCGGGCCCGGAGAGGCCACCGTGGGGCCCGGCTTCAGGACGTTTGGGGCCTACAAAGACCGCGGAGCGGGAGCTGAGTCGGAGCCGAGCAAAAGGAGGTTGTCGTGAGGCCGGGGCTGGTCCCGCGGACGCAGCCGGGAGCAGGAGGAGCTGGGCCTGGACGGGAGGCCGGGAGGCCACGAATGGGCCTGGAGGGGCCGGCCTGAGGAAGTTCGGGGCCTGGAGAGGCCACCAAAAGTCAAAGGCTGGGCCTGGAAAGGCCGTTCCCCGTGACGAATGAGCCGGGTCTAACGAGGCCACGGGGAGGCAGGAGCGGGGACCGGCGGAGCTGCCGAAAGGCAGGAGGAGCTCTGGCCTGGGGAGGCCGCAGTCAGGCGAGAGCTGGGCGTGGAGAGTCCGCTGGGACGCAGTGGCTGGGCCTGTGCAGGCCTTCGGGCGGCAGGAGGCTGGGCCTGGAGAGGCCGACTGGAGGTCAAGTCCTGGGCCTGAGGAGGCCGCCCAGAGGAGGAGCTGGGCCGGGAGAGGCTGACTGGAGGAAGTCTGGGGCTTGGAGACGCCGTCGGAGGGCAAGAGCTGGGCCCGAGAGGCCACCGTGGGGCCCGGCTTCAGGATGTTTGGGGCCTACAAAAGCCGCGGAGCGGGAGCTGGGCCGGAGCCGAGCCAAAGGAGGGTGTCGTGAGGCTGGGGCTCGGCCTGCGGCCGCAGCCAAAAACATAAAGAGCTGGACCTGGATGGGAGGACGGGAGGCTGAGACTGGGCCTGGAGGGGCCGGCCTGAGGAAGTTCGGGGCCTGGAGAGGCCGCTAAAAGGCAAAGGCTAGGCCTGGAAAGGCCGCTCAACGTGACGAATGAGCCAGGCCTAACGAGGCCACTGGGAGGCATGAGCGGGGCGCGTCGGAGCTGCCGAAAGGCAGGAGGAGCTCTTGCCTGGGGAGGCCGCAGTCAGGCGAGAGCTGGACGTGCAGAGTCCGCTGGGAGGCGGAGGCTGGGCCTGTGCAGGCCTTCGGACGGCAGGAGGCTGGGCCTGGAGAGGCCGACTGGAGGTTAAGTCCTGGGCCATAGTAGGCCGCACAGAGGAGGAGCTGAGATGGAGAGGCTGGCTGGAGTAAGTCTGGGGCGTGGAGACGCCGTCGGAGGGCAGGAGCCGGGCCCGGAGAGGCCACCGTGGGGCCCGGCTTCAGGACGTTTGGGGCCTACAAAGGCCGCGGAGCGGGAGCTGGGCCGGAGCCTAGCCAAAGGAGGTTGTCGTGAGGCTGGGGCTCGGCCTGCGGCCGCAGCCAGAAACATAAAGAGCTGGACCTGGATGGGAGGACGGGAGGCTGAGACTGGGCCTGGAGGGGCCGGCCTGAGGAAGTTCGGGGCCTGGAGAGGCCGCTAAAAGGCAAAGGCTGGGCCTGGAAAGGCCGTTCCCCGTGACGAATGAGCCGGGCCTAACGAGGCCACTGGGAGGCATGAGCGGGGCCCGGCGGAGCTGCCGAAAGGCAGGAGGAGCTCTGGCCTGGGGAGGCCGCAGTCAGGCGAGAGCTGGGCCTGCAGAGTCCGCTGGGAGGCAGAGGCTGGGCCTGTGCAGGCCTTCGGACGGCAGGAGGCTGGGCCTGGAGAAGCCGACTGGAGGTCAAGTCCTGGGCCTTAGGAGGCCACATAGAGGAGGAGCTGAGCCTGGAGAGGCTGGCTGGAGGAAGTCTGGGGCGTGGAGACGCCGTCGGAGGGCAGGAGCCGGGCCCGGAGAGGCCACCGTGGGGCCCGGCTTCAGGACGTTTGGGGCCTACAAAGGCCGCGGAGCGGGAGCTGGGCCGGAGCCGAGCAAACGGAGGTTGTCGTGAGGCCGGGGCTGGGACCGCGGACGCAGCCGGGAGCAGGAGGAGCTGGGCCTGGACGGGAGGCCGGGAGGCCGCGACTGGGCCTGGAGGGGCCGGCCTGAGGAAGTTCGGGGCCTGGAGAGGCCGCTAAAAGGCAAAGGCTAGGCCTGGAAAGGCCGTTCCCCGTGACGAATGAGCCGGGCCTAACGAGGCCACTGGGAGGCATGAGCGGGGCCCGGCGGAGCTGCCGAAAGGCAGGAGGAGCTTTGGCCTGGGGAGGCCGTAGTCAGGCGAGAGCTGGACGTGCAGAGTCCGCTGGGAGGCGGAGGCTGGGCCTGTGCATGCCTTCGGACGGCAGGAGGCTGGGCCTGGAGAGGCCGACTGGAGGTTAAGTCCTGGGCCATAGTACGCCGCACAGAGGAGGAGCTGAGATGGAGAGGCTGGCTGGAGTAAGTCTGGGGCGTGGAGACGCCGTCGGAGGGCAGGAGCCGGGCCCGGAGAGGACACCGTGGGGCCCGGCTTCAGGACGTTTGGGGCCTACAAAGGCCGCGGAGCGGGAGCTGGGTCGGAGCCGAGCAAAAGGAGGTTGTCGTGAGGCCGGGGTTGGGCCCGCGGACGCAGCCGGGAGCAGGAGGAGCTGGGCCTGAACGGGTGGCCGGGAGGCCACGACTGGGCCTGGAGGGGCCGGCCTGAGGAAGTTCGGGGCCTGGAGAGGCCGCCAAAAGGCAAAGGCTGGGCCTGGAAAGGCCGTTCCCCGTGACGAATGAGCCGGGTCTAACGAGGCCACGGGGAGGCAGGAGCGGGGACCGGCGGAGCTGCCGAAAGGCAGGAGGAGCTCTGGCCTGGGGAGGCCGCAGTCAGGCGAGAGCTGGGCGTGGAGAGTCCGCTGGGACGCAGTGGCTGGGCCTGTGCAGGCCTTGGGGCGGCAGGAGGCTGGGCCTGGAGAGGCCGACTGGAGGTCAAGTCCTGGGCCTGAGGAGGCCGCCCAGAGGAGGAGCTGGGCCGGGAGAGGCTGACTGGAGGAAGTCTGGGGCGTGGAGACGCCGTCGGAGGGCAAGAGCTGGGCCCGAGAGGCCACCGTGGGGCCCGGCTTCAGGATGTTTGGGGCCTACAAAAGCCGCGGAGCGGGAGCTGGGCCGGAGCCGAGCCAAAGGAGGGTGTCGTGAGGCTGGGGCTCGGCCTGCGGCCGCAGCCGGAAACATAAACAGCTGAACCTGGATGGGAGGACGGGAGGCCGAGACTGGGCCTGGAGGGGCCGGCCTGAGGAAGTTTGGGGCCTGGAGAGGCCGCTAAAAGGCAAAGGCTGGGCCTGGAAAGGCCGCTCAACGTGACGAATGAGCCGGGCCTAACGAGGCCACTGGGAGGCATGAGCGGGGCGCGTCGGAGCTGCCGAAAGGCAGGAGGAGCTCTGGCCTGGGGAGGCCGCAGTCAGGCGAGAGCTGGACGTGCAGAGTCCGCTGGGAGGCAGAGGCTGGGCCTGTGCAGGCCTTCGGACGGCAGGAGGCTGGGCCTGGAGAGGCCGACTCGAGGTCAAGTCCTGGGCCATACTAGGCCGCACAGAGGAGGAGCTGAGCCTGGAGAGGCTGGCTGGAGGAAGTCTGGGGCGTGGAGACACCGTCGGAGGGCAGGAGCCGGGCCCGGAGAGGCCACCGTGGGGCCCGGCTTCAGGACGTTTGGGGCCTACAAAGACCGCGGAGCGGGAGCTGAGTCGGAGCCGAGCAAAAGGAGGTTGTCGTGAGGCCGGGGCTGGTCCCGCGGACGCAGCCGGGAGCAGGAGGAGCTGGGCCTGGACGGGAGGCCGGGAGGCCGCGAATGGGCCTGGAGGGGCCGGCCTGAGGAAGTTCGGGGCCTGGAGAGGCCACCAAAAGTCAAAGGCTGGGCCTGGAAAGGCCGTTCCCCGTGACGAATGAGCCGGGTCTAACGAGGCCACGGGGAGGCAGGAGCGGGGACCGGCGGAGCTGCCGAAAGGCAGGAGGAGCTCTGGCCTGGGGAGGCCGCAGTCAGGCGAGAGCTGGGCGTGGAGAGTCCGCTGGGACGCAGTGGCTGGGCCTGTGCAGGCCTTCGGGCGGCAGGAGGCTTGGCGTGGCGAGGCCGACTGGAGGTCAAGTCCTGGGCCTGAGGAGGCCGCCCAGAGGAGGAGCTGGGCCGGGAGAGGCTGACTGGAGGAAGTCTGGGGCGTGGAGACGCCGTCGGAGGGCAAGAGCTGGGCCCGAGAGGCCACCGTGGGGCCCGGCTTCAGGATGTTTGGGGCCTACAAATGCCGCGGAGCGGGAGCTGGGCCGGAGCCGAGCCAAAGGAGGGTGTCGTGAGGCTGGGGCTCGGCCTGCGGCCGCAGCCGGAAACATAAACAGCTGAACCTGGATGGGAGGACGGGAGGCCGAGACTGGGCCTGGAGGGGCCGGCCTGAGGAAGTTTGGGGCCTGGAGAGGCCGCTAAAAGGCAAAGGCTAGGCCTGGAAAGGCCGCTCAACGTGACGAATGAGCCGGGCCTAACGAGGCCACTGGGAGGCATGAGCGGGGCGCGTCGGAGCTGCTGAAAGGCAGGAGGAGCTCTGGCCTGGGGAGGCCGCAGTCAGGCGAGAGCTGGACGTGCAGAGTCCGCTGGGAGGCAGAGGCTGGGCCTGTGCAGGCCTTCGGACGGCAGGAGGCTGGGCCTGGAGAGGCCGACTGGAGGTCAAGTCCTGGGCCATACTAGGCCGCACAGAGGAGGAGCTGAGCCTGGAGAGGCTGGCTGGAGGAAGTCTGGGGCGTGGAGACGCCGTCGGAGGGCAGGAGCCGGGCCCGGATAGGCCACCGTGGGGTCCGGCTTCAGGACGTTTGGGGCCTACAAAGGCCGCGGAGCGGGAGCTGGGCCGGAGCCGAGCAAACGGAGGTTGTCGTGAGGCCGGGGCTGGGACCGCGGACGCAGCCGGGAGCAGGAGGAGCTGGGCCTGGACGGGAGGCCGGGAGGCCGCGACTGGGCCTGGAGGGGCCGGCCTGAGGAAGTTCGGGGCCTGGAGAGGCCGCTAAACGGCAAAGGCTAGGCCTGGAAAGGCCGTTCCCCGTGACGAATGAGCCGGGCCTAACGAGGCCACTGGGAGGCATGAGCGGGGCCCGGCGGAGCTGCCGAAAGGCAGGAGGAGCTTTGGCCTGGGGAGGCCGTAGTCAGGCGAGAGCTGGACGTGCAGAGTCCGCTGGGAGGCGGAGGCTGGGCCTGTGCAGGCCTTCGGACGGCAGGAGGCTGGGCCTGGAGAGGCCGACTGGAGGTTAAGTCCTGGGCCATAGTACGCCGCACAGAGGAGGAGCTGAGATGGAGAGGCTGGCTGGAGTAAGTCTGGGGCGTGGAGACGCCGTCGGAGGGCAGGAGCCGGGCCCGGAGAGGCCACCGTGGGGCCCGGCTTCAGGACGTTTGGGGCCTACAAAGGCCGCGGAGCGGGAGCTGGGTCGGAGCCGAGCAAAAGGAGGTTGTCGTGAGGCCAGGGTTGGGCCCGCGGACGCAGCCGGGAGCAGGAGGAGCTGGGCCTGAACGGGTGGCCGGGAGGCCACGACTGGGCCTGGAGGGGCCGGCCAGAGGAAGTTCGGGGCCTGGAGAGGCCACCAAAAGTCAAAGGCTGGGCCTGGAAAGGCCGTTCCCCGTGACGAATGAGCCGGGTCTAACGAGGCCACTTGGAGGCAGGAGCGGGGACCGGCGGAGCTGCCGAAAGGCAGGAGGAGCTCTGGCCTGGGGAGGCCGCAGTCAGGCGAGAGCTGGGCGTGGAGAGTCCGCTGGGACGCAGTGGCTGGGCCTGTGCAGGCCTTCGGGCGGCAGGAGGCTTGGCGTGGCGAGGCCGACTGGAGGTCAAGTCCTGGGCCTGAGGAGGCCGCCCAGAGGAGGAGCTGGGCCGGGAGAGGCTGACTGGAGGAAGTCTGGGGCGTGGAGACGCCGTCGGAGGGCAAGAGCTGGGCCCGAGAGGCCACCGTGGGGCCCGGCTTCAGGATGTTTGGGGCCTACAAAAGCCGCCGAGCGGGAGCTTGGCCGGAGCCGAGCCAAAGGAGGTTGTCGTGAGGCTGGGGCTCGGCCTGCGGCCGCAGCCGAAAACATAAAGAGCTGGACCCGGATGGGAGGACGGGAGGCTGAGACTGGGCCTGGAGGGGCCGGCCTGAGGAAGTTCGGGGCCTGGAGAGGCCGCTAAAAGGCAAAGGCTAGGCCTGGAAAGGCCGCTCAACGTGACGAATGAGCCGGGCCTAACGAGGCCACTGGGAGGCATGAGCGGGGCGCGTCGGAGCTGCCGAAAGGCAGGAGGAGCTCTGGCCTGGGGAGGCCGCAGTCAGGCGAGAGCTGGACGTGCAGAGTCCGCTGGGAGGCGGAGGCTGGGCCTGTGCAGGCCTTCGGACGGCAGGAGGCTGGGCCTGGTGAGGCCGACTGGAGGTTAAGTCCTGGGCCATAGTAGGCCGCACAGAGGAGGAGCTGAGATGGAGAGGCTGGCTGGAGTAAGTCTGGGGCGTGGAGACGCCGTCGGAGGGCAGGAGCCGGGCCCGGAGAGGCCACCGTGGGGCCAGGCTTCAGGACGTTTGGGGCCTACAAAGGCCGCGGAGCGGGAGCTGGGCCGGAGCCTAGCCAAAGGAGGTTGTCGTGAGGTTGGGGCTCGGCCTGCGGCCGCAGCCACAAACATAAAGACCTGGACCTGGATGGGAGGACGGGAGGCCGAGACTGGGCCTGGAGGGGCCGGCCTGAGGAAGTTCGGGGCCTGGAGAGGCCGCTAAAAGGCAAAGGCTGGGCCTGGAAGGGCCGTTCCCCGTGACGAATGAGCCGGGCCTAACGAGGCCACTGGGAGGCATGAGCGGGGCCCGGCGGAGCTGCCGAAAGGCAGGAGGAGCTCTGGCCTGGGGAGGCCGCAGTCAGGCGAGAGCTGGGCCTGCAGAGTCCGCTGGGAGGCAGAGGCTGGGCCTGTGCAGGCCTTCGGACGGCAGGAGGCTGGGCCTGGAGAAGCCGACTGGAGGTCAAGTCCTGGGCCTTAGGAGGCCACATAGAGGAGGAGCTGAGCCTGGAGAGGCTGGCTGGAGGAAGTCTGGGGCGTGGAGACGCCGTCGGAGGGCAGGAGCCGGGCCCGGAGAGGCCACCGTGGGGCCCGGCTTCAGGACGTTTGGGGCCTACAAAGGCCGCGGAGCGGGAGCTGGGTCGGAGCCGAGCAAAAGGAGGTTGTCGTGAGGCCGGGGCTGGGCCCGCGGACGCAGCCGGGAGCAGGAGGAGCTGGGCCTGGACGGGAGGCCGGGAGGCCACGACTGGGCCTGGAGGGGCCGGCCTGAGGAAGTTCGGGGCCTGGAGAGGCCGTCAAAAGGCAAAGGCTGGGCCTGGAAAGGCCGTTCCCCGTGACGAATGAGCCGGGTCTAACGAGGCCACGGGGAGGCAGGAGCGGGGACCGGCGGAGCTGCCGAAAGGCAGGAGGAGCTCTGGCCTGGGGAGGCCGCAGTCAGGCGAGAGCTGGGCGTGGAGAGTCCGCTGGGACGCAGTGGCTGGGCCTGTGCAGGCCTTCGGGCGGCAGGAGGCTGGGCCTGGAGAGGCCGACTGGAGGTCAAGTCCTGGGCCTGAGGAGGCCGCCCAAAGGAGGAGCTGGGCCGGGAGAGGCTGACTGGAGGAAGACTGGGGTGTGGAGACGCCGTCGGAGGGCAAGCGCTGGGCCCGGAGAGGCCACCGTGGGGCCCGGCTTCAGGACGTTTGGGGCCTACAAAGGCCGCGGAGCGGGAGCTGGGCTGGAGCCTAGCCAAAGGAGGGTGTCGTGAGGCTGGGGCTCGGCCTGCGGCCGCAGCCGGAAACATAAACAGCTGAACCTGGATGGCAGGACGGGAGGCCGAGACTGGGCCTGGAGGGGCCGGCCTGAGGAAGTTTGGGGCCTGGAGAGGCCGCTAAAAGGCAAAGGCTAGGCATGGAAAGGCCGCTCAACGTGACGAATGAGCCAGGCCTAACGAGGCCACTGGGAGGCATGAGCGGGGCGCGTCGGAGCTGCCGAAAGGCAGGAGGAGCTCTGGCCTGGGGAGGCCGCAGTCAGGCGAGAGCTGGGCGTGGAGAGTCCGCTGGGAGGCAGAGGCTGGGCGTGTGCAGGCCTTCGGACGGCAGGAGGCTGGGCCTGGAGAGGCCGACTGGAGGTCAAGTCCTGGGCCTTAGGAGGCCGCACAGAGGAGGAGCTGAGCCTGGAGAGGCTGACTGGAGGAAGTCTGGGGCGTGGAGACGCCGTCGGAGGGCAGGAGCCGGGCCCGGAGAGGCCACCGTGGGGCCCGGCTTCAGGACGTTTGGGGCCTACAAAGGCCGCGGAGCGGGAGCTGGGCCGGAGCCGAGCCAAAGGAGGTTCTCGTGAGGCTGGGGCTCGGCCTGCGGCCGCAGCCGAAAACATAAAGAGCTGTACCTGGATGGGAGGACGGGAGGCCGCGACTGGGCCTGGAGGGGCCGGCTTGAGGAAGTTCGGGGCCTGGAGAGGCCTCTAAAAGGCAAAGGCAAGGCCTGGAAAGGCCGTTCAACGTGACGAATGAGCCGGGCCTAACGAGGTCACTGGGAGGCATGAGCGGGGCCCGGCGGAGGTGCCGAAAGGCAGGAGGAGCTCTGGCCTCGGGAGGCCGCAGTAAGGCGAGAGCTGGGCGTGCAGAGTCCGCTGGGAGGCAGAAGCTGGGCCTGTGCAGGCCTTCGGACGGCAGGAGGCTGGGCCTGGAGAGGCCGACTGGAGGTCAAGTCCTGGGCCTTAGGAGGCCGCACAGAGGAGGAGCTGAGCCTGGAGAGGCTGGCTGGAGGAAGTCTGGGACGTGGAGACGCCGTCGGAGGGCAGGAGCCGGGCCCGGAGAGGCCACCGTGGGGCCCGGCTTCAGGACGTTTGGGGCCTACAAAGGCCGCGGAGCGGGAGCTGGGTCGGAGCCGAGCAAAAGGAGGTTGTCGTGAGGCCGGGGCTGGGCCCGCGGACGCAGCCGGGAGCAGGAGGAGCTGGGCCTGGACGGGAGGCCGGGAGGCCGCGACTGGGCCTGGAGGGGCCGGCCTGAGGAAGTTCGGGGCCTGGGGAGGACGCCAAAAGGCAAAGGCTGGGCCTGGAAAGGCCGTTCCCCGTGACCAATGAGCCGGGCCTAACGAGGCCACGGGGAGGCAGCAGCGGGGCCCGGCGGAGCTGCCGAAAGGCAGGAGGAGCTCTGGCCTGGGGAGGCCGCAGTCAGGCGAGAGCTGGGCGTGGAGAGTCCGCTGGGAGGCAGAGGCTGGGCCTGTGCAGGCCTTCGGACGGCAGGAGGCTGGGCCTGGAGAGGCCGACTGGAGGTCAAGTCCTGGGCCTTAGGAGGCCGCACAGAGGAGGAGCTGAGCCTGGAGAGGCTGGCTGGAGGAAGTCTGGGGCGTGGAGACGCCGTCGGAGGGCAGGAGCCGGGACCGGAGAGGCCACCGTGAGGCCTGGCTTCAGGACGTTTGGGGCCTACAAAGGCCGCGGAGCGGGAGCTGGGCCGGAGCCGAGCCAAAGGAGGTTCTCGTGAGGCTGGGGCTCGGCCTGCGGCCGCAGCCGAAAACATAAAGAGCTGTACCTGGATGGGAGGACGGGAGGCCGCGACTGGGCCTGGAGGGGCCGGCTTGAGGAAGTTCGGGGCCTGGAGAGGCCTCTAAAAGGCAAAGGCAAGGCCTGGAAAGGCCGTTCAACGTGACGAATGAGCCGGGCCTAACGAGGTCACTGGGAGGCATGAGCGGGGCCCGGCGGAGGTGCCGAAAGGCAGGAGGAGCTCTGGCCTCGGGAGGCCGCAGTAAGGCGAGAGCTGGGCGTGCAGAGTCCGCTGGGAGGCAGAAGCTGGGCCTGTGCAGGCCTTCGGACGGCAGGAGGCTGGGCCTGGAGAGGCCGACTGGAGGTCAAGTCCTGGGCCTTAGGAGGCCGCACAGAGGAGGAGCTGAGCCTGGAGAGGCTGGCTGGAGGAAGTCTGGGACGTGGAGACGCCGTCGGAGGGCAGGAGCCGGGCCCGGAGAGGCCACCGTGGGGCCCGGCTTCAGGACGTTTGGGGCCTACAAAGGCCGCGGAGCGGGAGCTGGGTCGGAGCCGAGCAAAAGGAGGTTGTCGTGAGGCCGGGGCTGGGCCCGCGGACGCAGCCGGGAGCAGGAGGAGCTGGGCCTGGACGGGAGGCCGGGAGGCCGCGACTGGGCCTGGAGGGGCCGGCCTGAGGAAGTTCGGGGCCTGGGGAGGACGCCAAAAGGCAAAGGCTGGGCCTGGAAAGGCCGTTCCCCGTGACCAATGAGCCGGGCCTAACGAGGCCACGGGGAGGCAGCAGCGGGGCCCGGCGGAGCTGCCGAAAGGCAGGAGGAGCTCTGGCCTGGGGAGGCCGCAGTCAGGCGAGAGCTGGGCGTGGAGAGTCCGCTGGGAGGCAGAGGCTGGGCCTGTGCAGGCCTTCGGACGGCAGGAGGCTGGGCCTGGAGAGGCCGACTGGAGGTCAAGTCCTGGGCCTTAGGAGGCCGCACAGAGGAGGAGCTGAGCCTGGAGAGGCTGGCTGGAGGAAGTCTGGGGCGTGGAGACGCCGTCGGAGGGCAGGAGCCGGGACCGGAGAGGCCATCGTGAGGCCTGGCTTCAGGACGTTTGGGGCCTACAAAGGCCGCGGAGCGGGAGCTGGGCCGGAGCCGAGCCAAAGGAGGTTGTCGTGAGGCTGGGACTCGGCCTGCGGCCGCAGCCGAAAACACAAAGAACTGTACCTGGAGGGGAGGACGGGAGGCCGCGACTGGGCCTGGAGGGGCCGGCCTGAGGAAGTTCGGGGCCTGGAGAGGCCGATAAAAGGCAAAGGCTGGGCCTGGAAAGGCCGTTCAACGTGACGAATGAGCCGGGCCTAACGAGGCCACTGGGAGGCATGAGTGGGGCTTGGCAGAGCTGCCGAAAGGCAGGAGGAGCTCTGGCCTGGGGAGGCCGCAGTCAGGCGAGAGCTGGGCCTGCAGAGTCCGCTGGGAGGCAGAGGCTGGGCCTGTGCAGGCCTTCGGACGGCAGTAGGCTGGGCCTGGAGAAGCCGACTGGAGGTCAAGTCCTGGGCTTTAGGAGGCCGCACAGAGGAGGAGCGGAGCCTGGAGAGGCTGGCTGGAGGAAGTCTGGGGCGTGGAGATGCCGTCGGAGGGCAGGAGCCGGGCCCGGAGAGGCCACCGTGGGGCCCGGCTTCAGGACGTTTGGGGCCTACAAAGGCCGCGGAGCGGGAGCTGGGTCGGAGCCGAGCAAAAGGAGGTTGTCGTGAGGCCGGGGCTGGGCCCGCGGACGCAGCCGGGAGCAGGAGGAGCTGGGCCTGGACGGGAGGCCGGGAGGCCGCGACTGGGCCTGGAGGAGCCGACCTGAGGAAGATCGGGGCCTGGAGAGGCCGCCAAAAGGCAAAGGCTGGGCCTGGAAAGGCCGTTCCCCATGACGAATGAGCCGGGTCTAACGAGGCCACGGGGAGGCAGGAGCGGGGCCCGGCGGAGCTGCCGAAAGGCAGGAGGAGCTCTGGCCTAGGGAGGCCGCAGTCAGGCGAGAGCTGGGCCTGCAGAGTCCGCTGGGAGGCAGAGGCTGGGCCTGTGCAGGCCTTCGGACGGCAGGAGGCTGGGCCTGGAGAAGCCGACTGGAGGTCAAGTCCTGGGCTTTAGGAGGCCGCACAGAGGAGGAGTGGAGCCTGGAGAGGCTGGCTGGAGGAAGTCTGGGGCGTGGAGACGCCGTCGGAGGGCAGGAGCCGGGCCCGGAGAGGCCACCGTGGGGCCCGGCTTCAGGACGTTTGGGGCCTACAAAGGCCGCGGAGCGGGAGCTGGGTCGGAGCCGAGCAAAAGGAGGTTGTCGTGAGGCCGGGGCTGGGCCCGCGGACGCAGCCGGGAGCAGGAGGAGCTGGGCCTGGACGGGAGGCCGGGAGGCCGCGACTGGGCCTGGAGGGGCCGGCCTGAGGAAGTTCGGGGCCTGGAGAGGCCGCCAAAAGGCAAAGGCTGGGCCTGGAAAGGCCGTTCCCCGTGACGAATGAGCCGGGTCTAACGAGGCCACGGGGAGGCAGGAGCGGGGCCCGGCGGAGCTGCCGAAAGGCAGGAGGAGCTCTGGCCTGGGGAGGCCGCAGTCAGGCGAGAGCTGGGCGTGGAGAGTCCGCTGGGACGCAGTGGCTGGGCCTGTGCAGGCCTTCGGGCGGCAGGAGGCTTGGCGTGGCGAGGCCGACTGGAGGTCAAGTCCTGGGCCTGAGGAGGCCGCCCAGAGGAGGAGCTGGGCCGGGAGAGGCTGACTGGAGGAAGTCTGGGGCGTGGAGACGCCGTCGGAGGGCAAGAGCTGGGCCCGAGAGGCCACCGTGGGGCCCGGCTTCAGGATGTTTGGGGCCTACAAAAGCCGCGGAGCGGGAGCTGGGCCGGAGCCGAGCCAAAGGAGGTTGTCGTGAGGCTGGGGCTCGGCCTGCGGCCGCAGCCAAAAACATAAAGAGCTGGACCTGGATGGGAGGACGGGAGGCTGAGACTGGGCCTGGAGGGGCCGGCCTGAGGAAGTTCGGGGCCTGGAGAGGCCGCTAAAAGGCAAAGGCTAGGCCTGGAAAGGCCGCTCAACGTGACGAATGAGCCAGGCCTAACGAGGCCACTGGGAGGCATGAGCGGGGCGCGTCGGAGCTGCCGAAAGGCAGGAGGAGCTCTGGCCTGGGGAGGCCGCAGTCAGGCGAGAGCTGGACGTGCAGAGTCCGCTGGGAGGCGGAGGCTGGGCCTGTGCAGGCCTTCGGACGGCAGGAGGCTGGGCCTGGAGAGGCCGACTGGAGGTTAAGTCCTGGGCCATAGTAGGCCGCACAGAGGAGGAGCTGAGATGGAGAGGCTGGCTGGAGTAAGTCTGGGGCGTGGAGACGCCGTCGGAGGGCAGGAGCCGGGCCCGGAGAGGCCACCGTGGGGCCCGGCTTCAGGACGTTTGGGGCCTACAAAGGCCGCGGAGCGGGAGCTGGGCCGGAGCCTAGCCAAAGGAGGTTGTCGTGAGGCTGGGGCTCGGCCTGCGGCCGCAGCCAGAAACATAAAGAGCTGGACCTGGATGGGAGGACGGGAGGCTGAGACTGGGCCTGGAGGGGCCGGCCTGAGGAAGTTCGGGGCCTGGAGAGGCCGCTAAAAGGCAAAGGCTGGGCCTGGAAAGGCCGTTCCCCGTGACGAATGAGCCGGGCCTAACGAGGCCACTGGGAGGCATGAGCGGGGCCCGGCGGAGCTGCCGAAAGGCAGGAGGAGCTCTGGCCTGGGGAGGCCGCAGTCAGGCGAGAGCTGGGCCTGCAGAGTCCGCTGGGAGGCAGAGGCTGGGCCTGTGCAGGCCTTCGGACGGCAGGAGGCTGGGCCTGGAGAAGCCGACTGGAGGTCAAGTCCTGGGCCTTAGGAGGCCACATAGAGGAGGAGCTGAGCCTGGAGAGGCTGGCTGGAGGAAGTCTGGGGCGTGGAGACGCCGTCGGAGGGCAGGAGCCGGGCCCGGAGAGGCCACCGTGGGGCCCGGCTTCAGGACGTTTGGGGCCTACAAAGGCCGCGGAGCGGGAGCTGGGCCGGAGCCGAGCAAACGGAGGTTGTCGTGAGGCCGGGGCTGGGACCGCGGACGCAGCCGGGAGCAGGAGGAGCTGGGCCTGGACGGGAGGCCGGGAGGCCGCGACTGGGCCTGGAGGGGCCGGCCTGAGGAAGTTCGGGGCCTGGAGAGGCCGCTAAAAGGCAAAGGCTAGGCCTGGAAAGGCCGTTCCCCGTGACGAATGAGCCGGGCCTAACGAGGCCACTGGGAGGCATGAGCGGGGCCCGGCGGAGCTGCCGAAAGGCAGGAGGAGCTTTGGCCTGGGGAGGCCGTAGTCAGGCGAGAGCTGGACGTGCAGAGTCCGCTGGGAGGCGGAGGCTGGGCCTGTGCATGCCTTCGGACGGCAGGAGGCTGGGCCTGGAGAGGCCGACTGGAGGTTAAGTCCTGGGCCATAGTACGCCGCACAGAGGAGGAGCTGAGATGGAGAGGCTGGCTGGAGTAAGTCTGGGGCGTGGAGACGCCGTCGGAGGGCAGGAGCCGGGCCCGGAGAGGACACCGTGGGGCCCGGCTTCAGGACGTTTGGGGCCTACAAAGGCCGCGGAGCGGGAGCTGGGTCGGAGCCGAGCAAAAGGAGGTTGTCGTGAGGCCGGGGTTGGGCCCGCGGACGCAGCCGGGAGCAGGAGGAGCTGGGCCTGAACGGGTGGCCGGGAGGCCACGACTGGGCCTGGAGGGGCCGGCCTGAGGAAGTTCGGGGCCTGGAGAGGCCGCCAAAAGGCAAAGGCTGGGCCTGGAAAGGCCGTTCCCCGTGACGAATGAGCCGGGCCTAACGAGGCCACTGGGAGGCATGAGCGGGGCCTGGCGGAGCTGCCGAAAGGCAGGAGGAGCTCTGGCCTGGGGAGGCCACAGTCAGGCGAGAGCTGGGCGTGCAGAGTCCGCTGGGAGGCAGAGGTTGGGCCTGTGCAGGCCTTCGGACGGCAGGAGGCTGGGCCTGGAGAGGCCGACTGGAGGTCAAGTCCTGGGCCTGAGGAGGCCGCCCAGAGGAGGAGCTGGGCCGGGAGAGGCTGACTGGAGGAAGACTGGGGTGTGGAGACGCCATCGGAGGGCAAGCGCTGGGCCCGGAGAGGCCACCGTGGGGCCCGGCTTCAGGACGTTTGGGGCCTACAAAGGCCGCGGAGCGGGAGCTGGGCCGGAGCCTAGCCAAAGGAGGGTGTCGTGAGGCTGGGGCTCGGCCTGCGGCCGCAGCCGGAAATATAAATAGCTGAACCTGGATGGGAGGACGGGAGGCCGAGACTGGGCCTGGAGGGGCCGGCCTGAGGAAGTTTGGGGCCTGGAGAGGCCGCTAAAAGGCAAAGGCTGGGCCTGGAAAGGCCGCTCAACGTGACGAATGAGCCGGGCCTAACGAGGCCACTGGGAGGCATGAGCGGGGCGCGTCGGAGCTGCCGAAAGGCAGGAGGAGCTCTGGCCTGGGGAGGCCGCAGTCAGGCGAGAGCTGGACGTGCAGAGTCCGCTGGGAGGCAGAGGCTGGGCCTGTGCAGGCCTTCGGACGGCAGGAGGCTGGGCCTGGAGAGGCCGACTCGAGGTCAAGTCCTGGGCCATACTAGGCCGCACAGAGGAGGAGCTGAGCCTGGAGAGGCTGGCTGGAGGAAGTCTGGGGCGTGGAGACGCCGTCGGAGGGCAGGAGCCGGGCCCGGAGAGGCCACCGTGGGGCCCGGCTTCAGGACGTTTGGGGCCTACAAAGACCGCGGAGCGGGAGCTGAGTCGGAGCCGAGCAAAAGGAGGTTGTCGTGAGGCCGGGGCTGGTCCGGCGGACGCAGCCGGGAGCAGGAGGAGCTGGGCCTGGACGGGAGGCCGGGAGGCCGCGAATGGGCCTGGAGGGGCCGGCCTGAGGAAGTTCGGGGCCTGGAGAGGCCACCAAAAGTCAAAGGCTGGGCCTGGAAAGGCCGTTCCCCGTGACGAATGAGCCGGGTCTAACGAGGCCACGGGGAGGCATGAGCGGGGCCCGGCGGAGCTGCCGAAAGGCAGGAGGAGCTCTGGCCTGGGGAGGCCGCAGTCAGGCGAGAGCTGGGCGTGGAGAGTCCGCTGGGACGCAGTGGCTGGGCCTGTGCAGGCCTTCGGGCGGCAGGAGGCTTGGCGTGGCGAGGCCGACTGGAGGTCAAGTCCTGGGCCTGAGGAGGCCGCCCAGAGGAGGAGCTGGGCCGGGAGAGGCTGACTGGAGGAAGTCTGGGGCGTGGAGACGCCGTCGGAGGGCAAGAGCTGGGCCCGAGAGGCCACCGTGGGGCCCGGCTTCAGGATGTTTGGGGCCTACAAAGGACGCGGAGCGGGAGCTGGGCCGGAGCCGAGCCAAAGGAGGTTGTCGTGAGGCTGGGGATCGGCCTGCGGCCGCAGCCTAAAACATAAAGAGCTGGACCTGGATGGGAGGACGGGAGGCCGCGACTGGGCCTGGAGGGGCCGGCCTGAGGAAGTTCGGGGCCTGGAGAGGCCGGTAAAAGGCAAAGGCAAGGCCTGGAAAGGCCGCTCAACGTGACGAATGAGCCGGGCCTAACGAGGCCACTGGGAGGCATGAGCGGGGCGCGTCGGAGCTGCCGAAAGGCAGGAGGAGCTCTGGCCTGGGGAGGCCGCAGTCAGGCGAGAGCTGGACGTGCAGAGTCCGCTGGGAGGCAGAGGCTGGGCCTGTGCAGGCCTTCGGACGGCAGGAGGCTGGGCCTGGAGAGGCCGACTGGAGGTCAAGTCCTGGGCCTTAGGAGGCCGCACAGAGGAGGAGCTGAGCCTGGAGAGGCTGGCTGGAGGAAGTCTGGGGCGTGGAGACGCCGTCGGAGGGCAGGAGCCGGGCCCGGAGAGGCCACCGTGGGGCCCGGCTTCAGGACGTTTGGGGCCTACAAAGGGGGCGGAGCGGGAGCTGGGCCAGAGCCGAGCCAAAGGAGGTTGTCGTGAGGCTGGGGCTCGGCCTGCGGCCGCAGCCGAAAACACAAAGAGCTGTACCTGGATGGGAGGACGGGAGGCCGCGACTGGGCCTGGAGGGGCCGGCCTGAGGAAGTTCGGGGCCTGGAGAGGCCTCTAAAAGGCAAAGGCAAGGCCTGGAAAGGCCGTTCAACGTCACGAATGAGCCGGGCCTAACGAGGTCACTGGGAGGCATGAGCGGGGCCCGGCGGAGGTGCCGAAAGGCAGGAGGAGCTCTGGCCTGGGGAGGCCGCAGTCAGGCGAGAGCTGGGCGTGCAGAGTCCGCTGGGAGGCAGAAGCTGGGCCTGTGCAGGCCTTCGGACGGCAGGAGGCTGGGCCTGGAGAGGCCGACTGGAGGTCAAGTCCTGGGCCTTAGGAGGCCGCACAGAGGAGGAACTGAGCCTGGAGAGGCTGGCTGGAGGAAGTCTGGGGCGTGGAGACGCCGTCGGAGGGCAGGAGCCGGGCCCGGAGAGGCCACCGTGGGGCCCGGCTTCAGGACCTTTGGGGCCTACAAAGGCCGCGGAGCGGGAGCTGGGTCGGAGCCGAGCAAAAGGAGGTTGTCGTGAGGCCGGGGCTGGGCCCGCGGACGCAGCCGGGAGCAGGAGGAGCTGGGCCTGGACGGGAGGCCGGGAGGCCGCGACTGGGCCTGGATGGGCCGGCCTGAGGAAGTTCGGGGGCTGGAGAGGACGCCAAAAGGCAAAGGCTGGGCCTGGAAAGGCCGTTCCCCGTGACCAATGAGCCGGGCCTAACAAGGCCACGGGGAGGCAGCAGCGGGGCCCGGCGGAGCTGCCGAAAGGCAGGAGGACCTCTGGCCTGGGGAGGCCGCAGTCAGGCGAGAGCTGGGCGTGCAGAGTCCGCTGGGAGGCAGAGGCTGGGCCTGTGCAGGCCTTCGGACGGCAGGAGGCTGGGCCTGGAGAGGCCGACTGGAGGTGAAGTCCTGGGCCTTAGGAGGCCGCACAGAGGAGGAGCTGAGCCTGGAGAGGCTGGCTGGAGCAAGTCTGGGGCGTGGACACGCCGTCGGAGGGCAGGAGCCGGGCCCGGAGAGGCCACCGTGGGGCCCGGCTTCAGGACGTTTGGGGCCTACAAAGGCCGCGGAGCGGGAGCTGGGTCGGAGCCGAGCAAACGTAGGTTGTCCTGAGGCCGGGGCTGGGCCCGCGGACGCAGCCGGGAGCAGGAGGAGCTGGGCCTGGACGGGAGGCCGGGAGGCCGCGTCCGAGCCTGGAGGGGCCGGCCTGAGGAAGTTCGGGTTCTCGAGAGACCGCCACAAGGCAAAGGCTGGGCCTGGAAAGGCCGTTCCCCGTGACGAATGAGCCGGGCCTAACGAGGCCACGGGGAGCCAGGAGCGGGGCCCGGCGGAGCTGCCGAAAGGCAGGAGGAGCTCTTGCCTGGGGAGGCCGCAGTCAGGCGAGAGCTGGGCGTGGAGAGTCCGCTGGGACGCAGTGGCTGGGCCTGTGCAGGCCTTCGGGCGGCAGGAGGCTTGCCGTGGCGAGGCCGACTGGAGGTCAAGTCCTGGGCCTGAGGAGGCCTCCCAGAGGCGTGAGCGGGGCTGGGCCTCAAGAGGCCAGTGGCAGGCAGGAGGAGCTGGGCCTGGAGAGGCTGACGTGAGGAAGTCTGGCTGCTGGAGAGGCCGCGGAGAGGCAGGAGCTGGGCCGGCGGAGGCCGACTGGGCGACGAGTTGGGTCCGCAGGGGCCGCCCGGAGCAGGAGCGAGCCCTGGAGAGGCCGACTCGAGGCCAGCGTGGGCCTGCATAGGCCGCCGGGAGGAGGAGCTGGGCCTGGAGAGGCTGGCTGCAGGAAGTCTGGGGCGTGGAGACGCCGTCATAGGGCAGGAGCCGGGCCCGGAGAGGCCACCGTGGGGCCCTGCTTCAGGACGTTTGGGGCCTACAAAGGCCGCGGAGCGGGAGCTGGGCCGGAGCGGAGCCAAAGGATTTTGTCGTGAGGCCGTGGTGGGCCCGCGAGCGCATCCGGGAGCAGGAGGAGCTGGGCCTGGACGGGAGGCCGGGAGGCCGCGTCTGGACCTGGAGGGGACGGCCTGAGGATGTTTGGGGCATGGAGCGGCCGCTTAAAGGCAAAGGCTAGGCCTCGAAAGGCCGTTCAACGTGACGAATGAGCCGGGCCTAACGAGGCCACTGGGAGGCATGAGCGGGGCCCGGCGGAGGTGCCGAAAGGCAGGAGGAGCTCTGGCCTGGGGAGGCCGCAGTCAGGCGAGAGCTGGGCGTGGAGAGTCCGCTGGGAGGCAGAGGCTGGGCCTGTGCAGGCCTTCGGACGGCAGGAGGCTGGGCCTGGAGAGGCCGACTGGAGGTGAAGTCCTGGGCCTTAGGAGGCCGCACAGAGGAGGAGCTGAGCCTGGAGAGGCTGGCTGGAGGAAGTCTGGGGCGTGGAGACGCCGTCGGAGGGCAGTAGCCGGGCCCGGAGAGGCCACCGTGGGGCCCGGCTTCAGGACGTTTGGGGCCTACAAAGGCCGCGGAGCGGGAGCTGGGTCGGAGCCGAGCAAAAGGAGATTGTCGTGAGGCCGGGGCTGGGCCCGCGGACGCAGCCGGGAGCAGGAGGAGCTGGGCCTGGACGGGAGGACGGGAGGCCGCGATTGGGCCTGGAGGGGCCGGCCTGAGGAAGTTCGGGGCCTGGAGAGGACGCCAAAAGGCAAAGGCTGGGCCTGGAAAGGCCGTTCCCCGTGACCAATGAGCCGGGCCTAACGAGGCCATGGGGAGGCAGCAGCGGAGCCCGGCGGAGCTGCCGAAAGGCAGGAGGAGCTCTGGCCTGGGGAGGCCGCAGTCAGGCGAGAGCTGGGCGTGGAGAGTCCGCTGGGATCAGAGGCTGGGCCTTTGCAGGCCTTCGGACGGCAGGAGGCTGGGCCTGGAGAGGCCGACTGGAGGTCAAGTCCTGGGCCTTAGGAGGCCGCACAGAGGAGGAGCTGAGCCTGGAGAGGCTGGCTGGAGGAAGTCTGGGGCGTGGAGACGCCGTCGGAGGGCAGGATCCGGGCCCGGAGAGGTCACCGTGGGGCCCGGCTTCAGGACGTTTGGGGCCTACAAAGGGGGCGGAGCGGGAGCTGGGCCGGAGCCGAGCCAAAGGAGGTTGTCGTGAGGCTGGGGCTCGGCCTGCGGCCGCAGCCGAAAACACAAAGAGCTGTACCTGGATGGGAGGACGGGAGGCCGCGACTGGGCCTGGAGGGGGCGGCCTGAGGAAGTTCGGAGCCTGGAGAGGCCTCTAAAAGGCAAAGGCAAGGCCTGGAAAGGCCGTTCAACGTGACGAATGAGCCGGGCCTAACGAGGTCACTGGGAGGCATGAGCGGGGCCCGGCGGAGGTGCCGAAAGGCAGGAGGAGCTCTGGCCTGGGGAGGCCGCAGTCAGGCGAGAGCTGGGCGTGCAGAGTCCGCTGGGAGGCAGAAGCTGGGCCTGTGCAGGCCTTCGGACGGCAGGAGGCTGGGCCTGGAGAGGCCGACTGGAGGTCAAGTCCTGGGCCTTAGGAGGCCGCAAAGAGGAAGAGCTGAGCCTGGAGAGGCTGACTGGAGGAAGACTGGGGTGTGGAGACGCCATCGGAGGGCAAGCGCTGGGCCTGGAGAGGCCACCGTGGGGCCCGGCTTCAGGACCTTTGGGGCATACAAAGGCCGCGGAGCGGGAGCTGGGTCGGAGCCGAGCAAACGGAGGTTGTCGTGAGGCCGGGGCTGGGCCCGCGGACGCAGCCGGGAGCAGGAGGAGCTGGGCCCGGACGGGAGGCCGGGAGGCCGCGACTGGGCCTGGAGGGGCTGGCCTGAGGACGTTCGGGGTCTCGAGAGGCCGCCACAAGGCAAAGGCTGGGCCTGGAAAGGCCGTTCCCCGTGACGAATGAGCCGGGCCTAACGAGGCCACGGGGAGGCAGCAGCGGGGCCCGGCGGAGCTGCCGAAAGGCAGGAGGAGCTCTTGCCTGGGGAGGCCGCAGTCAGGCGAGAGCTGGGCGTGGAGAGTCCGCTGGGACGCAGTGGCTGGGCCTGTGCAGGCCTTCGGGCGGCAGGAGGCTTGCCGTGGCGAGGCCGACTGGAGGTCAAGTCCTGGGCCTGAGGAGGCCTCCCAGAGGCGTGAGCGGGGCTGGGCCTCAAGAGGCCAGTGGCAGGCAGGAGGAGCTGGGCCTGGAGAGGCTGACGTGAGGAAGTCTGGCTGCTGGAGAGGCCGCGGAGAGGCAGGAACTGGGCCGGCGGAGGCCGACTGGGCGACGAGTGGGGTCCGCAGGGGCCGCCCGGAGCAGGAGCGAGCCCTGGAGAGGCCGACTCGAGGCCAGCGTGGGCCTGCATAGGCCGCCGGGAGGAGGAGCTGGGCCTGGAGAGGCTGGCTGCACGAAGTCTGGGGCGTGGAGACGCCGTCATAGGGCAGGAGCCGGGCCTGGAGAGGCCACCGTGGGGCCCGGCTTCAGGACGTTTGGGGCCTACAAAGGCCGCGGAGCGGGAGCTGGGCCGGAGCCGAGCCAAAGGAGGTTGTCGTGAGGCCGGGGTGGGCCCGCGAGCGCATCCGGGAGCAGGAGGAGCTGGGCCTGGACGGGAGGCTGGGAGGCCGCGACAGGACCTGGAGGGGACGGCCTGAGGAAGTTTGGGGCATGGAGCGGCCGCTAAAAGGCAAAGGCTAGGCCTCGAAAGGCCGTTCAACGTGACGAATGAGCCGGGCCTAACGAGGCCACTGGGAGGCATGAGCGGGGCCCGGCGGAGCTGCCGAAAGGCAGGAGGAGCTCTGGCCTGGGGAGGCCGCAGTCAGGCGAGAGCTGGGCGTGGAGAGTCCGCTGGGAGGCAGAGGCTGGGCCTGTGCAGGCCTTCGGACGGCAGGAGGCTGGGCCTGGAGAGGCCGACTGGAGGTCAAGTCCTGGGCCTTAGGAGGCCGCACAGAGGAGGAGCTGAGCCTGGAGAGGCTGACTGGAGGAAGTCTGGGGCGTGGAGACGCCGTCGGAGGGCAGGAGCCGGGCCCGGAGAGGCCACCGTGGGGCCCGGCTTCAGGACGTTTGGGGCCTACAAAGGCCGCGGAGCGGGAGCTGGGCCGGAGCCGAGCCAAAGGAGGTTCTCGTGAGGCTGGGGCTCGGCCTGCGGCCGCAGCCGAAAACATAAAGAGCTGTACCTGGATGGGAGGACGGGAGGCCGCGACTGGGCCTGGAGGGGCCGGCCTGAGGAAGTTCGGGGCCTGGAGAGGCCTCTAAAAGGCAAAGGCAAGGCCTGGAAAGGCCGTTCAACGTGACGAATGAGCCGGGCCTAACGAGGTCACTGGGAGGCATGAGCGGGGCCCGGCGGAGGTGCCGAAAGGCAGGAGGAGCTCTGGCCTCGGGAGGCCGCAGTAAGGCGAGAGCTGGGCGTGCAGAGTCCGCTGGGAGGCAGAAGCTGGGCCTGTGCAGGCCTTCGGACGGCAGGAGGCTGGGCCTGGAGAGGCCGACTGGAGGTCAAGTCCTGGGCCTTAGGAGGCCGCACAGAGGAGGAGCTGAGCCTGGAGAGGCTGGCTGGAGGAAGTCTGGGGCGTGGAGACGCCGTCGGAGGGCAGGAGCCGGGCCCGGAGAGGCCACCGTGGGGCCCGGCTTCAGGACGTTTGGGGCCTACAAAGGCCGCGGAGCGGGAGCTGGGTCGGAGCCGAGCAAAAGGAGGTTGTCGTGAGGCCGGGGCTGGGCCCGCGGACGCAGCCGGGAGCAGGAGGAGCTGGGCCTGGACGGGAGGCCGGGAGGCCGCGACTGGGCCTGGAGGGGCCGGCCTGAGGAAATTCGGGGCCTGGGGAGGACGCCAAAAGGCAAAGGCTGGGCCTGGAAAGGCCGTTCCCCGTGACCAATGAGCCGGGCCTAACGAGGCCACGGGGAGGCAGGAGCGGGGCCCGGCGGAGCTGCCGAAAGGCAGGAGGAGCTCTGGCCTGGGGAGGCCGCAGTCAGGCGAGAGCTGGGCGTGGAGAGTCCGCTGGGAGGCAGAGGCTGGGCCTGTGCAGGCCTTCGGACGGCAGGAGGCTGGGCCTGGAGAGGCCGACTGGAGGTCAAGTCCTGGGCCTTAGGAGGCCGCACAGAGGAGGAGCTGAGCCTGGAGAGGCTGGCTGGAGGAAGTCTGGGGCGTGGAGACGCCGTCGGAGGGCAGGAGCCGGGCCCGGAGAGGCCATCGTGAGGCCTGGCTTCAGGACGTTTGGGGCCTACAAAGGCCGCGGAGCGGGAGCTGGGCCGGAGCCGAGCCAAAGGAGGTTGTCGTGAGGCTGGGACTCGGCCTGCGGCCGCAGCCGAAAACACAAAGAACTGTACCTGGAGGGGAGGACGGGAGGCCGCGACTGGGCCTGGAGGGGCCGGCCTGAGGAAGTTCGGGGCCTGGAGAGGCCGCTAAAAGGCAAAGGCTGGGCCTGGAAAGGCCGTTCAACGTGACGAATGAGCCGGGCCTAACGAGGCCACTGGGAGGCATGAGTGGGGCTTGGCAGAGCTTCCGAAAGGCAGGAGGAGCTCTGGCCTGGGGAGGCCGCAGTCAGGCGAGAGCTGGGCCTGCAGAGTCCGCTGGGAGGCAGAGGCTGGGCCTGTGCAGGCCTTCGGACGGCAGTAGGCTGGGCCTGGAGAAGCCGACTGGAGGTCAAGTCCTGGGCTTTAGGAGGCCGCACAGAGGAGGAGCGGAGCCTGGAGAGGCTGGCTGGAGGAAGTCTGGGGCGTGGAGATGCCGTCGGAGGGCAGGAGCCGGGCCCGGAGAGGCCACCGTGGGGCCCGGCTTCAGGACGTTTGGGGCCTACAAAGGCCGCGGAGCGGGAGCTGGGTCGGAGCCGAGCAAAAGGAGGTTGTCGTGAGGCCGGGGCTGGGCCCGCGGACGCAGCCGGGAGCAGGAGGAGCTGGGCCTGGACGGGAGGCCGGGAGGCCGCGACTGGGCCTGGAGGAGCCGACCTGAGGAAGTTCGGGGCCTGGAGAGGCCGCCAAAAGGCAAAGGCTGGGCCTGGAAAGGCCGTTCCCCGTGACCAATGAGCCGGGCCTAACGAGGCCATGGGGAGGCAGCAGCGGGGCCCGGCGGAGCTGCCGAAAGGCAGGAGGAGCTCTGGCCTGGGGAGGCCGCAGTCAGGCGAGAGCTGGGCGTGGAGAGTCCGCTGGGATCAGAGGCTGGGCCTTTGCAGGCCTTCGGACGGCAGGAGGCTGGGCCTGGAGAGGCCGACTGGAGGTCAAGTCCTGGGCCTTAGGAGGCCGCACAGAGGAGGAGCTGAGCCTGGAGAGGCTGGCTGGAGGAAGTCTGGGGCGTGGAGACGCCGTCGGAGGGCAGGAGCCGGGCCCGGAGAGGTCACCGTGGGGCCCGGCTTCAGGACGTTTGGGGCCTACAAAGGGGGCGGAGTGGGAGCTGGGCCGGAGCCGAGCCAAAGGAGGTTGTCGTGAGGCTGGGGCTCGGCCTGCGGCCGCAGCCGAAAACACAAAGAGCTGTACCTGGATGGGAGGACGGGAGGCCGCGACTGGGCCTGGAGGGGGCGGCCTGAGGAAGTTCGGAGCCTGGAGAGGCCTCTAAAAGGCAAAGGCAAGGCCTGGAAAGGCCGTTCAACGTGACGAATGAGCCGGGCCTAACGAGGTCACTGGGAGGCATGAGCGGGGCCCGGCGGAGGTGCCGAAAGGCAGGAGGAGCTCTGGCCTGGGGAGGCCGCAGTCAGGCGAGAGCTGGGCGTGCAGAGTCCGCTGGGAGGCAGAAGCTGGGCCTGTGCAGGCCTTCGGACGGCAGGAGGCTGGGCCTGGAGAGGCCGACTGGAGGTCAAGTCCTGGGCCTTAGGAGGCCGCAAAGAGGAAGAGCTGAGCCTGGAGAGGCTGACTGGAGGAAGACTGGGGTGTGGAGACGCCATCGGAGAGCAAGCGCTGGGCCTGGAGAGGCCACCGTGGGGCCCGGCTTCAGGACCTTTGGGGCATACAAAGGCCGCGGAGCGGGAGCTGGGTCGGAGCCGAGCAAACGGAGGTTGTCGTGAGGCCGGGGCTGGGCCCGCGGACGCAGCCGGGAGCAGGAGGAGCTGGGCCCGGACGGGAGGCCGGGAGGCCGCGACTGGGCCTGGAGGGGCTGGCCTGAGGAAGTTCGGGGTCTCGAGAGGCCGCCACAAGGCAAAGGCTGGGCCTGGAAAGGCCGTTCCCCGTGACGAATGAGCCGGGCCTAACGAGGCCACGGGGAGGCAGCAGCGGGGCCCGGCGGAGCTGCCGAAAGGCAGGAGGAGCTCTTGCCTGGGGAGGCCGCAGTCAGGCGAGAGCTGGGCGTGGAGAGTCCGCTGGGACGCAGTGGCTGGGCCTGTGCAGGCCTTCGGGCGGCAGGAGGCTTGCCGTGGCGAGGCCGACTGGAGGTCAAGTCCTGGGCCTGAGGAGGCCTCCCAGAGGCGTGAGCGGGGCTGGGCCTCAAGAGGCCAGTGGCAGGCAGGAGGAGCTGGGCCTGGAGAGGCTGACGTGAGGAAGTCTGGCTGCTGGAGAGGCCGCGGAGAGGCAGGAACTGGGCCGGCGGAGGCCGACTGGGCGACGAGTGGGGTCCGCAGGGGCCGCCCGGAGCAGGAGCGAGCCCTGGAGAGGCCGACTCGAGGCCAGCGTGGGCCTGCATAGGCCGCCGGGAGGAGGAGCTGGGCCTGGAGAGGCTGGCTGCACGAAGTCTGGGGCGTGGAGACGCCGTCATAGGGCAGGAGCCGGGCCTGGAGAGGCCACCGTGGGGCCCGGCTTCAGGACGTTTGGGGCCTACAAAGGCCGCGGAGCGGGAGCTGGGCCGGAGCCGAGCCAAAGGAGGTTGTCGTGAGGCCGGGGTGGGCCCGCGAGCGCATCCGGGAGCAGGAGGAGCTGGGCCTGGACGGGAGGCTGGGAGGCCGCGACAGGACCTGGAGGGGACGGCCTGAGGAAGTTTGGGGCATGGAGCGGCCGCTAAAAGGCAAAGGCTAGGCCTCGAAAGGCCGTTCAACGTGACGAATGAGCCGGGCCTAACGAGGCCACTGGGAGGCATGAGCGGGGCCCGGCGGAGCTGCCGAAAGGCAGGAGGAGCTCTGGCCTGGGGAGGCCGCAGTCAGGCGAGAGCTGGGCGTGGAGAGTCCGCTGGGAGGCAGAGGCTGGGCCTGTGCAGGCCTTCGGACGGCAGGAGGCTGGGCCTGGAGAGGCCGACTGGAGGTCAAGTCCTGGGCCTTAGGAGGCCGCACAGAGGAGGAGCTGAGCCTGGAGAGGCTGACTGGAGGAAGTCTGGGGCGTGGAGACGCCGTCGGAGGGCAGGAGCCGGGCCCGGAGAGGCCACCGTGGGGCCCGGCTTCAGGACGTTTGGGGCCTACAAAGGCCGCGGAGCGGGAGCTGGGCCGGAGCCGAGCCAAAGGAGGTTCTCGTGAGGCTGGGGCTCGGCCTGCGGCCGCAGCCGAAAACATAAAGAGCTGTACCTGGATGGGAGGACGGGAGGCCGCGACTGGGCCTGGAGGGGCCGGCCTGAGGAAGTTCGGGGCCTGGAGAGGCCTCTAAAAGGCAAAGGCAAGGCCTGGAAAGGCCGTTCAACGTGACGAATGAGCCGGGCCTAACGAGGTCACTGGGAGGCATGAGCGGGGCCCGGCGGAGGTGCCGAAAGGCAGGAGGAGCTCTGGCCTCGGGAGGCCGCAGTAAGGCGAGAGCTGGGCGTGCAGAGTCCGCTGGGAGGCAGAAGCTGGGCCTGTGCAGGCCTTCGGACGGCAGGAGGCTGGGCCTGGAGAGGCCGACTGGAGGTCAAGTCCTGGGCCTTAGGAGGCCGCACAGAGGAGGAGCTGAGCCTGGAGAGGCTGGCTGGAGGAAGTCTGGGGCGTGGAGACGCCGTCGGAGGGCAGGAGCCGGGCCCGGAGAGGCCACCGTGGGGCCCGGCTTCAGGACGTTTGGGGCCTACAAAGGCCGCGGAGCGGGAGCTGGGTCGGAGCCGAGCAAAAGGAGGTTGTCGTGAGGCCGGGGCTGGGCCCGCGGACGCAGCCGGGAGCAGGAGGAGCTGGGCCTGGACGGGAGGCCGGGAGGCCGCGACTGGGCCTGGAGGGGCCGGCCTGAGGAAGTTCGGGGCCTGGGGAGGACGCCAAAAGGCAAAGGCTGGGCCTGGAAAGGCCGTTCCCCGTGACCAATGAGCCGGGCCTAACGAGGCCACGGGGAGGCAGGAGCGGGGCCCGGCGGAGCTGCCGAAAGGCAGGAGGAGCTCTGGCCTGGGGAGGCCGCAGTCAGGCGAGAGCTGGGCGTGGAGAGTCCGCTGGGAGGCAGAGGCTGGGCCTGTGCAGGCCTTCGGACGGCAGGAGGCTGGGCCTGGAGAGGCCGACTGGAGGTCAAGTCCTGGGCCTTAGGAGGCCGCACAGAGGAGGAGCTGAGCCTGGAGAGGCTGGCTGGAGGAAGTCTGGGGCGTGGAGACGCCGTCGGAGGGCAGGAGCCGGGCCCGGAGAGGCCATCGTGAGGCCTGGCTTCAGGACGTTTGGGGCCTACAAAGGCCGCGGAGCGGGAGCTGGGCCGGAGCCGAGCCAAAGGAGGTTGTCGTGAGGCTGGGACTCGGCCTGCGGCCGCAGCCGAAAACACAAAGAACTGTACCTGGAGGGGAGGACGGGAGGCCGCGACTGGGCCTGGAGGGGCCGGCCTGAGGAAGTTCGGGGCCTGGAGAGGCCGCTAAAAGGCAAAGGCTGGGCCTGGAAAGGCCGTTCAACGTGACGAATGAGCCGGGCCTAACGAGGCCACTGGGAGGCATGAGTGGGGCTTGGCAGAGCTTCCGAAAGGCAGGAGGAGCTCTGGCCTGGGGAGGCCGCAGTCAGGCGAGAGCTGGGCCTGCAGAGTCCGCTGGGAGGCAGAGGCTGGGCCTGTGCAGGCCTTCGGACGGCAGTAGGCTGGGCCTGGAGAAGCCGACTGGAGGTCAAGTCCTGGGCTTTAGGAGGCCGCACAGAGGAGGAGCGGAGCCTGGAGAGGCTGGCTGGAGGAAGTCTGGGGCGTGGAGATGCCGTCGGAGGGCAGGAGCCGGGCCCGGAGAGGCCACCGTGGGGCCCGGCTTCAGGACGTTTGGGGCCTACAAAGGCCGCGGAGCGGGAGCTGGGTCGGAGCCGAGCAAAAGGAGGTTGTCGTGAGGCCGGGGCTGGGCCCGCGGACGCAGCCGGGAGCAGGAGGAGCTGGGCCTGGACGGGAGGCCGGGAGGCCGCGACTGGGCCTGGAGGAGCCGACCTGAGGAAGTTCGGGGCCTGGAGAGGCCGCCAAAAGGCAAAGGCTGGGCCTGGAAAGGCCGTTCCCCGTGACGAATGAGCCGGGTCTAACGAGGCCACGGGGAGGCAGGAGCGGGGCCCGGCGGAGCTGCCGAAAGGCAGGAGGAGCTCTGGCCTGGGGAGGCCGCAGTCAGGCGAGAGCTGGGCCTGCAGAGTCCGCTGGGAGGCAGAGGCTGGGCCTGTGCAGGCCTTCGGACGGCAGGAGGCTGGGCCTGGAGAAGCCGACTGGAGGTCAAGTCCTGGGCTTTAGGAGGCCGCACAGAGGAGGAGCGGAGCCTGGAGAGGCTGGCTGGAGGAAGTCTGGGGCGTGGAGACGCCGTCGGAGGGCAGGAGCCGGGCCCGGAGAGGCCACCGTGGGGCCCGGCTTCAGGACGTTTGGGGCCTACAAAGGCCGCGGAGCGGGAGCTGGGTCGGAGCCGAGCAAAAGGAGGTTGTCGTGAGGCCGGGGCTGGGCCCGCGGACGCAGCCGGGAGCAGGAGGAGCTGGGCCTGGACGGGAGGCCGGGAGGCCGCGACTGGGCCTGGAGGGGCCGGCCTGAGGAAGTTCGGGGCCTGGAGAGGCCGCCAAAAGGCAAAGGCTGGGCCTGGAAAGGCCGTTCCCCGTGACGAATGAGCCGGGTCTAACGAGGCCACGGGGAGGCAGGAGCGGGGCCCGGCGGAGCTGCCGAAAGGCAGGAGGAGCTCTGGCCTGGGGAGGCCGCAGTCAGGCGAGAGCTGGGCGTGGAGAGTCCGCAGGGACGCAGTGGCTGGGCCTGTGCAGGCCTTCGGGCGGCAGGAGGCTTGGCGTGGCGAGGCCGACTGGAGGTCAAGTCCTGGGCCTGAGGAGGCCGCCCAGAGGAGGAGCTGGGCCGGGAGAGGCTGACTGGAGGAAGTCTGGGGCGTGGAGGCGCCGTCGGAGGGCAGGAGCCGGGCCCGGAGAGGCCACCGTGGGGCCCGGCTTCAGGACGTTTGGGGCCTACAAAGGCCGCGGAGCGGGAGCTGGGCCGGAGCCGAGCCAAAGGAGGTTCTCGTGAGGCTGGGGCTCGGCCTGCGGCCGCAGCCGAAAACATAAAGAGCTGTACCTGGATGGGAGGACGGGAGGCCGCGACTGGACCTGGAGGGGCCGGCCGGAGGAAGTTCGGGGCCTGGAGAGGCCTCTAAAAGGCAAAGGCAAGGCCTGGAAAGGCCGTTCAACGTGACGAATGAGCCGGGCCTAACGAGGTCACTGGGAGGCATGAGCGGGAACCGGCGGAGGTGCCGAAAGGCAGGAGGAGCTCTGGCCTCGGGAGGCCGCAGTAAGGCGAGAGCTGGGCGTGCAGAGTCCGCTGGGAGGCAGAAGCTGGGCCTGTGCAGGCCTTCGGACGGCAGGAGGCTGGGCCTGGAGAGGCCGACTGGAGGTCAAGTCCTGGACCTTAGGAGGCCGCACAGAGGAGGAGCTGAGCCTGGAGAGGCTGGCTGGAGGAAGTCTGGGGCGTGGAGACGCCGTCGGAGGGCAGGAGCCGGGCCCGGAGAGGCCACCGTGGGGCCCGGCTTCAGGACGTTTGGGGCCTACAAAGGCCGCGGAGCGGGAGCTGGGTCGGAGCCGAGCAAAAGGAGGTTGTCGTGAGGCCGCGGCTGGGCCCGCGGACGCAGCCGGGAGCAGGAGGAGCTGGGCCTGGACGGGAGGCCGGGAGGCCGCGACTGGGCCTGGAGGGGCCGGCCTGAGGAAGTTCGGGGCCTGGGGAGGACGCCAAAAGGCAAAGGCTGGGCCTGGAAAGGCCGTTCCCCGTGACCAATGAGCCGGGCCTAACGAGGCCACGGGGAGGCAGCAGCGGGGCCCGGCGGAGCTGCCGAAAGGCAGGAGGAGCTCTGGCCTGGGGAGGCCGCAGTCAGGCGAGAGCTGGGCGTGGAGAGTCCGCTGGGAGGCAGAGGCTGGGCCTGTGCAGGCCTTCGGACGGCAGGAGGCTGGGCCTGGAGAGGCCGACTGGAGGTCAAGTCCTGGGCCTTAGGAGGCCGCACAGAGGAGGAGCTGAGCCTGGAGAGGCTGGCTGGAGGAAGTCTGGGGCGTGGAGACGCCGTCGGAGGGCAGGAGCCGGGCCCGGAGAGGCCATCGTGAGGCCTGGCTTCAGGACGTTTGGGGCCTACAAAGGCCGCGGAGCGGGAGCTGGGCCGGAGCCGAGCCAAAGGAGGTTGTCGTGAGGCTGGGACTCGGCCTGCGGCCGCAGCCGAAAACACAAAGAGCTGTACCTGGAGGGGAGGACGGGAGGCCGCGACTGGGCCTGGAGGGGCCGGCCTGAGGAAGTTCGGGGCCTGGAGAGGCCGCTAAAAGGCAAAGGCTGGGCCTGGAAAGGCCGTTCAACGTGACGAATGAGCCGGGCCTAACGAGGCCACTGGGAGGCATGAGTGGGGCTTGGCAGAGCTGTCGAAAGGCAGGAGGAGCTCTGGCCTGGGGAGGCCGCAGTCAGGCGAGAGCTGGGCCTGCAGAGTCCGCTGGGAGGCAGAGGCTGGGCCTGTGCAGGCCTTCGGACGGCAGTAGGCTGGGCCTGGAGAAGCCGACTGGAGGTCAAACCTGGGCTTTAGGAGGCCGCACAGAGGAGGAGCGGAGCCTGGAGAGGCTGGCTGGAGGAAGTCTGGGGCGTGGAGACGCCGTCGGAGGGCAGGAGCCGGGCCCGGAGAGGCCACCGTGGGGCCCGGCTTCAGGACGTTTGGGGCCTACAAAGGCCGCGGAGCGGGAGCTGGGCCGGAGCCGAGCAAAAGGAGGTTGTCGTGAGGCCGGGGCTGGGCCCGCGGACGCAGCCGGGAGCAGGAGGAGCTGGGCCTGGATGGTAGGACGGGAGGCTGAGACTGGGCCTGGAGGGGCCGGCCTGAGGAAGTTCGGGGCCTGGAGAGGCCGCTAGAAGGCAAAGGCTAGGCCTGGAAAGGCCGCTCAACGTGACGAATGAGCCGGGACTAACGAGGCCACTGGGAGGCATGAGCGGGGCGCGTCGGAGCTGCCGAAAGGCAGGAGGAGCTCTGGCCTGGGGAGGCCGCAGTCAGGCGAGAGCTGGACGTGCAGAGTCCGCTGGGAGGCGGAGGCTGGGCCTGTGCAGGCCTTCGGACGGCAGGAGGCTGGGCCTGGAGAGGCCGACTGGAGGTTAAGTCCTGGGCCATAGTAGGCCGCACAGAGGAGGAGCTGAGATGGAGAGGCTGGCTGGAGTAAGTCTGGGGCGTGGAGACGCCGTCGGAGGGCAGGAGCCGGGCCCGGAGAGGCCACCGTGGGGCCCGGCTTCAGGACGTTTGGGGCCTACAAAGGCCGCGGAGCGGGAGCTGGGTCGGAGCCGAGCAAAAGGAGGTTGTCGTGAGGCCGGGGCTGGGCCCGCGGACGCAGCCGGGAGCAGGAGGAGCTGGGCCTGGACGGGAGGCCGGGAGGCCGCGACTGGGCCTGGAGGAGCCGGCCTGAGGAAGTTCGGGGCCTGGAGAGGCCGCCAAAAGGCAAAGGCTGGGCCTGGAAAGGCCGTTCCCCGTGACGAATGAGCCGGGTCTAACGAGGCCACGGGGAGGCAGGAGCGGGGCCCGGCGGAGCTGCCGAAAGGCAGGAGGAGCTCTGGCCTGGGGAGGCCGCAGTCAGGCGAGAGCTGGGCGTGGAGAGTCCGCTGGGACGCAGTGGCTGGGCCTGTGCAGGCCTTCGGGCGGCAGGAGGCTTGGCGTGGCGAGGCCGACTGGAGGTCAAGTCCTGGGCCTGAGGAGGCCGCCCAGAGGAGGAGCTGGGCCGGGAGAGGCTGACTGGAGGAAGTCTGGGGCGTCGAGGCGCCGTCGGAGGGCAGGAGCCGGGCCCGGAG
Organism: Macaca nemestrina; assembly: GCF_043159975.1. Classification (NCBI taxonomy): domain Eukaryota; kingdom Metazoa; phylum Chordata; class Mammalia; order Primates; family Cercopithecidae; genus Macaca; species Macaca nemestrina. Next base: position 126,284,994 of record NC_092128.1, read on the forward strand.
AGGCCACCGTGGGGCCCGGATTCAGGACGTTTGGGGCATACAAAGGCCGCGGAGCGGGAGCTGGGCCGGAGCCGAGCCAAAGGAGCTTCTCGTGAGGCTGGGGCTCGGCCTGCGGCCGCAGCCGAAAACATAAAGAGCTGTACCTGGATGGGAGGACGGGAGGCCGCGACTGGGCCTGGAGGGGCCGGCCTGAGGAAGTTCGGGGCCTGGAGAGGCCTCTAAAAGGCAAAGGCAAGGCCTGGAAAGGCCGTTCAACGTGACGAATGAGCCGGGCCTAACGAGGTCACTGGGAGGAATGAGCGGGGCCCGGCGGAGGTGCCGAAAGGCAGGAGGAGCTCTGGCCTCGGGAGGCCGCAGTAAGGCGAGAGCTGGGCGTGCAGAGTCCGCTGGGAGGCAGAAGCTGGGCCTGTGCAGGCCTTCGGACGGCAGGAGGCTGGGCCTGGAGAGGCCGACTGGAGGTCAAGTCCTGGGCCTTAGGAGGCCACATAGAGGAGGAGCTGAGCCTGGAGAGGCTGGCTGGAGGAAGTCTGGGGCGTGGAGACGCCGTCGGAGGGCAGGAGCCGGGCCCGGAGAGGCCACCGTGGGGCCCGGCTTCAGGACGTTTGGGGCCTACAAAGGCCGCGGAGCGGGAGCTGGGTCGGAGCCGAGCAAAAGGAGGTTGTCGTGAGGCCGGGGCTGGGCCCGCGGACGCAGCCGGGAGCAGGAGGAGCTGGGCCTGGACGGGAGGCCGGGAGGCCACGACTGAGCCTGGAGGGGCCGGCCTGAGGAAGTTCGGGGCCTGGAGAGGCCGCCAAAAGGCAAAGGCTGGGCCTGGAAAGGCCGTTCCCCGTGACGAATGAGCCGGGTCTAACGAGGCCACGGGGAGGCAGGAGCGGGGCCCGGCGGAGCTGCCGAAAGGCAGGAGGAGCTCTGGCCTGGGGAGGCCGCAGTCAGGCGAGAGCTGGGCGTGGAGAGTCCGCTGGGACGCAGTGGCTGGGCCTGTGCAGGCCTTCGGGCGGCAGGAGGCTTGGCGTGGCGAGGCCGACTGGAGGTCAAGTCCTGGGCCTGAGGAGGCCGCCCAGAGGAGGAGCTGGGCCGGGAGAGGCTGACTGGAGGATGTCTGGGGCGTGGAGACGCCGTCGGAGGGCAAGAGCTGGGCCCGAGAGGCCACCGTGGGGCCCGGCTTCAGGATGTTTGGGGCCTACAAAAGCCGCGGAGCGGGAGCTGGGCCGGAGCCGAGCCAAAGGAGGTTGTCGTGAGGCTGGGGCTCGGCCTGCGGCCGCAGCCGTAAACATAAAGAGCTGGACCTGTATGGGAGGACGGGAGGCTGAGACTGGGCCTGGAGGGGCCGGCCTGAGGAAGTTCGGGGCCTGGAGAGGCCGCTAAAAGGCAAAGCCTAGGCCTAGAAAGGCCGCTCGACGTGACGAATGAGCCGGGCCTAACGAGGCCACTGGGAGGCATGAGCGGGGCGCGTCGGAGCTGCCGAAAGGCAGGAGGAGCTCTGGCCTGGGGAGGCCGCAGTCAGGCGAGAGCTGGACGTGAAGAGTCCGCTGGGAGGCGGAGGCTGGGCCTGTGCAGGCCTTCGGACGGCAGGAGGCTGGGCCTGGAGAGGCCGACTGGAGGTTAAGTCCTGGGCCATAGTAGGCCGCACAGAGGAGGAGCTGAGATGGAGAGGCTGGCTGGAGTAAGTCTGGGGCGTGGAGACGCCGTCGGAGGGCAGGATCCGGGCCCGGAGAGGCCACCGTGGGGCCCGGCTTCAGGACGTTTGGGGCCTACAAAGGCCGCGGAGGGGGAGCTGGGCCGGAGCCTAGCCAAAGGAGGTTGTCGTGAGGCTGGGGCTCGGCCTGCGACCGCAGCCAGAAACATAAAGAGCTGGACCTGGATGGGAGGACGGGAGGCTGAGACTGGGCCTGGAGGGGCCGGCCTGAGGAAGTTCGGGGCCTGGAGAGGCCGCTAAAAGGCAAAGGCTGGGCCTGGAAAGGCCGTTCCCCGTGACGAATGAGCCGGGCCTAACGAGGCCACTGGGAGGCGTGAGCGGGGCCCGGCGGAGCTGCCGAAAGGCAGGAGGAGCTCTGGCCTGGGGAGGCCGCAGTCAGGCGAGAGCTGGGCCTGCAGAGTCCGCTGGGAGGCAGAGGCTGGGCCTGTGCAGGCCTTCGGACGGCAGGAGGCTGGGCCTGGAGAAGCCGACTGGAGGTCAAGTCCTGGGCCTTAGGAGGCCACATAGAGGAGGAGCTGAGCCTGGAGAGGCTGGCTGGAGGAAGTCTGGGGCGTGGATACGCCGTCGGAGGGCAGGAGCCGGGCCCGGAGAGGCCACCGTGGGGCCCGGCTTCAGGACGTTTGGGGCCTACAAAGGCCGCGGAGCGGGAGCTGAGTCGGAGCCGAGCAAAAGGAGGTTGTCGTGAGGCCGGGGCTGGGCCCGCGGACGCAGCCGGGAGCAGGAGGAGCTGGGCCTGGACGGGAGGCCGGGAGGCCACGACTGAGCCTGGAGGGGCCGGCCTGAGGAAGTTCGGGGCCTGGAGAGGCCGCCAAAAGGCAAAGGCTGGGCCTGGAAAGGCCGTTCCCCGTGACGAATGAGCCGGGTCTAACGAGGCCACGGGGAGGCAGGAGCGGGGCCCGGCGGAGCTGCCGAAAGGCAGGAGGAGCTCTGGCCTGGGGAGGCCGCAGTCAGGCGAGAGCTGGGCGTGGAGAGTCCGCTGGGACGCAGTGGCTGGGCCTGTGCAGGCCTTCGGGCGGCAGGAGGCTTGGCGTGGCGAGGCCGACTGGAGGTCAAGTCCTGGGCCTGAGGAGGCCGCCCAGAGGAGGAGCTGGGCCGGGAGAGGCTGACTGGAGGAAGTCTGGGGCGTGGAGACGCCGTCGGAGGGCAGGAGCCGGGCCCGGAGAGGCCACCGTGGGGCCCGGCTTCAGGACGATTGGGGCCTACAAAGACCGCGGAGCGGGACCTGGGTCGGAGCCGAGCAAAAGGAGGTTGTCGTGAGGCCGGGGCTGGGCCCGCGGACGCAGCCGGGAGCAGGAGAAGCTGGGCCTGGACGGGAGGCCGGCAGGCCACGACTGGGCCTGGAGGGGCCGGCCTGAGGAAGTTCGGGGCCTGGAGAGGCCGCCAAAAGGCAAAGGCTGGGCCTGGAAAGGCCGTTCCCCGTGACGAATGAGCCGGGTCTAACGAGGCCACGGGGAGGCAGGAGCGGGGCCCGGCGGAGCTGCCGAAAGGCAGGAGGAGCTCTGGCCTGGGGAGGCCGCAGTCAGGCGAGAGCTGGGCGTGGAGAGTCCGCTGGGACGCAGTGGCTGGGCCTGTGCAGGCCTTCGGGCGGCAGGAGGCTTGGCGTGGCGAGGCCGACTGGAGGTCAAGTCCTGGGCCTGAGGAGGCCGCCCAGAGGAGGAGCTGGGCCGGGAGAGGCTGACTGGAGGAAGTCTGGGGCGTGGAGACGCCGTCGGAGGGCAAGAGCTGGGCCCGAGAGGCCACCGTGGGGCCCGGCTTCAGGATGTTTGGGGCCTACAAAAGCCGCGGAGCGGGAGCTGGGCCGGAGCCGAGCCAAAGGAGGTTGTCGTGAGGCTGGGGCTCGGCCTGCGGCCGCAGCCGTAAACATAAAGAGCTGGACCTGGATGGGAGGACGGGAGGCTGAGACTGGGCCTGGAGGGGCCGGCCTGGGGAAGTTCGGGGCCTGGAGAGGCCACTAAAAGGCAAAGGCTAGGCCTGGAAAGGCCGCTCAACGTGACGAATGAGCCAGGCCTAACGAGGCCACTGGGAGGCATGAGCGGGGCGCGTCGGAGCTGCCGAAAGGCAGGAGGAGCTCTGGCCTGGGGAGGCCGCAGTCAGGCGAGAGCTGGACGTGCAGAGTCCGCTGGGAGGCGGAGGCTGGGCCTGTGCAGGCCTTCGGACGGCAGGAGGCTGGGCCTGGAGAGGTCGATTGGAGGTCAAGTCCTGGGCCATACTAGGCCGCACAGAGGAGGAGCTGAGATGGAGAGGCTGGCTGGAGGAAGTCTGGGGCGTGGAGATGCCGTCGGAGGGCAGGAGCCGGGCCCGGAGAGGCCACCGTGGGGTCCGGCTTCAGGACGTTTGGGGCCTACAAAGGCCGCGGAGCGGGAGCTGGGCCGGAGCCAAGCAAACGGAGGTTGTCGTGAGGCCGGGGCTGGGCCCGCGGACGCAGCCGGGAGCAGGAGGAGCTGGGCCTGGACGGGAGGCCGGGAGGCCGCGACTGGGCCTGGAGGGGCCGGCCTGAGGAAGTTCGGGGCCTGGAGAGGCCGCTAAAAGGCAAAGGCTGGGCCTGGAAAGGCCGTTCCCCGTGACGAATGAGCCGGGCCTAACGAGGCCACTGGGAGGCATGAGCGGGGCCCGGCGGAGCTGCCGAAAGGCAGGAGGAGCTCTGGCCTGGGGAGGCCGCAGTCAGGTGAGAGCTGGGCCTGCAGAGTCCGCTGGGAGGCAGAGGCTGGGCCTGTGCAGGCCTTCGGACGGCAGGAGGCTGGGCCTGGAGAGGCCGACTGGAGGTCAAGTCCTGGGCCTGAGGAGGCCGCCCAGAGGAGGAGCTGGGCCGGGAGAGGCTGACTGGAGGAAGTCTGGGGCGTGGAGACGCCGTCGGAGGGCAAGAGCTGGGCCCGAGAGGCCACCGTGGGGCCCGGCTTCAGGATGTTTGGGGCCTACAAAAGCCGCGGAGCGGGAGCTGGGCCGGAGCCGAGCCAAAGGAGGTTGTCGTGAGGCTGGGGCTCGGCCTGCGGCCGCAGCCTAAAACATAAAGAGCTGTACCTGGATGGGAGGACGGGAGGCTGAGACTGGGCCCGGAGGGGCCGGCCTGAGGAAGTTCGGGGCCTGGAGAGGCCGCTAAAAGGCAAAGGCTAGGCCTGGAAAGGCTGCTCAACGTGACGAATGAGCCAGGCCTAACGAGGCCACTGGGAGGCATGAGCGGGGCACGTCGGAGCTGCCGAAAGGCAGGAGGAGCTTTGGCCTGGGGAGGCCGTAGTCAGGCGAGAGCTGGACGTGCAGAGTCCGCTGGAAGGCGGAGGCTGGGCCTGTGCAGGCCTTCGGACGGCAGGAGGCTGGGCCAGGAGAGGCCGACTGGAGGTTAAGTCCTCGGCCATAGTACGCCGCACAGAGGAGGAGCTGAGATGGAGAGGCTGGCTGGAGTAAGTCTGGGGCGTGGAGACGCCGTCGGAGGGCAGGAGCCGGGCCCGGAGAGGCCACCGTGGGGCCCGGCTTCAGGACGTTTGGGGCCTACAAAGGCCGCGGAGCGGGAGCTGGGTCGGAGCCGAGCAAAAGGAGGTTGTCGTGAGGCCGGGGCTGGGCCCGCGGACGCAGCCAGGAGCAGGAGGAGCTGGGCCTGGACGGGAGGCCGGGAGGCCACGACTGGGCCTGGAGGGGCCGGCCTGAGGAAGTTCGGGGCCTGGAGAGGCCGCCAAAAGGCAAAGGCTGGGCCTGGAAAGGCCGTTCCCCGTGACGAATGAGCCGGGCCTAACGAGGCCACTGGGAGGCATGAGCGGGGCCCGGCGGAGCTGCCGAAAGGCAGGAGGAGCTCTGGCCTGGGGAGGCCGCAGTCAGGCGAGAGCTGGGCCTGCAGAGTCCGCTGGGAGGCAGAGGCTGGGCCTGTGCAGGCCTTCGGACGGCAGGAGGCTGGGCCTGGAGAGGCCGACTGGAGGTCAAGTCCTGGGCCTTAGGAGGTCGCACAGAGGAGGAGCTGAGCCTGGAGAAGCTGGCTGGAGGAAGTCTGGGGCGTGGAGACGCCGTCTGAGGGCAGGAGCCGGGCCCGGAGAGGCCACCGTGGGGCCCGGCTTCAGGACGTTTGGGGCCTAAAAAGGCCGCGGAGCGGGAGCTGGGTCGGAGCCGAGCAAAAGGAGGTTGTCGTGAGGCCGGGGCTGGGCCCGCGGACGCAGCCGGGAGCAGGAGGAGCTGGGCCTGGACGGGAGGCCGGGAGGCCGCGACTGGGCCTGCAGGGGCCGGCCTGAGGAAGTTCGGGGCCTGGAGAGGCCACCAAAAGTCAAAGGCTGGGCCTGGAAAGGCCGTTCCCCGTGACGAATGAGCCGGGTCTAACGAGGCCACGGGGAGGCAGGAGCGGGGCCCGGCGGAGCTGCCGAAAGGCAGGAGGAGCTCAGGCCTGGGGAGGCCGCAGTCAGGCGAGAGCTGGGCGTGGAGAGTCCGCTGGGACGCAGTGGCTGGGCCTGTGCAGGCCTTCGGGCGGCAGGAGGCTTGGCGTGGCGAGGCCGACTGGAGGTCAAGTCCTGGGCCTGAGGAGGCCGCCCAGAGGAGGAGCTGGGCCGGGAGAGGCTGACTGGAGGAAGTCTGGGGCGTGGAGACGCCGTCGGAGGGCAAGAGCTGGGCCCGAGAGGCCACCGTGGGGCCCGGCTTCAGGATGTTTGGGGCCTACAAAGGCCACGGAGCGGGAGCTGGGCCGGAGCCGAGCCAAAGGAGGTTGTCGTGAGGCTGGGGCTCGGCCTGCGGTCGCAGCCGGAAACACAAAAAGCTGGACCTGGATGGGAGGACGGGAGGCTGAGACTGGGCCTGGAGGGGCCGGCCTGAGGAAGTTCGGGGCCTGGAGAGGCCGCTAAAAGGCAAAGGCTAGGCATGGAAAGGCCGTTCCCCGTGACGAATGAGCCGGGTCTAACGAGGCCACGGGGAGGCATGACCGGGGCGCATTGGAGCTGTCGAAAGGCAGGAGGAGCTCTGGCCTGGGGAGGCCGCAGTCAGGCGAGAGCTGGACGTGCAGAGTCCGCTGGGAGGCAGAGGCTGGGCCTGTGCAGGCCTTCGGACGGCAGGAGGCTGGGCCTGGAGAGGCCGACTGGAGGTCAAGTCCTGGGCCTTAGGAGGTCGCACAGAGGAGGAGCTGAGCCTGGAGAAGCTGGCTGGAGGAAGTCTGGGGCGTGGAGACGCCGTCGGAGGGCAGGAGCCGGGCCCGGAGAGGCCACCGTGGGGCCCGGCTTCAGGACGTTTGGGGCCTACAAAGGCCACGGAGCGGGAGCTGAGTCGGAGCCGAGCAAAAGGAGGTTGTCGTGAGGCCGGGGCTGCGCCCGCGGACGCAGCCGGGAACAGGAGGAGCTGGGCCTGGACGGGAGGCCGGGAGGCCGCGACTGGGCCTGGAGGGGCCGGCCTGAGGAAGTTCGGGGCCTGGAGAGGCCACCAAAAGTCAAAGGCTGGGCCTGGAAAGGCCGTTCCCCGTGACGAATGAGCCGGGTCTAACGAGGCCACGGGGAGGCAGGAGCGGGGCCCGGCGGAGCTGCCGAAAGGTAGGAGGAGCTCTGGCCTGGGGAGGCCGCAGTCAGGCGAGAGCTGGGCGTGGAGAGTCCGCTGGGACGCAGTGGCTGGGCCTGTGCAGGCCTTCGGGTGGCAGGAGGCTTGGCGTGGCGAGGCCGACTGGAGGTCAAGTCCTGGGCCTGAGGAGGCCGCCCAGAGGAGCTGGGCCGGGAGAGGCTGACTGGAGGAAGTCTGGGGCGTGGAGACGCCGTCGGAGGGCAAGAGCTGGGCCCGAGAGGCCACCGTGGGGCCCGGCTTCAGGATGTTTGGGGCCTACAAAAGCCGCGGAGTGGAAGCTGGGCCGGAGCCGAACCAAAGGAGGTTGTCGTGAGGCTGGGGCTCGGCCTGCGGCCGCAGCCGGAAACACAAAAAGCTGGACCTGGATGGGAGGACGGGAGGCCGCGACTGGGCCTGGAGGGGCCGGCCTGAGGAAGTTCGGGGCCTGGAGAGGCCGCTAAAAGGCAAAGGCTAGGCCTGGAAAGGCCGTTCCCCGTGACGAATGAGCCGGGTCTAACGAGGCCACGGGGAGGCATGACCGGGGCGCATCGGAGCTGCCGAAAGGCAGGAGGAGCTCTGGCCTGGGGAGGCCGCAGTCAGGCGAGAGCTGGACGTGCAGAGTCCGCAGGGAGGCGGAGGCTGGGCCTGTGCAGGCCTTCGGACGGCAGGAGGCTGGGCCTGGAGAGGCCGACTGGAGGTCAAGTCCTGGGCCTTAGGAGGCCACATAGAGGAGGAGCTGAGCCTGGAGAGGCGGGCTGGAGGAAGTCTGGGGCGTGTAAACGCCGTCGGAGGGCAGGAGCCGGGCCCGGAGAGGCCACCGTGGGGCCCGGCTTCAGGACGTTTGGGGCCTACAAAGGCCGCGGAGCGGGAGCTGGGTCGGAGCCGAGCAAAAGGAGGTTGTCGTGAGGCCGGGGCTGGGCCCGCGGACGCAGCCGGGAGCAGGAGGAGCTGGGCCTGGACGGGAGGCCGGGAGGCCACGACTGGGCCTGGAGGGGCCGGCCTGAGGAAGTTCGGGGCCTGGAGAGGCCGCCAAAAGGCAAAGGCTGGGCCTGGAAAGGCCGTTCCCCGTGACGAATGAGCCGGGTCTAACGAGGCCACGGGGAGGCAGGAGCGGGGCCCGGCGGAGCTGCTGAAAGGCAGGAGGAGCTCTGGCCTGGGGAGGCCACAGTCAGGCGAGAGCTGGGCGTGGAGAGTCCGCTGGGACGCAGTGGCTGGGCCTGTGCAGGCCTTTGGGCGGCAGGAGGCTTGGCGTGGCGAGGCCGACTGGAGGTCAAGTCCTGGGCCTGAGGAGGCCGCCCAGAGGAGGAGCTGGGCCGGGAGAGGCTGACTGGAGGAAGTCTGGGGCGTGGAGACGCCGTCGGAGGGCAAGAGCTGGGCCCGAGAGGCCACCGTGGGGCCCGGCTTCAGGATGTTTGGGGCCTACAAAAGCCGCGGAGCGGGAGCTGGGCCGGAGCCGAGCCAAAGGAGGTTGTCGTGAGGCTGGGGCTCGGCCTGCGGCCGCAGCCGAAAACATAAAGAGCTGGACCTGGATGGGAGGACGGGAGGCTGAGACTGGGCCTGGAGGGGCCGGCCTGAGGAAGTTCGGGGCCTGGAGAGGCCGCTAAAAGGCAAAGGCTAGGCCTGGAAAGGCCGCTCAACGTGACGAATGAGCCAGGCCTAACGAGGCCACTGGGAGGCATGAGCGGGGCCCGTCGGAGCTGCCGAAAGGCAGGAGGAGCTCTGGCCTGGGGAGGCCGCAGTCAGGCGAGAGCTGGACGTGCAGAGTCCGCTGGGAGGCGGAGGCTGGGCCTGTGCAGGCCTTCGGACGGCAGGAGGCTGGGCCTGGAGAGGCCGACTGGAGGTTAAGTCCTGGGCCATAGTAGGCCGCACAGAGGAGGAGCTGAGATGGAGAGGCTGGCTGGAGTAAGTCTGGGGCGTGGAGACGCCGTCGGAGGGCAGGAGCCGGGCCCGGAGAGGCCACCGTGGGGCCCGGCTTCAGGACGTTTGGGGCCTACAAAGCCCGCGGAGCGGGAGCTGGGCCGGAGCCTAGCCAAAGGAGGTTGTCGTGAGGCTGGGGCTCGGCCTGCGGCCACAGCCAGAAACATAAAGAGCTGGACCTGGATGGGAGGACGGGAGGCTGAGACTGGGCCTGGAGGGGCCGGCCTTAGGAAGTTCGGGGCCTGGAGAGGCCGCTAAAAGGCAAAGGCTGGGTCTGGAAAGGCCGTTCCCCGTGACGAATGAGCCGGGCCTAACGAGGCCACTGGGAGGCATGAGCGGGGCCCGGCGGAGCTGCCGAAAGGCAGGAGGAGCTTTGGCCTGGGGAGGCCGTAGTCAGGCGAGAGCTGGACGTGCAGAGTCCGCTGGGAGGCGGAGCCTGGGCCTTTGCAGGCCTTCGGACGGCAGGAGGCTGGGCCTGGAGAGGCCGACTGGAGGTTAAGTCCTGGGCCATAGTACGCCGCACAGAGGAGGAGCTGAGATGGAGAGGCAGGCTGGAGTAAGTCTGGGGCGTGGAGACGCCGTCGGAGGGCAGGAGCCGGGCCCGGAGAGGACACCGTGGGGCCCGGCTTCAGGACGTTTGGGGCCTTCAAAGGCCGCGGAGCGGGAGCTGGGTCGGAGCCGAGCAAAAGGAGGTTGTCGTGCGGCCGGGTTGGGCCCGCGGACGCAGCCGGGAGCAGGAGGAGGTGGGCCTGGACGGGTGGCCGGGAGGCCACGACTGGGCCTGGAGGGGCCGGCCTGAGGAAGTTCGGGGCCTGGAGAGACCGCCAAAAGGCAAAGGCTGGGCCTGGAAAGGCCGTTCCCCGTGACGAATGAGCCGGGCCTAACGAGGCCACTGGGAGGCATGAGCGGGGCCCGGCAGAGCTGCCGAAAGGCAGGAGGAGCTCTGGCCTGGGGAGGCCGCAGTCAGGCGAGAGCTGGACGTGCAGAGTCCGCTGGGAGGCAGAGGTTGGGCCTGTGCAGGCCTTCAGACGGCAGGAGGCTGGGCCTGGAGAGGCCGACTGGAGGTCAAGTCCTGGGCCTGAGGAGGCCGCCCATAGGAGGAGCTGGGCCGGAAGAGGCTGACTGGAGGAAGACTGGGGTGTGGAGACGCCATCGGAGGGCAAGCGCTGGACCCGGAGAGGCCACCGTGGGGCCCGGCTTCAGGACGTTTGGGGCCTACAAAGGCCGCGGAGCGGGAGCTGGGCCGGAGCCTAGCCAAAGGAGGGTGTCGTGAGGCTGGGGCTCGGCCTGCGGCCGCAGCCGGAAACATAAATAGCTGAACCTGGATGGGAGGACGGGAGGCCGAGACTGGTCCTGGAGGGGCCGGCCTGAGGAAGTTTGGGGCCTGGAGAGCCCGCTAAAAGGCTAAGGCTAGGCCTGGAAATGCCGCTCAACGTGACGAATGAGCCGGGCCTAACGAGGCCACTGGGAGGCATGAGCGGGGCGCGTCGGAGCTGCCGAAAGGCAGGAGGAGCTCTGGCCTGGGGAGGCCGCAGTCAGGCGAGAGCTGGACGTGCAGAGTCCGCTGGGAGGCAGAGGCTGGGCCTGTGCAGGCCTTCGGACGGCAGGAGGCTGGGCCTGGAGAGGCCGACTGGAGGTTAAGTCCTGGGCCATACTAGGCCGCACAGAGGAGGAGCTGAGCCTGGAGAGGCTGGCTGGAGGAAGTCTGGGGCGTGGAGACGCCGTCGGAGGGCAGGAGCCGGGCCTGGAGAGGCCACCGTGGGGCCCGGCTTCAGGACGTTTGGGGCCTACAAAGGCCGCGGAGCGGGAGCTGAGTCGGAGCCGAGCAAAAGGAGGTTGTCGTGAGGCCGGGGCTGGTCCCGCGGACGCAGCCGGGAGCAGGAGGAGCTGGGCCTGGACGGGAGGCCGGGAGGCCGCGACTGGGCCTGGAGGGGCCGGCCTGAGGAAGTTCGGGGCCTGGAGAGGCCACCAAAAGTCAAAGGCTGGGCCTGGAAAGGCCGTTCCCCGTGACGAATGAGCCGGGTCTAACGAGGCCACGGGGAGGCAGGAGCGGGGCCCGGCGGAGCGGCCGAAAAGCAGGAGGAGCTCTGGCCTGGGGAGGCCGCAGTCAGGCGAGAGCTGGGCGTGGAGAGTCCGCTGGGACGCAGTGGCTGGGCCTGTGCAGGCCTTCGGGCGGCAGGAGGCTTGGCGTGGCGAGGCCGACTGGAGGTCAAGTCCTGGGCCTGAGGAGGCCGCCCAGAGGAGGAGCTGGGCCGGGAGAGGCTGACTGGAGGAAGTCTGGGGCGTGGAGACGCCGTCGGAGGGCAAGAGCTGGGCCCGAGAGGCCACCGTGGGGCCCGGCTTCAGGATGTTTGGGGCCTACAAAAGCCGCGGAGCGGGAGCTGGGCCGGAGCCGAGCCAAAGGAGGTTGTCGTGAGGCTGGGGCTCGGCCTGCGGCCGCAGCCTAAAACATAAAGAGCTGTACCTGGATGGGAGGACGGGAGGCTGAGACTGGGCCCGGAGGGGCCGGCCTGAGGAAGTTCGGGTCCTGGAGAGGCCGCTAAAAGGCAAAGGCTAGGCCTGGAAAGGCTGCTCAACGTGACGAATGAGCCAGGCCTAACGAGGCCACTGGGAGGCATGAGCGGGGCACGTCGGAGCTGCCGAAGGGCAGGAGGAGCTTTGGCCTGGGGAGGCCGTAGTCAGGCGAGAGCTGGACGTGCAGAGTCCGCTGGGAGGCGGAGGCTGGGCCTGTGCAGGCCTTCGGACGGCAGGAGGCTGGGCCTGGAGAGGCCGACTGGAGGTCAAGTCCTGGGCCATAGTACGCCGCACAGAGGAGGAGCTGAGATGGAGAGGCTGGCTGGAGTAAGTCTGGGGCGTGGAGACGCCGTCGGAGGGCAGGAGCCGGGCCCGGAGAGGCCACCGTGGGGCCCGGCTTCAGGACGTTTGGGGCCTACAAAGGACGCGGAGCGGGAGCTGGGCCGGAGCCGAGCCAAAGGAGGTTGTCGTGAGGCTGGGGCTCGGCCTGCGGCCGCAGCCTAAAACATAAAGAGCTGGACCTGGATGGGAGGACGGGAGGCCGCGACTGGGTCTGGAGGGGCCGGCCTGAGGAAGTTCGGGGCCTGGAGAGGCCGGTAAAAGGCAAAGGCAAGGCCTGGAAAGGCCGCTCAACGTGACGAATGAGCCGGGCCTAACGAGGCCACTGGGAGGCATGAGCGGGGCGCGTCGGAGCTGCCGAAAGGCAGGAGGAGCTCTGGCCTGGGGAGGCCGCAGTCAGGCGAGAGCTGGACGTGCAGAGTCCGCTGGCAGGCAGAGGCTGGGCCTGTGCAGGCCTTCGGACGGCAGGAGGCTGGGCCTGGAGAGGCCGACTGGAGGTCAAGTCCTGGGCCTTAGGAGGCCGCACAGAGGAGGAGCTGAGCCTGGAGAGGCTGGCTGGAGGAAGTCTGGGGCGTGGAGACGCCGTCGGAGGGCAGGAGCCGGGCCCGGAGAGGCCACCGTGGGGCCCGGCTTCAGGACGTTTGGGGCCTACAAATGGGGCGGAGCGGGAGCTGGGCCGGAGCCGAGCCAAAGGAGGTTGTCGTGAGGCTGGGGCTCGGCCTGCGGCCGCAGCCGAAAACACAAAGAGCTGTACCTGGATGGGAGGACGGGAGGCCGCGACTGGGCCTGGAGGGGCCGGCCTGAGGAAGTTCGGGGCCTGGAGAGGCCGCTAAAAGGCAAAGGCAAGGCCTGGAAAGGCCGTTCAACGTGACGAATGAGCCGGGTCTAACGAGGCCACGGGGAGGCAGGAGCGGGGCCCGGCGGAGCTGCTGAAAGGCAGGAGGAGCTCTGGCCTGGGGAGGCCACAGTCAGGCGAGAGCTGGGCGTGGAGAGTCCGCTGGGACGCAGTGGCTGGGCCTGTGCAGGCCTTTGGGCGGCAGGAGGCTTGGCGTGGCGAGGCCGACTGGAGGTCAAGTCCTGGGCCTGAGGAGGCCGCCCAGAGGAGGAGCTGGGCCGGGAGAGGCTGACTGGAGGAAGTCTGGGGCGTGGAGACGCCGTCGGAGGGCAAGAGCTGGGCCCGAGAGGCCACCGTGGGGCCCGGCTTCAGGATGTTTGGGGCCTACAAAAGCCGCGGAGCGGGAGCTGGGCCGGAGCCGAGCCAAAGGAGGTTGTCGTGAGGCTGGGGCTCGGCCTGCGGCCGCAGCCGAAAACATAAAGAGCTGGACCTGGATGGGAGGACGGGAGGCTGAGACTGGGCCTGGAGGGGCCGGCCTGAGGAAGTTCGGGGCCTGGAGAGGCCGCTAAAAGGCAAAGGCTAGGCCTGGAAAGGCCGCTCAACGTGACGAATGAGCCAGGACTAACGAGGCCACTGGGAGGCATGAGCGGGGCGCGTCGGAGCTGCCGAAAGGCAGGAGGAGCTCTGGCCTGGGGAGGCCGCAGTCAGGCGAGAGCTGGACGTGCAGAGTCCGCTGGGAGGCGGAGGCTGGGCCTGTGCAGGCCTTCGGACGGCAGGAGGCTGGGCCTGGAGAGGCCGACTGGAGGTTAAGTCCTGGGCCATAGTAGGCCGCACAGAGGAGGAGCTGAGATGGAGAGGCTGGCTGGAGTAAGTCTGGGGCGTGGAGACGCCGTCGGAGGGCAGGAGCCGGGCCCGGAGAGGCCACCGTGGGGCCCGGCTTCAGGACGTTTGGGGCCTACAAAGCCCGCGGAGCGGGAGCTGGGCCGGAGCCTAGCCAAAGGAGGTTGTCGTGAGGCTGGGGCTCGGCCTGCGGCCACAGCCAGAAACATAAAGAGCTGGACCTGGATGGGAGGACGGGAGGCTGAGACTGGGCCTGGAGGGGCCGGCCTGAGGAAGTTCGGGGCCTGGAGAGGCCGCTAAAAGGCAAAGGCTGGGTCTGGAAAGGCCGTTCCCCGTGACGAATGAGCCGGGCCTAACGAGGCCACTGGGAGGCATGAGCGGGGCCCGGCGGAGCTGCCGAAAGGCAGGAGGAGCTTTGGCCTGGGGAGGCCGTAGTCAGGCGAGAGCTGGACGTGCAGAGTCCGCTGGGAGGCGGAGCCTGGGCCTTTGCAGGCCTTCGGACGGCAGGAGGCTGGGCCTGGAGAGGCCGACTGGAGGTTAAGTCCTGGGCCATAGTACGCCGCACAGAGGAGGAGCTGAGATGGAGAGGCAGGCTGGAGTAAGTCTGGGGCGTGGAGACGCCGTCGGAGGGCAGGAGCCGGGCCCGGAGAGGACACCGTGGGGCCCGGCTTCAGGACGTTTGGGGCCTTCAAAGGCCGCGGAGCGGGAGCTGGGTCGGAGCCGAGCAAAAGGAGGTTGTCGTGCGGCCGGGTTGGGCCCGCGGACGCAGCCGGGAGCAGGAGGAGGTGGGCCTGGACGGGTGGCCGGGAGGCCACGACTGGGCCTGGAGGGGCCGGCCTGAGGAAGTTCGGGGCCTGGAGAGGCCGCCAAAAGGCAAAGGCTGGGCCTGGAAAGGCCGTTCCCCGTGACGAATGAGCCGGGCCTAACGAGGCCACTGGGAGGCATGAGCGGGGCCCGGCAGAGCTGCCGAAAGGCAGGAGGAGCTCTGGCCTGGGGAGGCCGCAGTCAGGCGAGAGCTGGACGTGCAGAGTCCGCTGGGAGGCAGAGGTTGGGCCTGTGCAGGCCTTCAGACGGCAGGAGGCTGGGCCTGGAGAGGCCGACTGGAGGTCAAGTCCTGGGCCTGAGGAGGCCGCCCATAGGAGGAGCTGGGCCGGAAGAGGCTGACTGGAGGAAGACTGGGGTGTGGAGACGCCATCGGAGGGCAAGCGCTGGACCCGGAGAGGCCACCGTGGGGCCCGGCTTCAGGACGTTTGGGGCCTACAAAGGCCGCGGAGCGGGAGCTGGGCCGGAGCCTAGCCAAAGGAGGGTGTCGTGAGGCTGGGGCTCGGCCTGCGGCCGCAGCCGGAAACATAAATAGCTGAACCTGGATGGGAGGACGGGAGGCCGAGACTGGTCCTGGAGGGGCCGGCCTGAGGAAGTTTGGGGCCTGGAGAGCCCGCTAAAAGGCTAAGGCTAGGCCTGGAAATGCCGCTCAACGTGACGAATGAGCCGGGCCTAACGAGGCCACTGGGAGGCATGAGCGGGGCGCGTCGGAGCTGCCGAAAGGCAGGAGGAGCTCTGGCCTGGGGAGGCCGCAGTCAGGCGAGAGCTGGACGTGCAGAGTCCGCTGGGAGGCAGAGGCTGGGCCTGTGCAGGCCTTCGGACGGCAGGAGGCTGGGCCTGGAGAGGCCGACTGGAGGTTAAGTCCTGGGCCATACTAGGCCGCACAGAGGAGGAGCTGAGCCTGGAGAGGCTGGCTGGAGGAAGTCTGGGGCGTGGAGACGCCGTCGGAGGGCAGGAGCCGGGCCTGGAGAGGCCACCGTGGGGCCCGGCTTCAGGACGTTTGGGGCCTACAAAGGCCGCGGAGCGGGAGCTGAGTCGGAGCCGAGCAAAAGGAGGTTGTCGTGAGGCCGGGGCTGGTCCCGCGGACGCAGCCGGGAGCAGGAGGAGCTGGGCCTGGACGGGAGGCCGGGAGGCCGCGACTGGGCCTGGAGGGGCCGGCCTGAGGAAGTTCGGGGCCTGGAGAGGCCACCAAAAGTCAAAGGCTGGGCCTGGAAAGGCCGTTCCCCGTGACGAATGAGCCGGGTCTAACGAGGCCACGGGGAGGCAGGAGCGGGGCCCGGCGGAGCGGCCGAAAAGCAGGAGGAGCTCTGGCCTGGGGAGGCCGCAGTCAGGCGAGAGCTGGGCGTGGAGAGTCCGCTGGGACGCAGTGGCTGGGCCTGTGCAGGCCTTCGGGCGGCAGGAGGCTTGGCGTGGCGAGGCCGACTGGAGGTCAAGTCCTGGGCCTGAGGAGGCCGCCCAGAGGAGGAGCTGGGCCGGGAGAGGCTGACTGGAGGAAGTCTGGGGCGTGGAGACGCCGTCGGAGGGCAAGAGCTGGGCCCGAGAGGCCACCGTGGGGCCCGGCTTCAGGATGTTTGGGGCCTACAAAAGCCGCGGAGCGGGAGCTGGGCCGGAGCCGAGCCAAAGGAGGTTGTCGTGAGGCTGGGGCTCGGCCTGCGGCCGCAGCCTAAAACATAAAGAGCTGTACCTGGATGGGAGGACGGGAGGCTGAGACTGGGCCCGGAGGGGCCGGCCTGAGGAAGTTCGGGTCCTGGAGAGGCCGCTAAAAGGCAAAGGCTAGGCCTGGAAAGGCTGCTCAACGTGACGAATGAGCCAGGCCTAACGAGGCCACTGGGAGGCATGAGCGGGGCACGTCGGAGCTGCCGAAGGGCAGGAGGAGCTTTGGCCTGGGGAGGCCGTAGTCAGGCGAGAGCTGGACGTGCAGAGTCCGCTGGGAGGCGGAGGCTGGGCCTGTGCAGGCCTTCGGACGGCAGGAGGCTGGGCCTGGAGAGGCCGACTGGAGGTCAAGTCCTGGGCCATAGTACGCCGCACAGAGGAGGAGCTGAGATGGAGAGGCTGGCTGGAGTAAGTCTGGGGCGTGGAGACGCCGTCGGAGGGCAGGAGCCGGGCCCGGAGAGGCCACCGTGGGGCCCGGCTTCAGGACGTTTGGGGCCTACAAAGGACGCGGAGCGGGAGCTGGGCCGGAGCCGAGCCAAAGGAGGTTGTCGTGAGGCTGGGGCTCGGCCTGCGGCCGCAGCCTAAAACATAAAGAGCTGGACCTGGATGGGAGGACGGGAGGCCGCGACTGGGTCTGGAGGGGCCGGCCTGAGGAAGTTCGGGGCCTGGAGAGGCCGGTAAAAGGCAAAGGCAAGGCCTGGAAAGGCCGCTCAACGTGACGAATGAGCCGGGCCTAACGAGGCCACTGGGAGGCATGAGCGGGGCGCGTCGGAGCTGCCGAAAGGCAGGAGGAGCTCTGGCCTGGGGAGGCCGCAGTCAGGCGAGAGCTGGACGTGCAGAGTCCGCTGGCAGGCAGAGGCTGGGCCTGTGCAGGCCTTCGGACGGCAGGAGGCTGGGCCTGGAGAGGCCGACTGGAGGTCAAGTCCTGGGCCTTAGGAGGCCGCACAGAGGAGGAGCTGAGCCTGGAGAGGCTGGCTGGAGGAAGTCTGGGGCGTGGAGACGCCGTCGGAGGGCAGGAGCCGGGCCCGGAGAGGCCACCGTGGGGCCCGGCTTCAGGACGTTTGGGGCCTACAAATGGGGCGGAGCGGGAGCTGGGCCGGAGCCGAGCCAAAGGAGGTTGTCGTGAGGCTGGGGCTCGGCCTGCGGCCGCAGCCGAAAACACAAAGAGCTGTACCTGGATGGGAGGACGGGAGGCCGCGACTGGGCCTGGAGGGGCCGGCCTGAGGAAGTTCGGGGCCTGGAGAGGCCGCTAAAAGGCAAAGGCAAGGCCTGGAAAGGCCGTTCAACGTGACGAATGAGCCGGGTCTAACGAGGCCACGGGGAGGCAGGAGCGGGGCCCGGCGGAGCTGCTGAAAGGCAGGAGGAGCTCTGGCCTGGGGAGGCCACAGTCAGGCGAGAGCTGGGCGTGGAGAGTCCGCTGGGACGCAGTGGCTGGGCCTGTGCAGGCCTTTGGGCGGCAGGAGGCTTGGCGTGGCGAGGCCGACTGGAGGTCAAGTCCTGGGCCTGAGGAGGCCGCCCAGAGGAGGAGCTGGGCCGGGAGAGGCTGACTGGAGGAAGTCTGGGGCGTGGAGACGCCGTCGGAGGGCAAGAGCTGGGCCCGAGAGGCCACCGTGGGGCCCGGCTTCAGGATGTTTGGGGCCTACAAAAGCCGCGGAGCGGGAGCTGGGCCGGAGCCGAGCCAAAGGAGGTTGTCGTGAGGCTGGGGCTCGGCCTGCGGCCGCAGCCGAAAACATAAAGAGCTGGACCTGGATGGGAGGACGGGAGGCTGAGACTGGGCCTGGAGGGGCCGGCCTGAGGAAGTTCGGGGCCTGGAGAGGCCGCTAAAAGGCAAAGGCTAGGCCTGGAAAGGCCGCTCAACGTGACGAATGAGCCAGGACTAACGAGGCCACTGGGAGGCATGAGCGGGGCGCGTCGGAGCTGCCGAAAGGCAGGAGGAGCTCTGGCCTGGGGAGGCCGCAGTCAGGCGAGAGCTGGACGTGCAGAGTCCGCTGGGAGGCGGAGGCTGGGCCTGTGCAGGCCTTCGGACGGCAGGAGGCTGGGCCTGGAGAGGCCGACTGGAGGTTAAGTCCTGGGCCATAGTAGGCCGCACAGAGGAGGAGCTGAGATGGAGAGGCTGGCTGGAGTAAGTCTGGGGCGTGGAGACGCCGTCGGAGGGCAGGAGCCGGGCCCGGAGAGGCCACCGTGGGGCCCGGCTTCAGGACGTTTGGGGCCTACAAAGCCCGCGGAGCGGGAGCTGGGCCGGAGCCTAGCCAAAGGAGGTTGTCGTGAGGCTGGGGCTCGGCCTGCGGCCACAGCCAGAAACATAAAGAGCTGGACCTGGATGGGAGGACGGGAGGCTGAGACTGGGCCTGGAGGGGCCGGCCTGAGGAAGTTCGGGGCCTGGAGAGGCCGCTAAAAGGCAAAGGCTGGGTCTGGAAAGGCCGTTCCCCGTGACGAATGAGCCGGGCCTAACGAGGCCACTGGGAGGCATGAGCGGGGCCCGGCGGAGCTGCCGAAAGGCAGGAGGAGCTTTGGCCTGGGGAGGCCGTAGTCAGGCGAGAGCTGGACGTGCAGAGTCCGCTGGGAGGCGGAGCCTGGGCCTTTGCAGGCCTTCGGACGGCAGGAGGCTGGGCCTGGAGAGGCCGACTGGAGGTTAAGTCCTGGGCCATAGTACGCCGCACAGAGGAGGAGCTGAGATGGAGAGGCAGGCTGGAGTAAGTCTGGGGCGTGGAGACGCCGTCGGAGGGCAGGAGCCGGGCCCGGAGAGGACACCGTGGGGCCCGGCTTCAGGACGTTTGGGGCCTTCAAAGGCCGCGGAGCGGGAGCTGGGTCGGAGCCGAGCAAAAGGAGGTTGTCGTGCGGCCGGGTTGGGCCCGCGGACGCAGCCGGGAGCAGGAGGAGGTGGGCCTGGACGGGTGGCCGGGAGGCCACGACTGGGCCTGGAGGGGCCGGCCTGAGGAAGTTCGGGGCCTGGAGAGGCCGCCAAAAGGCAAAGGCTGGGCCTGGAAAGGCCGTTCCCCGTGACGAATGAGCCGGGCCTAACGAGGCCACTGGGAGGCATGAGCGGGGCCCGGCAGAGCTGCCGAAAGGCAGGAGGAGCTCTGGCCTGGGGAGGCCGCAGTCAGGCGAGAGCTGGACGTGCAGAGTCCGCTGGGAGGCAGAGGTTGGGCCTGTGCAGGCCTTCAGACGGCAGGAGGCTGGGCCTGGAGAGGCCGACTGGAGGTCAAGTCCTGGGCCTGAGGAGGCCGCCCATAGGAGGAGCTGGGCCGGAAGAGGCTGACTGGAGGAAGACTGGGGTGTGGAGACGCCATCGGAGGGCAAGCGCTGGACCCGGAGAGGCCACCGTGGGGCCCGGCTTCAGGACGTTTGGGGCCTACAAAGGCCGCGGAGCGGGAGCTGGGCCGGAGCCTAGCCAAAGGAGGGTGTCGTGAGGCTGGGGCTCGGCCTGCGGCCGCAGCCGGAAACATAAATAGCTGAACCTGGATGGGAGGACGGGAGGCCGAGACTGGTCCTGGAGGGGCCGGCCTGAGGAAGTTTGGGGCCTGGAGAGGCCGCTAAAAGGCTAAGGCTAGGCCTGGAAATGCCGCTCAACGTGACGAATGAGCCGGGCCTAACGAGGCCACTGGGAGGCATGAGCGGGGCGCGTCGGAGCTGCCGAAAGGCAGGAGGAGCTCTGGCCTGGGGAGGCCGCAGTCAGGCGAGAGCTGGACGTGCAGAGTCCGCTGGGAGGCAGAGGCTGGGCCTGTGCAGGCCTTCGGACGGCAGGAGGCTGGGCCTGGAGAGGCCGACTGGAGGTTAAGTCCTGGGCCATACTAGGCCGCACAGAGGAGGAGCTGAGCCTGGAGAGGCTGGCTGGAGGAAGTCTGGGGCGTGGAGACGCCGTCGGAGGGCAGGAGCCGGGCCTGGAGAGGCCACCGTGGGGCCCGGCTTCAGGACGTTTGGGGCCTACAAAGGCCGCGGAGCGGGAGCTGAGTCGGAGCCGAGCAAAAGGAGGTTGTCGTGAGGCCGGGGCTGGTCCCGCGGACGCAGCCGGGAGCAGGAGGAGCTGGGCCTGGACGGGAGGCCGGGAGGCCGCGACTGGGCCTGGAGGGGCCGGCCTGAGGAAGTTCGGGGCCTGGAGAGGCCACCAAAAGTCAAAGGCTGGGCCTGGAAAGGCCGTTCCCCGTGACGAATGAGCCGGGTCTAACGAGGCCACGGGGAGGCAGGAGCGGGGCCCGGCGGAGCGGCCGAAAAGCAGGAGGAGCTCTGGCCTGGGGAGGCCGCAGTCAGGCGAGAGCTGGGCGTGGAGAGTCCGCTGGGACGCAGTGGCTGGGCCTGTGCAGGCCTTCGGGCGGCAGGAGGCTTGGCGTGGCGAGGCCGACTGGAGGTCACGTCCTGGGCCTGAGGAGGCCGCCCAGAGGAGGAGCTGGGCCGGGAGAGGCTGACTGGAGGAAGTCTGGGGCGTGGAGACGCCGTCGGAGGGCAAGAGCTGGGCCCGAGAGGCCACCGTGGGGCCCGGCTTCAGGATGTTTGGGGCCTACAAAAGCCGCGGAGCGGGAGCTGGGCCGGAGCCGAGCCAAAGGAGGTTGTCGTGAGGCTGGGGCTCGGCCTGCGGCCGCAGCCTAAAACATAAAGAGCTGTACCTGGATGGGAGGACGGGAGGCTGAGACTGGGCCCGGAGGGGCCGGCCTGAGGAAGTTCGGGTCCTGGAGAGGCCGCTAAAAGGCAAAGGCTAGGCCTGGAAAGGCTGCTCAACGTGACGAATGAGCCAGGCCTAACGAGGCCACTGGGAGGCATGAGCGGGGCACGTCGGAGCTGCCGAAGGGCAGGAGGAGCTTTGGCCTGGGGAGGCCGTAGTCAGGCGAGAGCTGGACGTGCAGAGTCCGCTGGGAGGCGGAGGCTGGGCCTGTGCAGGCCTTCGGACGGCAGGAGGCTGGGCCTGGAGAGGCCGACTGGAGGTCAAGTCCTGGGCCATAGTACGCCGCACAGAGGAGGAGCTGAGATGGAGAGGCTGGCTGGAGTAAGTCTGGGGCGTGGAGACGCCGTCGGAGGGCAGGAGCCGGGCCCGGAGAGGCCACCGTGGGGCCCGGCTTCAGGACGTTTGGGGCCTACAAAGGACGCGGAGCGGGAGCTGGGCCGGAGCCGAGCCAAAGGAGGTTGTCGTGAGGCTGGGGCTCGGCCTGCGGCCGCAGCCTAAAACATAAAGAGCTGGACCTGGATGGGAGGACGGGAGGCCGCGACTGGGTCTGGAGGGGCCGGCCTGAGGAAGTTCGGGGCCTGGAGAGGCCGGTAAAAGGCAAAGGCAAGGCCTGGAAAGGCCGCTCAACGTGACGAATGAGCCGGGCCTAACGAGGCCACTGGGAGGCATGAGCGGGGCGCGTCGGAGCTGCCGAAAGGCAGGAGGAGCTCTGGCCTGGGGAGGCCGCAGTCAGGCGAGAGCTGGACGTGCAGAGTCCGCTGGCAGGCAGAGGCTGGGCCTGTGCAGGCCTTCGGACGGCAGGAGGCTGGGCCTGGAGAGGCCGACTGGAGGTCAAGTCCTGGGCCTTAGGAGGCCGCACAGAGGAGGAGCTGAGCCTGGAGAGGCTGGCTGGAGGAAGTCTGGGGCGTGGAGACGCCGTCGGAGGGCAGGAGCCGGGCCCGGAGAGGCCACCGTGGGGCCCGGCTTCAGGACGTTTGGGGCCTACAAATGGGGCGGAGCGGGAGCTGGGCCGGAGCCGAGCCAAAGGAGGTTGTCGTGAGGCTGGGGCTCGGCCTGCGGCCGCAGCCGAAAACACAAAGAGCTGTACCTGGATGGGAGGACGGGAGGCCGCGACTGGGCCTGGAGGGGCCGGCCTGAGGAAGTTCGGGGCCTGGAGAGGCCGCTAAAAGGCAAAGGCAAGGCCTGGAAAGGCCGTTCAACGTGACGAATGAGCCGGGTCTAACGAGGCCACGGGGAGGCAGGAGCGGGGCCCGGCGGAGCTGCTGAAAGGCAGGAGGAGCTCTGGCCTGGGGAGGCCACAGTCAGGCGAGAGCTGGGCGTGGAGAGTCCGCTGGGACGCAGTGGCTGGGCCTGTGCAGGCCTTTGGGCGGCAGGAGGCTTGGCGTGGCGAGGCCGACTGGAGGTCAAGTCCTGGGCCTGAGGAGGCCGCCCAGAGGAGGAGCTGGGCCGGGAGAGGCTGACTGGAGGAAGTCTGGGGCGTGGAGACGCCGTCGGAGGGCAAGAGCTGGGCCCGAGAGGCCACCGTGGGGCCCGGCTTCAGGATGTTTGGGGCCTACAAAAGCCGCGGAGCGGGAGCTGGGCCGGAGCCGAGCCAAAGGAGGTTGTCGTGAGGCTGGGGCTCGGCCTGCGGCCGCAGCCGAAAACATAAAGAGCTGGACCTGGATGGGAGGACGGGAGGCTGAGACTGGGCCTGGAGGGGCCGGCCTGAGGAAGTTCGGGGCCTGGAGAGGCCGCTAAAAGGCAAAGGCTAGGCCTGGAAAGGCCGCTCAACGTGACGAATGAGCCAGGACTAACGAGGCCACTGGGAGGCATGAGCGGGGCGCGTCGGAGCTGCCGAAAGGCAGGAGGAGCTCTGGCCTGGGGAGGCCGCAGTCAGGCGAGAGCTGGACGTGCAGAGTCCGCTGGGAGGCGGAGGCTGGGCCTGTGCAGGCCTTCGGACGGCAGGAGGCTGGGCCTGGAGAGGCCGACTGGAGGTTAAGTCCTGGGCCATAGTAGGCCGCACAGAGGAGGAGCTGAGATGGAGAGGCTGGCTGGAGTAAGTCTGGGGCGTGGAGACGCCGTCGGAGGGCAGGAGCCGGGCCCGGAGAGGCCACCGTGGGGCCCGGCTTCAGGACGTTTGGGGCCTACAAAGCCCGCGGAGCGGGAGCTGGGCCGGAGCCTAGCCAAAGGAGGTTGTCGTGAGGCTGGGGCTCGGCCTGCGGCCACAGCCAGAAACATAAAGAGCTGGACCTGGATGGGAGGACGGGAGGCTGAGACTGGGCCTGGAGGGGCCGGCCTGAGGAAGTTCGGGGCCTGGAGAGGCCGCTAAAAGGCAAAGGCTGGGTCTGGAAAGGCCGTTCCCCGTGACGAATGAGCCGGGCCTAACGAGGCCACTGGGAGGCATGAGCGGGGCCCGGCGGAGCTGCCGAAAGGCAGGAGGAGCTTTGGCCTGGGGAGGCCGTAGTCAGGCGAGAGCTGGACGTGCAGAGTCCGCTGGGAGGCGGAGCCTGGGCCTTTGCAGGCCTTCGGACGGCAGGAGGCTGGGCCTGGAGAGGCCGACTGGAGGTTAAGTCCTGGGCCATAGTACGCCGCACAGAGGAGGAGCTGAGATGGAGAGGCAGGCTGGAGTAAGTCTGGGGCGTGGAGACGCCGTCGGAGGGCAGGAGCCGGGCCCGGAGAGGACACCGTGGGGCCCGGCTTCAGGACGTTTGGGGCCTTCAAAGGCCGCGGAGCGGGAGCTGGGTCGGAGCCGAGCAAAAGGAGGTTGTCGTGCGGCCGGGTTGGGCCCGCGGACGCAGCCGGGAGCAGGAGGAGGTGGGCCTGGACGGGTGGCCGGGAGGCCACGACTGGGCCTGGAGGGGCCGGCCTGAGGAAGTTCGGGGCCTGGAGAGGCCGCCAAAAGGCAAAGGCTGGGCCTGGAAAGGCCGTTCCCCGTGACGAATGAGCCGGGCCTAACGAGGCCACTGGGAGGCATGAGCGGGGCCCGGCAGAGCTGCCGAAAGGCAGGAGGAGCTCTGGCCTGGGGAGGCCGCAGTCAGGCGAGAGCTGGACGTGCAGAGTCCGCTGGGAGGCAGAGGTTGGGCCTGTGCAGGCCTTCAGACGGCAGGAGGCTGGGCCTGGAGAGGCCGACTGGAGGTCAAGTCCTGGGCCTGAGGAGGCCGCCCATAGGAGGAGCTGGGCCGGAAGAGGCTGACTGGAGGAAGACTGGGGTGTGGAGACGCCATCGGAGGGCAAGCGCTGGACCCGGAGAGGCCACCGTGGGGCCCGGCTTCAGGACGTTTGGGGCCTACAAAGGCCGCGGAGCGGGAGCTGGGCCGGAGCCTAGCCAAAGGAGGGTGTCGTGAGGCTGGGGCTCGGCCTGCGGCCGCAGCCGGAAACATAAATAGCTGAACCTGGATGGGAGGACGGGAGGCCGAGACTGGTCCTGGAGGGGCCGGCCTGAGGAAGTTTGGGGCCTGGAGAGGCCGCTAAAAGGCTAAGGCTAGGCCTGGAAATGCCGCTCAACGTGACGAATGAGCCGGGCCTAACGAGGCCACTGGGAGGCATGAGCGGGGCGCGTCGGAGCTGCCGAAAGGCAGGAGGAGCTCTGGCCTGGGGAGGCCGCAGTCAGGCGAGAGCTGGACGTGCAGAGTCCGCTGGGAGGCAGAGGCTGGGCCTGTGCAGGCCTTCGGACGGCAGGAGGCTGGGCCTGGAGAGGCCGACTGGAGGTTAAGTCCTGGGCCATACTAGGCCGCACAGAGGAGGAGCTGAGCCTGGAGAGGCTGGCTGGAGGAAGTCTGGGGCGTGGAGACGCCGTCGGAGGGCAGGAGCCGGGCCTGGAGAGGCCACCGTGGGGCCCGGCTTCAGGACGTTTGGGGCCTACAAAGGCCGCGGAGCGGGAGCTGAGTCGGAGCCGAGCAAAAGGAGGTTGTCGTGAGGCCGGGGCTGGTCCCGCGGACGCAGCCGGGAGCAGGAGGAGCTGGGCCTGGACGGGAGGCCGGGAGGCCGCGACTGGGCCTGGAGGGGCCGGCCTGAGGAAGTTCGGGGCCTGGAGAGGCCACCAAAAGTCAAAGGCTGGGCCTGGAAAGGCCGTTCCCCGTGACGAATGAGCCGGGTCTAACGAGGCCACGGGGAGGCAGGAGCGGGGCCCGGCGGAGCGGCCGAAAAGCAGGAGGAGCTCTGGCCTGGGGAGGCCGCAGTCAGGCGAGAGCTGGGCGTGGAGAGTCCGCTGGGACGCAGTGGCTGGGCCTGTGCAGGCCTTCGGGCGGCAGGAGGCTTGGCGTGGCGAGGCCGACTGGAGGTCACGTCCTGGGCCTGAGGAGGCCGCCCAGAGGAGGAGCTGGGCCGGGAGAGGCTGACTGGAGGAAGTCTGGGGCGTGGAGACGCCGTCGGAGGGCAAGAGCTGGGCCCGAGAGGCCACCGTGGGGCCCGGCTTCAGGATGTTTGGGGCCTACAAAAGCCGCGGAGCGGGAGCTGGGCCGGAGCCGAGCCAAAGGAGGTTGTCGTGAGGCTGGGGCTCGGCCTGCGGCCGCAGCCTAAAACATAAAGAGCTGTACCTGGATGGGAGGACGGGAGGCTGAGACTGGGCCCGGAGGGGCCGGCCTGAGGAAGTTCGGGTCCTGGAGAGGCCGCTAAAAGGCAAAGGCTAGGCCTGGAAAGGCTGCTCAACGTGACGAATGAGCCAGGCCTAACGAGGCCACTGGGAGGCATGAGCGGGGCACGTCGGAGCTGCCGAAGGGCAGGAGGAGCTTTGGCCTGGGGAGGCCGTAGTCAGGCGAGAGCTGGACGTGCAGAGTCCGCTGGGAGGCGGAGGCTGGGCCTGTGCAGGCCTTCGGACGGCAGGAGGCTGGGCCTGGAGAGGCCGACTGGAGGTCAAGTCCTGGGCCATAGTACGCCGCACAGAGGAGGAGCTGAGATGGAGAGGCTGGCTGGAGTAAGTCTGGGGCGTGGAGACGCCGTCGGAGGGCAGGAGCCGGGCCCGGAGAGGCCACCGTGGGGCCCGGCTTCAGGACGTTTGGGGCCTACAAAGGACGCGGAGCGGGAGCTGGGCCGGAGCCGAGCCAAAGGAGGTTGTCGTGAGGCTGGGGCTCGGCCTGCGGCCGCAGCCTAAAACATAAAGAGCTGGACCTGGATGGGAGGACGGGAGGCCGCGACTGGGCCTGGAGGGGCCGGCCTGAGGAAGTTCGGGGCCTGGAGAGGCCGGTAAAAGGCAAAGGCAAGGCCTGGAAAGGCCGCTCAACGTGACGAATGAGCCGGGCCTAACGAGGCCACTGGGAGGCATGAGCGGGGCGCGTCGGAGCTGCCGAAAGGCAGGAGGAGCTCTGGCCTGGGGAGGCCGCAGTCAGGCGAGAGCTGGACGTGCAGAGTCCGCTGGCAGGCAGAGGCTGGGCCTGTGCAGGCCTTCGGACAGCAGGAGGCTGGGCCTGGAGAGGCCGACTGGAGGTCAAGTCCTGGGCCTTAGGAGGCCGCACAGAGGAGGAGCTGAGCCTGGAGAGGCTGGCTGGAGGAAGTCTGGGGCGTGGAGACGCCGTCGGAGGGCAGGAGCCGGGCCCGGAGAGGCCACCGTGGGGCCCGGCTTCAGGACGTTTGGGGCCTACAAATGGGGCGGAGCGGGAGCTGGGCCGGAGCCGAGCCAAAGGAGGTTGTCGTGAGGCTGGGGCTCGGCCTGCGGCCGCAGCCGAAAACACAAAGAGCTGTACCTGGATGGGAGGACGGGAGGCCGCGACTGGGCCTGGAGGGGCCGGCCTGAGGAAGTTCGGGGCCTGGAGAGGCCGCTAAAAGGCAAAGGCAAGGCCTGGAAAGGCCGTTCAACGTGACGAATGAGCCGGGCCTAACGAGGTCACTGGGAGGCATGAGCGGGGCCCGGCGGAGGTGCCGAAAGGCAGGAGGAGCTCTGGCCTGGGGAGGCCGCAGTCAGGCGAGAGCGGGGCGTGCAGAGTCCGCTGGGAGGCAGAAGCTGGGCCTGTGCAGGCCTTCGGACGGCAGGAGGCTGGGCCTGGAGAGGCCGACTGGAGGTCAAGTCCTGGGCCTTAGGAGGCCGCACAGAGGAGGAACTGAGCCTGGAGAGGCTGGCTGGAGGAAGTCTGGGGCGTGGAGACGCCGTCGGAGGGCAGGAGCCGGGCCCGGAGAGGCCACCGTGGGGCCCGGCTTCAGGACCTTTGGGGCCTACAAAGGCCGCGGAGCGGGAGCTGGGTCGGAGCCGAGCAAAAGGAGGTTGTCGTGAGGCCGGGGCTGGGCCCGCGGACGCAGCCGGGAGCAGGAGGAGCTGGGCCTGGACGGGAGGCCGGGAGGCCGCGACTGGGCCTGGAGGGGCCGGCCTGAGGAAGTTCGGGGGCTGGAGAGGACGCCAAAAGGCAAAGGCTGGGCCTGGAAAGGCCGTTCCCCGTGACCAATGAGCCGGGCCTAACGAGGCCACGGGGAGGCAGCAGCGGGGCCCGGCGGAGCTGCCGAAAGGCAGGAGGTCCTCTGGCCTGGGGAGGCCGCAGTCAGGCGAGAGCTGGGCGTGCAGAGTCCGCTGGGAGGCAGAGGCTGGGCCTGTGCAGGCCTTCGGACGGCAGGAGGCTGGGCCTGGAGAGGCCGATTGGAGGTCAAGTCCTGGGCCTTAGGAGGCCGCACAGAGGAGGAGCTGAGCCTGGAGAGGCTGGCTGGAGGAAGTCTGGGGCGTGGACACGCCGTCGGAGGGCAGGAGCCGGGCCCGGAGAGGCCACCGTGGGGCCCGGCTTCAGGACGTTTGGGGCCTACAAAGGCCGCGGAGCGGGAGCTGGGTCGGAGCCGAGCAAAGGTAGGTTGTCCTGAGGCCGGGGCTGGGCCCGCGGACGCAGCCGGGAGCAGGAGGAGCTGGGCCTGGACGGGAGGCCGGGAGGCCGCGTCCGGGCCTGGAGGGGCCGGCCTGAGGAAGTTCGGGTTCTCGAGAGACCGCCACAAGGCAAAGGCTGGGCCTGGAAAGGCCGTTCCCCGTGACGAATGAGCCGGGCCTAACGAGGCCACGGGGAGGCAGGAGCGGGGCCCGGCGGAGCTGCCGAAAGGCAGGAGGAGCTCTTGCCTGGGGAGGCCGCAGTCAGGCGAGAGCTGGGCGTGGAGAGTCCGCTGGGACGCAGTGGCTGGGCCTGTGCAGGCCTTCGGGCGGCAGGAGGCTTGCCGTGGCGAGGCCGACTGGAGGTCAAGTCCTGGGCCTGAGGAGGCCTCCCAGAGGCGTGAGCGGGGCTGGGCCTCAAGAGGCCAGTGGCAGGCAGGAGGAGCTGGGCCTGGAGAGGCTGACGTGAGGAAGTCTGGCTGCTGGAGAGGCCGCGGAGAGGCAGGAGCTGGGCCGGCGGAGGCCGACTGGGCGACGAGTTGGGTCCGCAGGGGCCGCCCGGAGCAGGAGCGAGCCCTGGAGAGGCCGACTCGAGGCCAGCGTGGGCCTGCATAGGCCGCCGGGAGGAGGAGCTGGGCCTGGAGAGGCTGGCTGCAGGAAGTCTGGGGCGTGGAGACGCCGTCATAGGGCAGGAGCCGGGCCCGGAGAGGCCACCGTGGGGCCCTGCTTCAGGACGTTTGGGGCCTACAAAGGCCGCGGAGCGGGAGCTGGGCCGGAGCGGAGCCAAAGGAGGTTGTCGTGAGGCCGTGGTGGGCCCGCGAGCGCATCCGGGAGCAGGAGGAGCTGGGCCTGGACGGGAGGCCGGGAGGCCGCGTCTGGACCTGGAGGGGACGGCCTGAGGATGTTTGGGGCATGGAGCGGCCGCTTAAAGGCAAAGGCTAGGCCTCGAAAGGCCGTTCAACGTGACGAATGAGCCGGGCCTAACGAGGCCACTGGGAGGCATGAGCGGGGCCCGGCGGAGCTGCCGAAAGGCAGGAGGAGCTCTGGCCTGGGGAGGCCGCAGTCAGGCGAGAGCTGGGCGTGGAGAGTCCGCTGGGAGGCAGAGGCTGGGCCTGTGCAGGCCTTCGGACGGCAGGAGGCTGGGCCTGGAGAGGCCGACTGGAGGTGAAGTCCTGGGCCTTAGGAGGCCGCACAGAGGAGGAGCTGAGCCTGGAGAGGCTGGCTGGAGGAAGTCTGGGGCGTGGAGACGCCGTCGGAGGGCAGGAGCCGGGCCCGGAGAGGCCACCGTGGGGCCCGGCTTCAGGACGTTTGGGGCCTACAAAGGCCGCGGAGCGGGAGCTGGGTCGGAGCCGAGCAAAAGGAGATTGTCGTGAGGCCGGGGCTGGGCCCGCGGACGCAGCCGGGAGCAGGAGGAGCTGGGCCTGGACGGGAGGACGGGAGGCCGCGATTGGGCCTGGAGGGGCCGGCCTGAGGAAGTTCGGGGCCTGGAGAGGACGCCAAAAGGCAAAGGCTGGGCCTGGAAAGGCCGTTCCCCGTGACCAATGAGCCGGGCCTAACGAGGCCATGGGGAGGCAGCAGCGGGGCCCGGCGGAGCTGCCGAAAGGCAGGAGGAGCTCTGGCCTGGGGAGGCCGCAGTCAGGCGAGAGCTGGGCGTGGAGAGTCCGCTGGGATCAGAGGCTGGGCCTTTGCAGGCCTTCGGACGGCAGGAGGCTGGGCCTGGAGAGGCCGACTGGAGGTCAAGTCCTGGGCCTTAGGAGGCCGCACAGAGGAGGAGCTGAGCCTGGAGAGGCTGGCTGGAGGAAGTCTGGGGCGTGGAGACGCCGTCGGAGGACAGGATCCGGGCCCGGAGAGGCCACCGTGGGGCCCGGCTTCAGGACGTTTGGGGCCTAAAAAGGCCGCGGAGCGGGAGCTGGGCCGGAGCCGAGCCAAAGGAGGTTGTCGTGAGGCTGGGGCTCGGCCTGCGGCCGCAGCCGAAAACACAAAGAGCTGTACCTGGATGGGAGGACGGGAGGCCGCGACTGGGCCTGGAGGGGCCGGCCTGAGGAAGTTCGGAGCCTGGAGAGGCCTCTAAAAGGCAAAGGCAAGGCCTGGAAAGGCCGTTCTACGTGACGAATTAGCCGGGCCTAACGAGGTCACTGGGAGGCATGAGCGGGGCCCGGCGGAGGTGCCGAAAGGCAGGAGGAGCTCTGGCCTGGGGAGGCCGCAGTCAGGCGAGAGCTGGGCCTGCAGAGTCCGCTGGGAGGCAGAAGCTGGGCCTGTGCAGGCCTTCGGACGGCAGGAGGCTGGGCCTGGAGAGGCCGACTGGAGGTCAAGTCCTGGGCCTTAGGAGGCCGCACAGAGGAAGAGCTGAGCCTGGAGAGGCTGGCTGGAGGAAGTCTGGGGCGTGGAGACGCCGTCGGAGGGCAGGAGCCGGGCCCGGAGAGGCCACCGTGGGGCCCGGCTTCACGACCTTTGGGGCCTACAAAGGCCGCGGAGCGGGAGCTGGGTCGGAGCCGAGCAAACGGAGGTTGTCGTGAGGCCGGGGCTGGGCCCGCGGACGCAGCCGGGAGCAGGAGGAGCTGGGCCCGGACGGGAGGCCGGGAGGCCGCGACTGGGCCTGGAGGGGCCAGCCTGAGGAAGTTCGGGGTCTCGAGAGGCCGCCACAAGGCAAAGGCTGGGCCTGGAAAGGCCGTTCCCCGTGACGAATGAGCCGGGCCTAACGAGGCCACGGGGAGGCAGCAGCGGGGCCCGGCGGAGCTGCCGAAAGGCAGGAGGAGCTCTTGCCTGGGGAGGCCGCAGTCAGGCGAGAGCTGGGCGTGGAGAGTCCGCTGGGACGCAGTGGCTGGGCCTGTGCAGGCCTTCGGGCGGCAGGAGGCTTGCCGTGGCGAGGCCGACTGGAGGTCAAGTCCTGGGCCTGAGGAGGCCTCCCAGAGGCGTGAGCGGGGCTGGGCCTCAAGAGGCCAGTGGCAGGCAGGAGGAGCTGGGCCTGGAGAGGCTGACGTGAGGAAGTCTGGCTGCTGGAGAGGCCGCGGAGAGGCAGGAACTGGGCCGGCGGAGGCCGACTGGGCGACGAGTTGGGTCCGCAGGGGCCGCCCGGAGCAGGAGCGAGCCCTGGAGAGGCCGACTCGAGGCCAGCGTGGGCCTGCATAGGCCGCCGGGAGGAGGAGCTGGGCCTGGAGAGGCTGGCTGCAGGAAGTCTGGGGCGTGGAGACGACGTCATAGGGCAGGAGCCGGGCCTGGAGAGGCCACCGTGGGGCCCGGCTTCAGGACGTTTGGGGCCTACAAAGGCCGCGGAGCGGGAGCTGGGCGGGAGCCGAGCCAAAGGAGGTTGTCGTGAGGCCGGGGTGGGCCCGCGAGCGCATCCGGGAGCAGGAGGAGCTGGGCCTGGACGGGAGGCTGGGAGGCCGCGACAGGACCTGGAGGGGACGGCCTGAGGAAGTTCGGGGCATGGAGCGGCCGCTAAAAGGCAAAGGCTAGGCCTCGAAAGGCCGTTCAACGTGACGAATGAGCCGGGCCTAACGAGGCCACTGGGAGGCATGAGCGGGGCCCGGCGGAGCTGCCGAAATGCAGGAGGAGCTCTGGCCTGGGGAGGCCGCAGTCAGGCGAGAGCTGGGCGTGGAGAGTCCGCTGGGAGGCAGAGGCTGGGCCTGTGCAGGCCTTCGGACGGCAGGAGGCTGGGCCTGGAGAGGCCGACTGGAGGTCAAGTCCTGGGCCTTAGGAGGCCGCACAGAGGAGGAGCTGAGCCTGGAGAGGCTGACTGGAGGAAGTCTGGGGCGTGGAGACGCCGTCTGAGGGCAGGAGCCGGGCCCGGAGAGGCCACCGTGGGGCCCGGCTTCAGGACGTTTGGGGCCTACAAAGGCCGCGGATCGGGAGCTGAGCCGGAGCCGAGCCAAAGGAGGTTCTCGTGAGGCTGGGGCTCGGCCTGCGGCCGCAGCCGAAAACATAAAGAGCTGTACATGGATGGGAGGACGGGAGGCCGCGACTGGGCCTGGAGGGGCCGGCCTGAGGAAGTTCGGGGCCTGGAGAGGCCTCTAAAAGGCAAAGGCTGGGCCTGGAAAGGCCGTTCAACGTGTCGAATGAGCCGGGCCTAACGAGGCCACTGGGAGGCATGAGTGGGGCTTGGCAGAGCTGCCGAAAAGCAGGAGGAGCTCTGGCCTGGGGAGGCCGCAGTCAGGCGAGAGCTGGGCCTACAGAGTCCGCTGGGAGGCAGAGGCTGGGCCTGTGCAGGCCTTCGGACGGCAGGAGGCTGGGCCTGGAGAAGCCGACTGGAGGTCAATTCCTGGGCTTTAGGAGGCCGCACAGAGGAGGAGCGGAGCCTGGAGAGGCTGGCTGGAGGAAGTCTGGGGCGTGGAGATGCCGTCGGAGGGCAGGAGCCGGGCCCGGAGAGGCCACCGTGGGGCCCGGCTTCAGGACGTTTGGGGCCTACAAAGGCCGCGGAGCGGGAGCTGGGTCGGAGCCGAGCAAAAGGAGGTTGTCGTGAGGCCGGGGCTGGGCCTGCGGACGCAGCCGGGAGCAGGAGGAGCTGGGCCTGGACGGGAGGCCGGGAGGCCGCGACTGGGCCTGGAGGAGCCGACCTGAGGAAGTTCGGGGCCTGGAGAGGCCGCCAAAAGGCAAAGGCTGGGCCTGGAAAGGCCGTTCCCCGTGACGAATGAGCCGGGTCTAACGAGGCCACGGGGAGGCAGGAGCGGGGCCCGGCGGAGCTGCCGAAAGGTAGGAGGAGCTCTGGCCTGGGGAGACCGCAGTCAGGCGAGAGCTGGGCCTGCAGAGTCCGCTGGGAGGCAGAGGCTGGGCCTGTGCAGGCCTTCGGACGGCAGGAGGCTGGGCCAGGAGAAGCCGACTGGAGGTCAAGTCCTGGGCTTTAGGAGGCCGCACAGAGGAGGAGCGGAGCCTGGAGAGGCTGGCTGGAGGAAGTCTGGGGCGTGGAGACGCCGTCGGAGGGCAGGAGCCGGGCCCGGAGAGGCCACCGTGGGGCCCGGCTTCAGGACGTTTGGGGCCTACAAAGGCCGCGGAGCGGGAGCTGGGTCGGAGCCGAGCAAAAGGAGGTTGTCGTGAGGCCGGGGCTGGGCCCGCGGACGCAGCCGGGAGCAGGAGGAGCTGGGCCTGGACGGGAGGCCGGGAGGCCGCGACTGGGCCTGGAGGGGCCGGCCTGAGGAAGTTCGGGGCCTGGAGAGGCCGCCAAAAGGCAAAGGCTGGGCCTGGAAAGGCCGTTCCCCGTGACGAATGAGCCGGGTCTAACGAGGCCACGGGGAGGCAGGAGCGGGGCCCGGCGGAGCTGCCGAAAGGCAGGAGGAGCTCTGGCCTGGGGAGGCCGCAGTCAGGCGAGAGCTGGGCGTGGAGAGTCCGCAGGGACGCAGTGGCTGGGCCTGTGCAGGCCTTCGGGCGGCAGGAGGCTTGGCGTGGCGAGGCCGACTGGAGGTCAAGTCCTGGGCCTGAGGAGGCCGCCCAGAGGAGGAGCTGGGCCGGGAGAGGCTGACTGGAGGAAGTCTGGGGCGAGGAGGCGCCGTCGGAGGGCAGGAGCCGGGCCCGGAGAGGCCACCGTGGGGCCCGGCTTCAGGACGTTTGGGGCCTACAAAGGCCGCGGAGCGGGAGCTGGGCCGGAGCCGAGCCAAAGGAGGTTCTCGTGAGGCTGGGGCTCGGCCTGCGGCCGCAGCCGAAAACATAAAGAGCTGTACCTGGATGGGAGGACGGGAGGCCGCGACTGGGCCTGGAGGGGCCGGCCTGAGGAAGTTCGGGGCCTGGAGAGGCCTCTAAAAGGCAAAGGCAAGGCCTGGAAAGGCCGTTCAACGTGACGAATGAGCCGGGCCTAACGAGGTCACTGGGAGGCATGAGCGGGGCCCGGCGGAGGTGCCGAAAGGCAGGAGGAGCTCTGGCCTCGGGAGGCCGCAGTAAGGCGAGAGCTGGGCGTGCAGAGTCCGCTGGGAGGCAGAAGCTGGGCCTGTGCAGGCCTTCGGACGGCAGGAGGCTGGGCCTGGAGAGGCCGACTGGAGGTCAAGTCCTGGGCCTTAGGAGGCCGCACAGAGGAGGAGCTGAGCCTGGAGAGGCTGGCTGGAGGAAGTCTGGGGCGTGGAGACGCCGTCGGAGGGCAGGAGCCGGGCCCGGAGAGGCCACCGTGGGGCCCGGCTTCAGGACGTTTGGGGCCTACAAAGGCCGCGGAGCGGGAGCTCGGTCGGAGCCGAGCAAAAGGAGGTTGTCGTGAGGCCGGGGCTGGGCCCG
Source organism: Macaca nemestrina (assembly GCF_043159975.1). NCBI lineage: Eukaryota > Metazoa > Chordata > Mammalia > Primates > Cercopithecidae > Macaca > Macaca nemestrina. Next base: position 126,318,700 of record NC_092128.1, read on the forward strand.
CGGACGCAGCCGGGAGCAGGAGGAGCTGGGCCTGGACGGGAGGCCGGGAGGCCGCGACTGGGCCTGGAGGGGCCGGCCTGAGGAAGTTCGGGGCCTGGGGAGGACGCCAAAAGGCAAAGGCTGGGCCTGGAAAGGCCGTTCCCCGTGACCAATGAGCCGGGCCTAACGAGGCCACGGGGAGGCAGCAGCGGGGCCCGGCGGAGCTGCCGAAAGGCAGGAGGAGCTCTGGCCTGGGGAGGCCGCAGTCAGGCGAGAGCTGGGCGTGGAGAGTCCGCTGGGAGGCAGAGGCTGGGCCTGTGCAGGCCTTCGGACGGCAGGAGGCTGGGCCTGGAGAGGCCGACTGGAGGTCAAGTCCTGGGCCTTAGGAGGCCGCACAGAGGAGGAGCTGAGCCTGGAGAGGCTGGCTGGAGGAAGTCTGGGGCGTGGAGACGCCGTCGGAGGGCAGGAGCCGGGCCCGGAGAGGCCATCGTGAGGCCTGGCTTCAGGACGTTTGGGGCCTACAAAGGCCGCGGAGCGGGAGCTGGGCTGGAGCCGAGCCAAAGGAGGTTGTCGTGAGGCTGGGACTCGGCCTGCGGCCGCAGCCGAAAACACAAAGAGCTGTACCTGGAGGGGAGGACGGGAGGCCGCGACTGGGCCTGGAGGGGCCGGCCTGAGGAAGTTCGGGGCCTGGAGAGGCCGCTAAAAGGCAAAGGCTGGGCCTGGAAAGGCCGTTCAACGTGACGAATGAGCCGGGCCTAACGAGGCCACTGGGAGGCATGAGTGGGGCTTGGCAGAGCTGTCGAAAGGCAGGAGGAGCTCTGGCCTGGGGAGGCCGCACTCAGGCGAGAGCTGGGCCTGCAGAGTCCGCTGGGAGGCAGAGGCTGGGCCTGTGCAGGCCTTCGGACGGCAGTAGGCTGGGCCTGGAGAAGCCGACTGGAGGTCAAGTCCTGGGCTTTAGGAGGCCGCACAGAGGAGGAGCGGAGCCTGGAGAGGCTGGCTGGAGGAAGTCTGGGGCGTGGAGATGCCGTCGGAGGGCAGGAGCCGGGCCCGGAGAGGCCACCGTGGGGCCCGGCTTCAGGACGTTTGGGGCCTACAAAGGCCGCGGAGCGGGAGCTGGGTCGGAGCCGAGCAAAAGGAGGTTGTCGTGAGGCCGGGGCTGGGCCCGCGGACGCAGCCGGGAGCAGGAGGAGCTGGGCCTGGACGGGAGGCCGGGAGGCCGCGACTGGGCCTGGAGGAGCCGGCCTGAGGAAGTTCGGGGCCTGGAGAGGCCGCCAAAAGGCAAAGGCTGGGCCTGGAAAGGCCGTTCCCCGTGACGAATGAGCCGGGTCTAACGAGGCCACGGGGAGGCAGGAGCGGGGCCTGGCGGAGCTGCCGAAAGGCAGGAGGAGCTCTGGCCTGGGGAGGCCGCAGTCAGGCGAGAGCTGGGCCTGCAGAGTTCGCTGGGAGGCAGAGGCTGGGCCTGTGCAGGCCTTCGGACGGCAGTAGGCTGGGCCTGGAGAAGCCGACTGGAGGTCAAGTCCTGGGCTTTAGGAGGCCGCACAGAGGAGGAGCGGAGCCTGGAGAGGCTGGCTGGAGGAAGTCTGGGGCGTGGAGACGCCGTCGGAGGGCAGGAGCCGGGCCCGGAGAGGCCACCGTGGGGCCCGGCTTCAGGACGTTTGGGGCCTACAAAGGCCGCGGAGCGGGAGCTGGGTCGGAGCCGAGCAAAAGGAGGTTGTCATGAGGCCGGGGCTGGGCCCGCGGACGCAGCCGGGAGCAGGAGGAGCTGGGCCTGGACGGGAGGCCGGGAGGCCGCGACTGGGCCTGGAGGGGCCGGCCTGAGGAAGTTCGGGGCCTGGAGAGGCCGCCAAAAGGCAAAGGCTGGGCCTGGAAAGGCCGTTCCCCGTGACGAATGAGCCGGGTCTAACGAGGCCACGGGGAGGCAGGAGCGGGGCCCGGCGGAGCTGCCGAAAGGCAGGAGGAGCTCTGGCCTGGGGAGGCCGCAGTCAGGCGAGAGCTGGGCGTGGAGAGTCCGCTGGGACGCAGTGGCTGGGCCTGTGCAGGCCTTCGGGCGGCAGGAGGCTTGGCGTGGCGAGGCCGACTGGAGGTCAAGTCCTGGGCCTGAGGAGGCCGCCCAGAGGAGGAGCTGGGCCGGGAGAGGCTGACTGGAGGAAGTCTGGGGCGTGGAGACGCCGTCGGAGGGCAAGAGCCGGGCCCGGAGAGGCCACCGTGGGGCCCGGCTTCAGGACGTTTGGGGCCTACAAAGGCCGCGGAGCGGGAGCTGGGCCGGAGCCGAGCCAAAGGAGGTTGTCGTGAGGCTGGGGCTCGGCCTGCGGCCGCAGCCGGAAACATAAAGAGCTGGACCTGGATGGGAGGACGGGAGGCCGAGACTGGGCCTGGAGGGGCCGGCCTGAGGAAGTTCGGGGCCTGGAGAGGCCGCTAAAAGGCAAAGGCTAGGCCTGGAAAGGCCGCTCAACGTGACGAATGAGCCGGGCCTAACGAGGCCACTGGGAGGCATGAGCGGGGCGCGTCGGAGCTGCCGAAAGGCAGGAGGAGCTCTGGCCTGGGGAGGCCGCAGTCAGGCGAGAGCTGGACGTGCAGAGTCCGCTGGGAGGCAGAGGCTGGGCCTGTGCAGGCCTTCGGACGGCAGGAGGCTGGGCCTGGAGAGGCCGACTGGAGGTCAAGTCCTGGGCCATACTAGGCCGCACAGAGGAGGAGCTGAGCCTGGAGAGGCTGGCTGGAGGAAGTCTGGGGCGTGGAGATGCCGTCGGAGGGCAGGAGCCGGGCCCGGAGAGGCCACCGTGGGGTCCGGCTTCAGGACGTTTGGGGCCTACAAAGGCCGCGGAGCGGGAGCTGGGCCGGAGCCGAGCAAACGGAGGTTGTCGTGAGGCCGGGGCTGGGACCGCGGACGCAGCCGGGAGCAGGAGGAGCTGGGCCTGGACGGGAGGCCGGGAGGCCGCGACTGGGCCTGGAGGGGCCGGCCTGAGGAAGTTCGGGGCCTGGAGAGGCCGCTAAAAGGCAAAGGCTGGGCCTGGAAAGGCCGTTCCCCGTGACGAATGAGCCGGGCCTAACGAGGCCACTGGGAGGCATGAGCGGGGCCCGGCGGAGCTGCCGAAAGGCAGGAGGAGCTCTGGCCTGGGGAGGCCGCAGTCAGGCGAGAGCTGGACGTGCAGAGTCCGCTGGGAGGCAGAGGCTGGGCCTGTGCAGGCCTTCGGACGGCAGGAGGCTGGGCCTGGAGAAGCCGACTGGAGGTCAAGTCCTGGGCCTTAGGAGGTCGCACAGAGGAGGAGCTGAGCCTGGAGAAGCTGGCTGGAGGAAGTCTGGGGCGTGGAGACGCCGTCTGAGGGCAGGAGCCGGGCCCGGAGAGGCCACCGTGGGGCCCGGCTTCAGGACGTTTGGGGCCTACAAAGGCCGCGGAGCGGGAGCTGAGTCGGAGCCGAGCAAAAGGAGGTTGTCGTGACGCCGGGGCTGGGCCCGCGGACGCAGCCGGGAGCAGGAGGAGCTGGGCCTGGACGGGAGGCTGGGAGGCCGCGACTGGGCCTGGAGGGGCCGGCCTGAGGAAGTTCGGGGCCTGGAGAGGCCACCAAAAGGCAAAGGCTGGGCCTGGAAAGGCCGTTCCCCGTGACGAATGAGCCGGGTCTAACGAGGCCACGGGGAGGCAGGAGCGGGGCCCGGCGGAGCTGCCGAAAGGTAGGAGGAGCTCTGGCCTGGGGAGACCGCAGTCAGGCGAGAGCTGGGCCTGCAGAGTCCGCTGGGAGGCAGAGGCTGGGCCTGTGCAGGCCTTCGGACGGCAGGAGGCTGGGCCAGGAGAAGCCGACTGGAGGTCAAGTCCTGGGCTTTAGGAGGCCGCACAGAGGAGGAGCGGAGCCTGGAGAGGCTGGCTGGAGGAAGTCTGGGGCGTGGAGACGCCGTCGGAGGGCAGGAGCCGGGCCCGGAGAGGCCACCGTGGGGCCCAGCTTCAGGACGTTTGGGGCCTACAAAGGCCGCGGAGCGGGAGCTGGGTCGGAGCCGAGCAAAAGGAGGTTGTCGTGAGGCCGGGGCTGGGCCCGCGGACGCAGCCGGGAGCAGGAGGAGCTGGGCCTGGACGGGAGGCCGGGAGGCCGCGACTGGGCCTGGAGGGGCCGGCCTGAGGAAGTTCGGGGCCTGGAGAGGCCGCCAAAAGGCAAAGGCTGGGCCTGGAAAGGCCGTTCCCCGTGACGAATGAGCCGGGTCTAACGAGGCCACGGGGAGGCAGGAGCGGGGCCCGGCGGAGCTGCCGAAAGGCAGGAGGAGCTCTGGCCTGGGGAGGCCGCAGTCAGGCGAGAGCTGGGCGTGGAGAGTCCGCAGGGACGCAGTGGCTGGGCCTGTGCAGGCCTTCGGGCGGCAGGAGGCTTGGCGTGGCGAGGCCGACTGGAGGTCAAGTCCTGGGCCTGAGGAGGCCGCCCAGAGGAGGAGCTGGGCCGGGAGAGGCTGACTGGAGGAAGTCTGGGGCGAGGAGGCGCCGTCGGAGGGCAGGAGCCGGGCCCGGAGAGGCCACCGTGGGGCCCGGCTTCAGGACGTTTGGGGCCTACAAAGGCCGCGGAGCGGGAGCTGGGCCGGAGCCGAGCCAAAGGAGGTTCTCGTGAGGCTGGGGCTCGGCCTGCGGCCGCAGCCGAAAACATAAAGAGCTGTACCTGGATGGGAGGACGGGAGGCCGCGACTGGGCCTGGAGGGGCCGGCCTGAGGAAGTTCGGGGCCTGGAGAGGCCTCTAAAAGGCAAAGGCAAGGCCTGGAAAGGCCGTTCAACGTGACGAATGAGCCGGGCCTAACGAGGTCACTGGGAGGCATGAGCGGGGCCCGGCGGAGGTGCCGAAAGGCAGGAGGAGCTCTGGCCTCGGGAGGCCGCAGTAAGGCGAGAGCTGGGCGTGCAGAGTCCGCTGGGAGGCAGAAGCTGGGCCTGTGCAGGCCTTCGGACGGCAGGAGGCTGGGCCTGGAGAGGCCGACTGGAGGTCAAGTCCTGGGCCTTAGGAGGCCGCACAGAGGAGGAGCTGAGCCTGGAGAGGCTGGCTGGAGGAAGTCTGGGGCGTGGAGACGCCGTCGGAGGGCAGGAGCCGGGCCCGGAGAGGCCACCGTGGGGCCCGGCTTCAGGACGTTTGGGGCCTACAAAGGCCGCGGAGCGGGAGCTCGGTCGGAGCCGAGCAAAAGGAGGTTGTCGTGAGGCCGGGGCTGGGCCCGCGGACGCAGCCGGGAGCAGGAGGAGCTGGGCCTGGACGGGAGGCCGGGAGGCCGCGACTGGGCCTGGAGGGGCCGGCCTGAGGAAGTTCGGGGCCTGGGGAGGACGCCAAAAGGCAAAGGCTGGGCCTGGAAAGGCCGTTCCCCGTGACCAATGAGCCGGGCCTAACGAGGCCACGGGGAGGCAGCAGCGGGGCCCGGCGGAGCTGCCGAAAGGCAGGAGGAGCTCTGGCCTGGGGAGGCCGCAGTCAGGCGAGAGCTGGGCGTGGAGAGTCCGCTGGGAGGCAGAGGCTGGGCCTGTGCAGGCCTTCGGACGGCAGGAGGCTGGGCCTGGAGAGGCCGACTGGAGGTCAAGTCCTGGGCCTTAGGAGGCCGCACAGAGGAGGAGCTGAGCCTGGAGAGGCTGGCTGGAGGAAGTCTGGGGCGTGGAGACGCCGTCGGAGGGCAGGAGCCGGGCCCGGAGAGGCCATCGTGAGACCTGGCTTCAGGACGTTTGGGGCCTACAAAGGCCGCGGAGCGGGAGCTGGGCTGGAGCCGAGCCAAAGGAGGTTGTCGTGAGGCTGGGACTCGGCCTGCGGCCGCAGCCGAAAACACAAAGAGCTGTACCTGGAGGGGAGGACGGGAGGCCGCGACTGGGCCTGGAGGGGCCGGCCTGAGGAAGTTCGGGGCCTGGAGAGGCCGCTAAAAGGCAAAGGCTGGGCCTGGAAAGGCCGTTCAACGTGACGAATGAGCCGGGCCTAACGAGGCCACTGGGAGGCATGAGTGGGGCTTGGCAGAGCTGTCGAAAGGCAGGAGGAGCTCTGGCCTGGGGAGGCCGCACTCAGGCGAGAGCTGGGCCTGCAGAGTCCGCTGGGAGGCAGAGGCTGGGCCTGTGCAGGCCTTCGGACGGCAGTAGGCTGGGCCTGGAGAAGCCGACTGGAGGTCAAGTCCTGGGCTTTAGGAGGCCGCACAGAGGAGGAGCGGAGCCTGGAGAGGCTGGCTGGAGGAAGTCTGGGGCGTGGAGATGCCGTCGGAGGGCAGGAGCCGGGCCCGGAGAGGCCACCGTGGGGCCCGGCTTCAGGACGTTTGGGGCCTACAAAGGCCGCGGAGCGGGAGCTGGGTCGGAGCCGAGCAAAAGGAGGTTGTCGTGAGGCCGGGGCTGGGCCCGCGGACGCAGCCGGGAGCAGGAGGAGCTGGGCCTGGACGGGAGGCCGGGAGGCCGCGACTGGGCCTGGAGGAGCCGGCCTGAGGAAGTTCGGGGCCTGGAGAGGCCGCCAAAAGGCAAAGGCTGGGCCTGGAAAGGCCGTTCCCCGTGACGAATGAGCCGGGTCTAACGAGGCCACGGGGAGGCAGGAGCGGGGCCTGGCGGAGCTGCCGAAAGGCAGGAGGAGCTCTGGCCTGGGGAGGCCGCAGTCAGGCGAGAGCTGGGCCTGCAGAGTCCGCTGGGAGGCAGAGGCTGGGCCTGTGCAGGCCTTCGGACGGCAGTAGGCTGGGCCTGGAGAAGCCGACTGGAGGTCAAGTCCTGGGCTTTAGGAGGCCGCACAGAGGAGGAGTGGAGCCTGGAGAGGCTGGCTGGAGGAAGTCTGGGGCGTGGAGACGCCGTCGGAGGGCAGGAGCCGGGCCCGGAGAGGCCACCGTGGGGCCCGGCTTCAGGACGTTTGGGGCCTACAAAGGCCGCGGAGCGGGAGCTGGGTCGGAGCCGAGCAAAAGGAGGTTGTCATGAGGCCGGGGCTGGGCCCGCGGACGCAGCCGGGAGCAGGAGGAGCTGGGCCTGGACGGGAGGCCGGGAGGCCGCGACTGGGCCTGGAGGGGCCGGCCTGAGGAAGTTCGGGGCCTGGAGAGGCCGCCAAAAGGCAAAGGCTGGGCCTGGAAAGGCCGTTCCCCGTGACGAATGAGCCGGGTCTAACGAGGCCACGGGGAGGCAGGAGCGGGGCCCGGCGGAGCTGCCGAAAGGCAGGAGGAGCTCTGGCCTGGGGAGGCCGCAGTCAGGCGAGAGCTGGGCGTGGAGAGTCCGCTGGGACGCAGTGGCTGGGCCTGTGCAGGCCTTCGGGCGGCAGGAGGCTTGGCGTGGCGAGGCCGACTGGAGGTCAAGTCCTGGGCCTGAGGAGGCCGCCCAGAGGAGGAGCTGGGCCGGGAGAGGCTGACTGGAGGAAGTCTGGGGCGTGGAGACGCCGTCGGAGGGCAAGAGCCGGGCCCGGAGAGGCCACCGTGGGGCCCGGCTTCAGGACGTTTGGGGCCTACAAAGGCCGCGGAGCGGGAGCTGGGCCGGAGCCGAGCCAAAGGAGGTTGTCGTGAGGCTGGGGCTCGGCCTGCGGCCGCAGCCGGAAACATAAAGAGCTGGACCTGGATAGGAGGACGGGAGGCCGAGACTGGGCCTGGAGGGGCCGGCCTGAGGAAGTTCGGGGCCTGGAGAGGCCGCTAAAAGGCAAAGGCTAGGCCTGGAAAGGCCGCTCAACGTGACGAATGAGCCGGGCCTAACGAGGCCACTGGGAGGCATGAGCGGGGCGCGTCGGAGCTGCCGAAAGGCAGGAGGAGCTCTGGCCTGGGGAGGCCGCAGTCAGGCGAGAGCTGGACGTGCAGAGTCCGCTGGGAGGCAGAGGCTGGGCCTGTGCAGGCCTTCGGACGGCAGGAGGCTGGGCCTGGAGAGGCCGACTGGAGGTCAAGTCCTGGGCCATACTAGGCCGCACAGAGGAGGAGCTGAGCCTGGAGAGGCTGGCTGGAGGAAGTCTGGGGCGTGGAGATGCCGTCGGAGGGCAGGAGCCGGGCCCGGAGAGGCCACCGTGGGGTCCGGCTTCAGGACGTTTGGGGCCTACAAAGGCCGCGGAGCGGGAGCTGGGCCGGAGCCGAGCAAACGGAGGTTGTCGTGAGGCCGGGGCTGGGACCGCGGACGCAGCCGGGAGCAGGAGGAGCTGGGCCTGGACGGGAGGCCGGGAGGCCGCGACTGGGCCTGGAGGGGCCGGCCTGAGGAAGTTCGGGGCCTGGAGAGGCCGCTAAAAGGCAAAGGCTGGGCCTGGAAAGGCCGTTCCCCGTGACGAATGAGCCGGGCCTAACGAGGCCACTGGGAGGCATGAGCGGGGCCCGGCGGAGCTGCCGAAAGGCAGGAGGAGCTCTGGCCTGGGGAGGCCGCAGTCAGGCGAGAGCTGGACGTGCAGAGTCCGCTGGGAGGCAGAGGCTGGGCCTGTGCAGGCCTTCGGACGGCAGGAGGCTGGGCCTGGAGAAGCCGACTGGAGGTCAAGTCCTGGGCCTTAGGAGGTCGCACAGAGGAGGAGCTGAGCCTGGAGAAGCTGGCTGGAGGAAGTCTGGGGCGTGGAGACGCCGTCTGAGGGCAGGAGCCGGGCCCGGAGAGGCCACCGTGGGGCCCGGCTTCAGGACGTTTGGGGCCTACAAAGGCCGCGGAGCGGGAGCTGAGTCGGAGCCGAGCAAAAGGAGGTTGTCGTGAGGCCGGGGCTGGGCCCGCGGACGCAGCCGGGAGCAGGAGGAGCTGGGCCTGGACGGGAGGCTGGGAGGCCGCGACTGGGCCTGGAGGGGCCGGCCTGAGGAAGTTCGGGGCCTGGAGAGGCCACCAAAAGGCAAAGGCTGGGCCTGGAAAGGCCGTTCCCCGTGACGAATGAGCCGGGTCTAACGAGGCCACGGGGAGGCAGGAGCGGGGCCTGGCGGAGCTGCCGAAAGGCAGGAGGAGCTCTGGCCTGGGGAGGCCGCAGTCAGGCGAGAGCTGGGCGTGGAGAGTCCGCTGGGACGCAGTGGCTGGGCCTGTGCAGGCCTTCGGGCGGCAGGAGGCTTGGCGTGGCGAGGCCGACTGGAGGTCAAGTCCTGGGCCTGAGGAGGCCGCCCAGAGGAGGAGCTGGGCCGGGAGAGGCTGACTGGAGGAAGTCTGGGGCGTGGAGACGCCGTCGGAGGGCAAGAGCTGGGCCCGAGAGGCCACCGTGGGGCCCGGCTTCAGGATGTTTGGGGCCTACAAAAGCCGCGGAGCGGGAGCTGGACAGGAGCCGAGCAAAAGGAGGTTGTCGTGAGGCTGGGGCTCGGCCTGCGGCCGCAGCCGAAAACATAAAGAGCTGTACCTGGATGGGAGGACGGGAGGCTGAGACTGGGCCCGGAGGGGCCGGCCTGAGGAAGTTCGGGGCCTGGAGAGGCCGCTAAAAGCAAAGGCTAGGCCTGGAAAGGCTGCTCAACGTGACGAATGAGCCAGGCCTAACGAGGCCACTGGGAGGCATGAGCGGGGCACGTCGGAGCTGCCGAAAGGCAGGAGGAGCTTTGGCCTGGGGAGGCCGTAGTCAGGCGAGAGCTGGACGTGCAGAGTCCGCTGGGAGGCGGAGGCTGGGCCTGTGCAGGCCTTCGGACGGCAGGAGGCTGGGCCTGGAGAGGCCGACTGGAGGTTAAGTCCTCGGCCATAGTACGCCGCACAGAGGAGGAGCTGAGATGGAGAGGCTGGCTGGAGTAAGTCTGGGGCGTGGAGACGCCGTCGGAGGGCAGGAGCCGGGCCCGGAGAGGCCACCGTGGGGCCCGGCTTCAGGACGTTTGGGGCCTACAAAGGCCGCGGAGCGGGAGCTGGGTCGGAGCCGAGCAAAAGGAGGTTGTCGTGAGGCCGGGGCTGGGCCCGCGGACGCAGCCGGGAGCAGGAGGAGCTGGGCCTGGACGGGAGGCCGGGAGGCCACGACTGGGCCTGGAGGGGCCGGCCTGAGGAAGTTCGGGGCCTGGAGAGGCCGCCAAAAGGCAAAGGCTGGGCCTGGAAAGGCCGTTCCCCGTGACGAATGAGCCGGGCCTAACGAGGCCACTGGGAGGCATGAGCGGGGCCCGGCGGAGCTGCCGAAAGGCAGGAGGAGCTCTGGCCTGGGGAGGCCGCAGTCAGGCGAGAGCTGGGCGTGCAGAGTCCGCTGGGAGGCAGAGGTTGGGCCTGTGCAGGCCTTCGGACGGCAGGAGGCTGGGCCTGGAGAGGCCGACTGGAGGTCAAGTCCTGGGCCTGAGGAGGCCGCCCAGAGGAGCTGGGCCGGGAGAGGCTGACTGGAGGAAGTCTGGGGCGTGGAGACGCCGTCGGAGGGCAAGAGCTGGGCCCGAGAGGCCACCGTGGGGCCCGGCTTCAGGATGTTTGGGGCCTACAAAAGCCGCGGAGTGGAAGCTGGGCCGGAGCCGAACCAAAGGAGGTTGTCGTGAGGCTGGGGCTCGGCCTGCGGCCGCAGCCGGAAACACAAAAAGCTGGACCTGGATGGGAGGACGGGAGGCCGCGACTGGGCCTGGAGGGGCCGGCCTGAGGAAGTTCGGGGCCTGGAGAGGCCGCTAAAAGGCAAAGGCTAGGCCTGGAAAGGCCGTTCCCCGTGACGAATGAGCCGGGTCTAACGAGGCCACGGGGAGGCATGACCGGGGCGCATCGGAGCTGCCGAAAGGCAGGAGGAGCTCTGGCCTGGGGAGGCCGCAGTCAGGCGAGAGCTGGACGTGCAGAGTCCGCTGGGAGGCAGAGGCTGGGCCTGTGCAGGCCTTCGGACGGCAGGAGGCTGGGCCTGGAGAGGCCGACTCGAGGTTAAGTCCTGGGCCATAGTAGGCCGCACAGAGGAGGAGCTGAGCCTGGAGAGGCTGGCTGGAGGAAGTCTGGGGCTTGGAGACGCCGTCGGAGGGCAGGAGCCGGGCCCGGAGAGGCCACCGTGGGGCCCGGCTTCAGGACGTTTGGGGCCTACAAAGGCCGCGGAGCGGGAGCTGGGTCGGAGCCGAGTAAAAGGAGGTTGTCGTGAGGCCGGGGCTGGGCCCGCGGACGCAGCCGGGAGCAGGAGGAGCTGGGCCTGGACGGGAGGCCGGGAGGCCGCGACTGGGCCTGGAGGGGCCGGCCTGAGGAAGTTCGGGGCCTGGAGAGGCCACTAAAAGGCAAAGGCTGGGCCTGGAAAGGCCGTTCAACGTGACGAATGAGCCGGGCCTAACGAGGCCACTGGGAGGCATGAGTGGGGCTCGGCGGAGCTGCCGAAAGGCAGGAGGAGCTCTGGCCTGGGGAGGCCGCAGTCAGGCGAGAGGTGGGCCTGCAGAGTCCGCTGGGAGGCAGAGGCTGGGCCTGTGCAGGCCTTCGGACGGCAGTAGGCTGGGCCTGGAGAAGCCGACTGGAGGTCAAGTCCAGGGCTTTAGGAGGCCGCACAGAGGAGGAGCGGAGCCTGGAGAGGCTGGCTGGAGGAAGTCTGGGGCGTGGAGACGCCGTCGGAGGGCAGAAGCCGGGCCCGGAGAGGCCACCGTGGGGCCCGGCTTCAGGACGTTTGGGGCCTACAAAGGCCGCGGAGCGGGAGCTGGGTCGGAGCCGAGCAAAAGGAGGTTGTCGTGAGGCCGGGGCTGGGCCTGCGGACGCAGCCGGGAGCAGGAGGAGCTGGGCCTGGACGGGAGGCCGGGAGGCCGCGACTGGGCCTGGAGGAGCCGGCCTGAGGAAGTTCGGGACCTGGAGAGGCCGCCAAAAGGCAAAGGCTGGGCCTGGAAAGGCCGTTCCCCGTGACGAATGAGCCGGGTCTAACGAGGCCACGGGGAGGCAGGAGCGGGGCCCGGCGGAGCTGCCGAAAGGCAGGAGGAGCTCTGGCCTGGGGAGGCCGCAGTCAGGCGAGAGCTGGGCGTGGAGAGTCCGCTGGGACGCAGTGGCTGGGCCTGTGCAGGCCTTCGGGCGGCAGGAGGCTTGGCGTGGCGAGGCCGACTGGAGGTCAAGTCCTGGGCCTGAGGAGGGCGCCCAGAGGAGGAGCTGGGCCGGGAGAGGCTGACTGGAGGAAGTCTGGGGCGTGGAGACGCCGTCGGAGGGCAAGAGCCGGGCCCGGAGAGGCCACCGTGGGGCCCGGCTTCAGTACGTTTGGGGCCTACAAAGGCCGCGGAGCGGGAGCTGGGCCGGAGCCGAGCCAAAGGAGGTTGTCGTGAGGCTGGGGCTCGGCCTGCGGCCGCAGCCGGAAACATAAAGAGCTGGACCTGGATGGGAGGACGGGAGGCCGAGACTGGGCCTGGAGGGGCCGGCCTGAGGAAGTTCGGGGCCTGGAGAGGCCACTAAAAGGCAAAGGCTAGGCCTGGAAAGGCCGTTCCCCGTGACGAATGAGCCGGGTCTAACGAGGCCACGGGGAGGCATGACCGGGGCGCATCGGAGCTGCCGAAAGGCAGGAGGAGCTCTGGCCTGGGGAGGCCGCAGTCAGGCGAGAGCTGGGCCTGCAGAGTCCGCTGGGAGGCAGAGGCTGTGCCTGTGCAGGCCTTCGGACGGCAGTAGGCTGGGCCTGGAGAAGACGACTGGAGGTCAAGTCCTGGGCTTTAGGAGGCCGCACAGAGGAGGAGCGGAGCCTGGAGAGGCTGGCTGGAGGAAGTCTGGGGCGTGGAGACGCCGTCGGAGGGCAGGAGCCGGGCCCGGAGAGGCCACCTTGGGGCCCGGCTTCAGGACCTTTGGGGCCTACAAAGGCCGCGGAGCGGGAGCTGGGTCGGAGCCGAGCAAAAGGAGGTTGTCGTGAGGCCGGGGCTGGGCCGGCGGACGCAGCCGGGAGCAGGAGGAGCTGGGCCTGGACGGGAGGCCGGGAGGCCGCGACTGGGCCTGGAGGAGCCGGCCTGAGGAAGTTCGGGTCCTGGAGAGGCCGCCAAAAGTCAAAGGCTGGGCCTGGAAAGGCCGTTCCCCGTGACGAATGAGCCGGGTCTAACGAGGCCACGGGGAGGCAGGAGCGGGGCCCGGCGGAGCTGCCGAAAGGCAGGAGGAGCTCTGGCCTGGGGAGGCCGCAGTCAGGCGAGAGCTGGGCCTGCAGAGTCTGCTGGGAGGCAGAGGCTGGGCCTGTGCAGGCCTTCGGACGGCAGTAGGCTGGGCCTGGAGAAGACGACTGGAGGTCAAGTCCTGGGCTTTAGGAGGCCGCACAGAGGAGGAGCGGAGCCTGGAGAGGCTGGCTGGAGGAAGTCTGGGGCGTGGAGACGCCGTCGGAGGGCAGGAGCCGGGCCCGGAGAGGCCACCGTGGGGACCGGCTTCAGGACGTTTGGGGCCTACAAAGGCAGCGGAGCGGGAGCTGGGTCGGAGCCGAGCAAAAGGAGGTTGTCGTGAGGCCGGGGCTGGGCCCGCGGACGCAGCCGGGAGCAGGAGGAGCTGGGCCTGGACGGGAGGCCGGGAGGCCGCGACTGGGCCTGGAGGAGCCGGCCTGAGGAAGTTCGGGGCCTGGAGAGGCCGCCAAAAGGCAAAGGCTAGGCCTGGAAAGGCCGCTCAACGTGACGAATGAGCCGGGCCTAACGAGGCCACTGGGAGGCATGAGCGGGGCGCGTCGGAGCTGCCGAAAGGCAGGAGGAGCTCTGGCCTGGGGAGGCCGCAGTCAGGCGAGAGCTGGACGTGCAGAGTCCGCTGGGAGGCGGAGGCTGGGCCTGTGCAGGCCTTCGGACGGCAGGAGGCTGGGCCTGGAGAGGCCGACTGGAGGTTAAGTCCTGGGCCATAGTAGGCCGCACAGAGGAGGAGCAGAGATGGAGAGGCTGGCGGGCGTGAGTCTGGGGCGTGGAGACGCCGTCGGAGGGCAGGAGCCGGGCCCGGAGAGGCCACCGTGGGGCCCGGCTTCAGGACGTTTGGGGCCTACAAAGGCCGCGGAGCGGGAGCTGGGCCGGAGCCGAGCAAACGGAGGTTGTCGTGAGGCCGGGGCTGGGCCCGCGGACGCAGCCGGGAGCAGGAGGAGCTGGGCCTGGACGGGAGGCCGGGAGGCCGCGACTGGGCCTGGAGGGGCCGGCCTGAGGAAGTTCGGGGCCTGGAGAGGCCGCTAAAAGGCAAAGGCTGGGCCTGGAAAGGCCGTTCCCCGTGACGAATGAGCCGGGCCTAACGAGGCCACTGGGAGGCATGAGCGGGGCCCGGCGGAGCTGCCGAAAGGCAGGAGGAGCTCTGGCCTGGGGAGGCCGCAGTCAGGCGAGAGCTGGGCCTGCAGAGTCCGCTGGGACGCAGAGGCTGGGCCTGTGCAGGCCTTCGGACGGCAGGAGGCTGGGCCTGGAGAAGCCGACTGGAGGTCAAGTCCTGGGCCTTAGGAGGCCGCACAGAGGAGGAGCTGAGCCTGGAGAGGCTGGCTGCAGGAAGTCTGGGGCGTGGAGACGCCGTCGGAGGGCAGCAGCCGGGCCCGGAGAGGCCACCGTGGGGCCCGGCTTCAGGACGTTTGGGGCCTACAAAGGCCGCGGAGCGGGAGCTGGGTCGGAGCCGAGCAAAAGGAGATTGTCGTGAGGCCGGGGCTGGGCCCGCGGACGCAGCCGGGAGCAGGAGGAGCTGGGCCTGGACGGGAGGCCGGGAGGCCGCGACTGGGCCTGGAGGGGCCGGCCTGAGGAAGTTCGGGGCCTGGAGAGGCCGCCAAAAGGCAAAGGCTGGGCCTGGAAAGGCCGTTCCCCGTGACGAATGAGCCGGGTCTAACGAGGCCACGGGGAGGCAGGAGCGGGGCCCGGCGGAGCTGCCGAAAGGCAGGAGGAGCTCTGGCCTGGGGAGGCCGCAGTCAGGCGAGAGCTGGGCGTGGAGAGTCCGCTGGGACGCAGTGGCTGGGCCTGTGCAGGCCTTCGGGCGGCAGGAGCCTTGGCGTGGCGAGGCCGACTGGAGGTCAAGTCCTGGGCCTGAGGAGGCCGCCCAGAGGAGGAGCTGGGCCGGGAGAGGCTGACTGGAGGAAGTCTGGGGCGTGGAGACGCCGTCGGAGGGCAAGAGCCGGGCCCGGAGAGGCCACCGTGGGGCCCGGCTTCAGGACGTTTGGGGCCTACAAAGGCCGCGGAGCGGGAGCTGGGCCGGAGCCGAGCCAAAGGAGGTTGTCGTGAGGCTGGGGCTCGGCCTGCGGCCGCAGCCGGAAACATAAAGAGCTGGACCTGGATGGGAGGACGGGAGGCCGAGACTGGGCCTGGAGGGGCCGGCCTGAGGAAGTTCGGGGCCTGGAGAGGCCGCTAAAAGGCAAAGGCTAGGCCTGGAAAGGCCGCTCAACGTGACGAATGAGCCGGGCCTAACGAGGCCACTGGGAGGCATGAGCGGGGCGCGTCGGAGCTGCCGAAAGGCAGGAGGAGCTCTGGCCTGGGGAGGCCGCAGTCAGGCGAGAGCTGGACGTGCAGAGTCCGCTGGGAGGCGGAGGCTGGGCCTGTGCAGGCCTTCGGACGGCAGGAGGCTGGGCCTGGAGAGGCCGACTGGAGGTCAAGTCCTGGACTTTAGGAGGCCGCACAGAGGAGGAGCGGAGCCTGGAGAGGCTGGCTGGAGGAAGTCTGGGGCGTGGAGATGCCGTCGGAGGGCAGGAGCCGGGCCCGGAGAGGCCACCGTGGGGCCCGGCTTCAGGACGTTTGGGGCCTACAAAGGCCGCGGAGCGGGAGCTGGGTCGGAGCCGATCAAAAGGAGGTTGTCGTGAGGCCGGGGCTGGGCCCGCGGACGCAGCCGGGAGCAGGAGGAGCTGGGCCTGGACGGGAGGCCGGGAGGCCGCGACTGGGCCTGGAGGGGCCGG
The DNA here is from genome assembly GCF_043159975.1 of Macaca nemestrina. NCBI lineage: Eukaryota > Metazoa > Chordata > Mammalia > Primates > Cercopithecidae > Macaca > Macaca nemestrina. The sequence goes on from NC_092128.1 coordinate 126,334,212, forward strand.
CCTGAGGAAGTTCGGGGCCTGGAGAGGCCGCCAAAAGGCAAAGGCTGGGCCTGGAAAGGCCGTTCCCCGTGACGAATGAGCCGGGTCTAACGAGGCCACGGGGAGGCAGGAGCGGGGCCCGGCGGAGCTGCCGAAAGGCAGGAGGAGCTCTGGCCTGGGGAGGCCGCAGTCAGGCGAGAGCTGGGCGTGGAGAGTCCGCTGGGACGCAGTGGCTGGGCCTGTGCAGGCCTTCGGGCGGCAGGAGGCTTGCCGTGGCGAGGCCGACTGGAGGTCAAGTCCTGGGCCTGAGGAGGCCGCCCAGAGGCGTGAGCGGGGCTGGGCCTCAAGAGGCCAGTGGTAGGCAGGAGGAGCTGGGCGTGGAGGGGCTGACGTGAGGAAGTCTGGCAGCTGGAGAGGCCGCGGAGAGGCAGGAGATGGGCCGGCGGAGGCCCACTGGGCGACGAGTTGAGTCCGCAGGGGCCGCCCGGAGCAGGAGCGAGCCCTGGAGAGGCCGACTCGAGGCCAGCGTGGGCCTGCATAGGCCGCCGGGAGGAGGAGCTGGGCCGCGAGAGGCTGACTGGAGGAAGTCTGGGGCGTTGAGACGCCGTCGGAGGGCGGGAGCCGGGCCCGGAGAGGCCACCGTGGGGCCCGGCTTCAGGACGTTTGCGGCCTACAATGGCCGCGGAGCGGGAGCTGGGCCGGAGCCGAGCCAAAGGAGGTTGTCGTGAGGCAGGGGCTCGGCATGCAGCCGCAGCCCGAAACACATAGAGCTGAACCTGGATGGGACGATGGGAGGCCGCGACTGGGCCTGGAGAGGCCGGCCTGAGGAAGTTTGGGGCCTGGAGAGGCCGGTAAAAGACAAAGGCTAGGCCTGGAAAGGCCGTTCACCGTGACGAATGAGCCGGGCCTAAAGGGGCCACTGGGAGGCATGAGCGGGGCCCGGCGGAGCTGCCGAAAGGTAGGAGGAGCTCTGGTCTGGGGAGGCCGCAGTCAGGCGAGAGCTGGGCGTGCAGAGTCCGCTGGGAGGCAGAGGCTGGGCCTGTGCAGGCCTTCGGACGGCAGGAGGCTGGGCCTGGAGAGGCCGACTGGAGGTCAAGTCCTGGGCCTTAGGAGGCCGCACAGAGGAGGAGCTGAGCCTGGAGAGGCTGGCTGGAGGAAGTCTGGGGCGTGGAGACGCCGTCGGAGGGCAGGAGCCGGGCCCAGAGAGGCCACCGTGGGGACCGGCTTCAGGACGTTTGGGGCCTACAAAGGCCGTGGAGCGGGAGCTGGTTCGGAGCCGAGCAAAAGGAGGTTGTCGTGAGGCCGGGGCTGGGCCCGCGGACGCAGCCGGGAGCAGGAGGAGCTGGGCCTGGACGGGAGGCCGGGAGGCCGCGACTGGGCCTGGAGGGGCCGGCCTGAGGAAGTTCGGGGCCTGGAGAGGCCGCCAAAAGGCAAAGGCTGGGCCTGGAAAGGCCGTTCCCCGTGACGAATCAGCCGGGCCTAACGAGGCCACGGGGAGGCAGCAGCCGGGCCCGGTGGAGCTGCCAAAAGGCAGGAGGAGCTCTGGCCTGGGGAGGCCGCAGTCAGGCGAGAGCTGGGCGTGCAGAGTCCGCTGGGAGGCAGAGGCTGGGCCTGTGCAGGCCTTCGGACGGCAGGAGGATGGGCCTGGATAGGCAGACTGGGGATCAAGTCCTGGGCCTTAGGAGGCCCCACAGAGGAGGAGCTGAGTCTGGAGAGGCTAGCTGGAGGAAGTCTGGGGCGTGGAGACGCCGTCGGAGGGCAGGAGCCGGGCCCGGAGAGGCCACCGTGGGGACCGGCTTCAGGACGTTTGGGGCCTACAAAGTCCGCGGAGCGGGAGCTGGGTCGGAGCCGAGCAAAAGGAGGTTGTCGTGAGGCCGCGGCTGGGCCCGCGGACGCAGCCGGGAGCAGGAGGAGCTGGGCCTGGACGGGAGGCCGGGAAGCCGCGAGGCCGCGACTGGGCCTGGAGGGGCCGGCCTGAGGAAGTTCGGGGCCTGGAGAGGCCGCCAAAAGGCAAAGGCTGGGCCTGGAAAGGTCGTTCCCCGTGACGAATGAGCCGGGCCTAACGAGGCCACGGGGAGGCATCAGCGGGGCCCGGCGGAGCTGCCGAAAGGCAGGAGGAGCTCAGGCGAGAGCTGGACGTGCAGAGTCCGCTGGGAGGCAGAGGCTGGGCCTGTGCAGGCCTTCGGACGGCAGGAGGCTGGGCCTGGAGAGGCCGACTGGAGGTCAAGTCCTGGGCCTTAGGAGGCCGCCCAGAGGAGGAGCTGAGCCTGGAGAGGCTGGCTGGAGGAAGTCTGGGGCGTGGAGACGCCGTCAGAGGGCAGGAGCCGGGCTCGGAGAGGCCACCGTGGGGCCCGGCTTCAGGACTTTTGGGGCCTACAAAGGCCACGGAGCGGGAGCTGGGTCGGAGCCGATCAAAAGGAGGTTGTCGTGAGGCCGGGGCTGGGCCCGCGGACGCAGCCGGGAGCAGGAGGAGCTGGGCCTTGACGGTAGGCCGGAGGCCGCGACTGGGCCTGGAGGGGCCGGCCTGAGGAAGTTCGGGGCCTGGAGAGGACGCCAAAAGGCAAAGGCTGGGCCTGGAAAGGCCGTTCCCCGTGACGAATGAGCCGGGCTTAACGAGGCCACAGGGAGGCAGCAGCGGGGCCCGGCGGAGCTGCCGAAAGGCAGGAGGAGCTCTGGCCTGGGGAGGCCGCAGTCAGGCAAGAGCTGAGCGTGGAGAGTCCGCTGGGACGCAGTGGCTGAGCCTGTGGAGGCCTTCGGGCGGCAGTAGGCTTGCCGTGGCGAGGCCGACTGGAGGTCAAGTCCTGGACCTGAGGAGGACGCCCAGAGGAGGAGCTGGGTCGGCAGAGGCTGAATGGAGGAAGTCTGGGGCGTGGAGACGCCGTCGGAGTGCAAGAGCTGGGCCCGGAGAGGCCACCGTGGGGCCCGGCTTCAGGACGTTTGCGGCCTACAAAGGCCGCAGAGCGGGAGTTGGGCCGGAGTCGAGCCAAAGGAGGTTGTCGTGAGGCCGGGGCTCGGCCTGCGGCCGCAGCCGAAAACACAAAGAGCTGGACCTGGATGGGAGGACGGGAGGCCGCGACTGGGCCTGGAGGGGCCGGCCTGAGGAAGTTTGGGGCCTGCGGAGGCAGGTAAAAGGCAAAGGCTAGGCCTGGAAAGGCCGTTCAACGTGACGAATGAGCCGGGCCTAAAGGGGCCACTGGGAGGCATGAGCGGGGCCCGGCGGAGGTGCCGAAAGGTAGGAGGAGCTCTGGCCTGGGGAGGCCGCAGTCAGGCGAGAGCTGGGCGTGCAGAGTCCGCTGGGAGGCACAGGCTGGGCCTGTGCAGGCCTTCGGACGGCAGGAGGCTGGGCCTGGAGAGGCCGACTGGAGGTCAAGTCCTGGGCCTTAGGAGGCCGCTCAGAGGAGGAGCTGAGCCTGGAGAGGCTGGCTGGAGGAAGTCTGGGGCGTGGAGACGCCGTCGGAGAGCAGGAGCCGGGCCCGGAGAGGCCACCGTGGAGACCGGCTTCAGGACGTTTGGGGCCTACAAAGGCCGCGGAGCGGGAGCTGGGTCGAGGCCGAGCAAAAGGAGGTTGTCGTGAGGCCGGGGCTGGGCCCCCGGACGCAGCCGGGAGCAGGAGGAGCTGGGCGTGGACGCGAGGCCGGGAGGCCGCGACTGGGCCTGGAGGGGCTGGCCTGAGGAAGTTCGGGGCCTGGAAAGGCCGCCAAAAGGCAAAGGCTGGGCCTGGAAAGGTCGTTCCCCGTGACGAATGAGCCGGACCTAACGAGGCCACGGGGAGGCAGGAGCGGGGCCCGGCGGAGCTGCCGAAAGGTAGGAGGAGCTCTGGACTGGGGAGGCCGCAGTCAGGCGAGAGCTAGGCGTGCAGAGTCCGCTGGGAGGCAGAGGCTGTGCCTGTGCAGGCCTTCGGACGGCAGGAGGCTGGGCCTGGAGAGGCCGACTGGAGGTCAAGTCCTGGGCCTCAGGAGGTCGCCCAGAGGAGGAGATGGACCGGGAGAGGCTGACTGGAGGAAGTCTGGGGCGTGGAGACGCCGTCGGAGGGCGGGAGCCAGGCCCGGAGAGGCCACCGTGGGGCCCGGCTTCAGGACGTTTGCGGCCTACAAAGGCCGCGGAGCGGGAGCTGGGCCGGAGTCGAGCCAAAGGAGGTTGTCGTGAGGCCGGGGCTCGGCCTGCGGCCGCAGCCGAAAACACAAAGAGCTGGACCTGGATGGGAGGACGGGAGGCCGCGACTGGGCCTGGAGGGGCCGGCCTGAGGAAGTTTGGGGCCTGGAGAGGCCCGTAAAAGGCAAAGGCTAGACCTGGAAAGGCCGTTCAACGTGACGAATGAGCCGGGCCTAAAGGGGCCACTGGGAGGCATGAGCGGGGCCCGGCGGAGCTGCCGAAAGGTAGGAGGAGATCTGGCCTGGGGAGGCCGCAGTCAGGCGAGAGCTGGGCGTGCAGAGTCCGCTGGGAGGCAGAGGCTGGGCCTGTGAAGGCCTTCGGACTGCAGGAGGCTGGGCCTGGAGAGGCCGACTGGAGGTCAAGTCCTGGGCCTTAGGAGGCCGCACAGAGGAGGAGCTGAGCCTGGAGAGGCTGGCTGGAGGAAGTCTGGGGCGGGGAGACGCCATCGGAGGGCAGGAGCCGGGCCCGGAGAGGCCACCGTGGGGACCGGCTTTCGGACGTTTGGGGCCTACAAAGGCCGCGGAGCGGGAGCTGGGTCGGAGCCCAGCAAAAGGAGGTTGTCGTGAGGCCGCGGCTGGGCCCGCAGACGCAGCCGGGAGCAGGAGGAGCTGGGACTGGACGGAAGGCTGGGAGACCGCGACTGGGCCTGGAGGGGCCGGCCTGAGGAAGTTCGGGGCATGAAAAGGCCGCCAAAAGGCAAAGGCTGGGCCTGGAAAGGTCGTTCCCCGTGACGAATGAGCCGGGCCTAACGAGGCCACGGGGAGGCAGGAGCGGGGCCCGGCGGAGCTGCCGAAAGGCAGGAGGAGCTCTGGCCTGGGGAGGCCGCAGTCAGGCGAGAGCTGGACGTGCAGAGTCCGCTGGGAGGCAGAGGCAAGGCCTGTGCAGGCCTTCGGACGGCAGGAGGCTGGGCCTGGAGAGGCCGACTGGAGGTCAAGTCCTGGGCCTTAGGAGGCCGCACAGAGGAGGAGCTGAGCCTGGAGAGGCTGGCTGGAAGAAGTCTGGGGCGTGGAGACGCCGTCGGAGGGCAGGAGCCGGGCCCGGAGAGGCCACCGTGGGGCCCGGCTTCAGGACTTTTGCGGCCTACAAAGGCCGCGGAGCGGGAGCTGGGTCGGAGCCGAGCAAAAGGAGGTTGTCGTGAGGCCGGGGCTGGGCCCGCGGACGCAGCCGGGAGCAGGAGGAGCTGGGCCTGGACGGGAGGCTGGGAGGCCGCGAGGCCGCGACAGGGCCTGGAGGGGCCGGCCTGAGGAAGTTCGGGGCCTGGAGAGGCCGCCAAAAGGCAAAGGCTGGGCCTGGAAAGGTCGTTCTCCGTGACGAATGAGCCAGGCCTAACGAGGCCACGGGGAGGCAGCAGCGGGGCCCAGCTCGGCAGGAGGAGCTCTGGCCTGTGGAGGCCGCAGTCAGGCGAGAGCTGGACGTGCAGAGTCCGCTGGGAGGCAGAGGCTGGGCCTGTGCAGGCCTTCGTACGACAGGAGGCTGGGCCTGGAGAGGTCGACTGGAGGTCAAGTCCTGGGCCTTAGGAGTCCGCCCACAGAAGGAGCTGAGCCTGGAGAGGCTGGCTGGAGGAAGTCTGGGGTGTGGAGACGCCGTCGGAGGGCAGGAGCCCGGCCCGGATAGGCCACCGTGGGGCCCGGCTTCAGGACTTTTGGGGCCTACCAAGGCCGCGGAGCGGGAGCTGGGTCGGAGCCGAGCAAAAGGAGGTTGTCGTGAGGCCGGGGCTGGGCCCGCGGACGCAGCCGGGAGCAGGAGGAGCTGGGCCTGGACGGTAGGCCGGAGGCCGCGACTGGGCCTGGAGGGGCCGGCCTGAGGAAGTTCGGGGCCTGGAGAGGCCGCCAAAAGGCAAAGGCTGGGCCTGGAAAGGCCGTTCCCCGTGACGAATGAACCGGGCTTAACGAGGCCACGGGGAGGCAGGAGCGGGACCCGTCGGAGCTGCCGAAAGGCAGGAGGAGCTCTGGCCTGGGGAGGCCGCAGTCAGGCGAGAGCTGGGCGTGGAGAGTCCGCTGGGACGCAGTGGCTGGGCCTGTGCAGGCCTTCGGGCGGCAGGAGGCTTGCCGTGGCGAGGCCGACTGGAGGCCAAGTCCTGGTCCTGAGGAGGCCGCCCAGAGGAGGAGCTGGGCCGGGAGAGGCTGACTGGAGGAAGTCTGGGGCGTGGAGACGCCGTCGGAGGCCGGGAGCCGGGCCCGGATAGGCCACCGTGGGGCCCGGCTTCAGGACGTTTGCGGCCTACAATGGCCGCGGAGCGGGAGCTGGGCCGGAGCCGAGCCAAAGGAGGTTGTCGTGAGGCTGGGGCTCGGCCTGCGGCCGCATCCGGAAACAAAAAGGGCTGGACCTGGATGGGAGGACGGGAGGCCGCGACTGGGCCTGGAGGGGCCGGCCTGAGGAAGTTTGGGGCCTGGAGAGACCGGTAAAAGGCAAAGGCTAGGCCTGGAAAGGCCGTTCAACGTGACGAATGAGCCGGGCCTAAAGGGGCCACTGGGAGGCATGAGCGGGGCCCGGCAGAGCTGCCGAAAGGTAGGAGGAGCTCTGGCCTGGGGAGGCCGCAGTCAGGCGAGAGCTGGGCGTGCAGAGTCCGCTGGGAGGCAGAGGCTGGGCCTGTGCAGGCCTTCGGACGGCAGGAGGCTGGGCCTGGAGAGGCCGACTGGAGGTCAAGTCCTGGGCCTTAGGAGGCCGCACAGAGGAGGAGCTGAGCCTGGAGAGGCTGGCTGGAGGAAGTCTGGGGCGTGGAGACGCCGTCGGAGGGCAGGAGCCGGGCCCGGAGAGGCCACCGTGGGGACCGGCTTCAGGACGTTTGGGGCCTACAAAGGCCGCGGAGCGGGAGCTGGGTTGGAGCCGAGCAAAAGGAGGTTGTCGTGAGGCCGGGGCTGGGCCCGCGGACGGAGCCGGGAGCAGGAGGAGCTGGGCCTGGACGGTAGGCCGGAGGCCGCGACTGGGCCTGGAGGGGCCGACCTGAGGAAGTTCGGGGCCTGGAGAGGCCGCCAAAAGGCAAAGGCTGGGCCTGGAAAGGCCGTTCCCCGTGACGAATGAGCCGGGCTTAACGAGGCCACGGGGAGGCAGCAGCGGGGCCCGGCGGAGCTGCCGAAAGGCAGGAGGAGCTCTGGCCTTGGGAGGCCGCAGTCAGGCGAGAGCTGGGCGTGGAGAGTCCGCTGGGACGCAGTGGCTGGGCCTGTGCAGGCCTTCGGGCGGCAGGAGGCTTGCCGTGGCGAGGCCGACTGGAGGCCAAGTCCTGGTCCTGAGGAGGCCGCCCAGAGGAGGAGCTGGGCCGGGAGAGGCTGACTGGAGGAAGTCTGGGGCGTGGAGACGCCGTCGGAGGGCGGGAGCCGGGCCCGGAGAGGCCACCGTGGGGCCCGGCTTCAGGACGTTTGCGGCCTACAAAGGCTTCGGAGCGAGAGCTGGGCCGGAGCCGAGCCAAAGGAGGTTGTCGTGAGGCGGGGGCTCGGCCTGCGGCCGCAGCCGAAAACACAAAGAGCTGGACCTGGATGGGAGGACGGGAGGCCGCGACTGGGCCTGGAGGGGCCGGCCTGAGGAAGTTTGGGGCCTGGAGAGGCCGGTAAAAGGCAAAGGCTAGGCCTGGAAAGGCCGTTCAACGTGACGAATGAGCCGGGCCTAACGAGGCCACTGGGAGGCATGAGCGGGGCCCGGTGGAGCTGCCGAAAGGCAGGAGGAGCTCTGGCCTGGGGAGGCCGCAGTCAGGCGAGAGCTGGGCGTGCAGAGTCCGCTGGGAGGCAGAGGCTGGGCCTGTGCAGGCCTTCGGACGGCAGGAGGCTGGGCCTGGAGAGGCCGACTGGAGGTCAAGTCCTGGGCCTTAGGAGGCCGCACAGAGGAGGAGCTGAGCCTGGAGAGGCTGGCTGGAGGAAGTCTGGGGCGTGGAGACGCCGTCAGAGGGCAGGAGCCGGGCCCGGAGAGGCCACCGTGGGGCCCGGCTTCAGGACGTTTGGGGCCGACAAAGGCCGCGGAGCGGGAGTTGGGTCAGAGCCGAGCAAAAGGAGATTGTCGTGAGGCCGGGGCTGGGCCCGCAGACGCAGCTGGGAGCAGGAGGAGCTGGGCCTGGACGGGAGGCTGGGAGGCCGCGACTGGGCCTGGAGGGGCCGGCCTGAGGAAGTTCGGGGCCTGGAGAGGCCGCCAAAAGGAAAAGGCTGGGCCTGGAAAGGCCGTTCCCCGTGACGAATGAGCCCGGCCTAACGAGGCCACGGGGAGGAAGGAGCGGGGCCCGGCGGAGCTGCCGAAAGGCAGGAGGAGCTCTGGCCTGGGGAGGCCGCAGTCAGGCGAGAGCTGGGCGTGGAGAGTCCGCTGGGACGCAGTGGATGGGCCTGTGCAGGCCTTCGGGCGGCAGGAGGCTTGGCGTGGCGAGGCCGACTGGAGGTCAAGTCCTGGGCCTGAGGAGGCCGCCCAGAGGAGGAGCTGGGCCGTGAGAGGCTGGCTGGAGGAAGTCTGGGCCGTGGAGACGCCGTCGCAGGGCAGGAGCCGGGTCCGGAGAGGCCACCGTGGGGCCCGGCTTCAGGACATTTGGGACCTACAAAGGCCACGGAGTGGGAGCTGGGCCGGAGCCGAGCCAAAGGAGGTTGTCGTGAGGCCGGGGCTGGGCCCGCGGCCGCAGCCGGGAGCAGGAGGAGCTGGGCCTGGACGGGAGGCCGGGAGGCCGCGACTCGGCCTGGAGGGGCCGGCCTGAGGAAGTTTGGGGCCTGGAGAGGCCGCCAAAAGGCAAAGGCTGGGCCGGGAAAGGCCGTTCACCGTGACGAACAAGCCGGGCCTAACGAGGCCACTGGGAGGCAGGAGCGGGGCCTGGCGGAGCTGCCGAAAGGCAGGAGGAGCTCTGGCCTGGGGAGGCCGCAGTCAGGCGAGAGCTGGGAGTGGAGAGTCCGCTGGGAGGCAGAGGTGGGCCTGTGCAGGCCTTCGGGCGGCAGGAGGCTGGGCCTGGCGAGGCCGACTGGAGGTCAAGTCCTGAGCCTGAGGAGGCCGCCCCGAGGCGTGAGCGGGGCTGGGCCTCAAGAGGCCAGTGGCAGGCAGGAGGAGCTGGGCCTGGAGGGGCTGACGTGAGGAAGTCTGGCAGCTGGAGAGGCCGCGGAGAGGCAGGAGCTGGGCCGGCGGAGGCCGACTGGGCGACGAGTTGGGCCCGCAGGGGCCGCCGGGAGCAGGAGCGAGCCCTGGAGAGGCCGACTCGAGGCCAGCGTGGGCCTGCATAGGCCGCCGGGAGGAGGAGCTGGGCCTGGAGAGGCTGGCTGCAGGAAGTATGGGGCGTGGAGACGCAGTCGTAGGGTCGGAGCCGGGCCCGGAGAGGCCACCGTGGGGCCCGGCTTCAGGACGTTTGTGGCCTATAAAGGCCGCGGAGCGGGAGCTGGGCCGGAGCCGAGCCAAAGGAGGTTGTCGTGAGGCCGGGGGTGGGCCCGCGGCCGCAGCCGGGAGCAGGAGGAGCTGGGCCTGGACGGGAGGCCGGGAGGCCGCGACTGGGCCTGGAGGGGCCGGCCTGAGGAAGTTCGGGGCCTGGAGAGGCCGCCAAAAGGCAAAGGCTGGGCCTGGAAAGGCCGTTCCCCGTGACGAATGAGCCAGGCCTAACGAGGCCACTGGGAGGCAGGAGCGGGGCCCGGCGGAGCTGCCGAAAGGCAGGAGGAGCTCTGGACTGGGGAGGCCGCAGTCAGGCGAGAGCTGGGCGTGCAGAGTCTGCTGGGAGGCAGAGGCTGGGCCTGTGCAGGCCTCTGGGCGGCAGGAGGCTGGGCCTGGCGCGGCCGACTGGAGGTCAATTCCTGGGCCTGAGGAGGCCGCCCAGAGGAGGAGCTGGGCCTGGAGAGGCTGGCTGGAGGAAGTCTGGGGCGTGGAGACGCCGTCGGAGGGCAGGAACCGGGCCTGGAGAGGCCACCGTGGGGCCCGGCTTCAGGACGTTTGGGGCCTACAAAGGCCGCGGAGCGGGAGCTGGGCCGGAGTCGAGCCCAAGGAGGTTGTCGTGAGGCCGGGGCTCGGCCTGCGGCCGCAGCCAGGAAAAGAAGGAGCTGGGCCTGGATGGGAGGCCGGGAGGCCGCGACTGGGCCTGGAGAGGCCGGCCTGAGGAAGTTCGGGGCCTGGAAAGGTCGCCAAAAGGTAAAGGCTGGGCCTGGAAAGGCCGTTCCCCGTGACGAATGTGCCGGGCCTAACGAGACCACTGGGAGGCAGGAGCGGGGCCCGGCGGAGCTGCCGAAAGGCAGGAGGAGCTCTGGCCTGGGGAGGCCGCAGTCAGGCGAGAGCTGGGCGTGGAGAATCCGCTGGGAGGCAGAGGCTGGGCCTGTGCAGGCTTTCCGGAGGCAGGAGGCTGGGCCTGGCGAGGCCCACTGGAGGTCAAGTCCTGGGCCTGAGGAGGCCGCCCAGAGGCGTGAGCGGGGCTGGGCCTCAAGAGGCCAGTGGCAGGCAGGAGGAGCTGGGCCTGGAGGGGCTGACTTGAGGACCTCTGGCAGCTGGAGAGGCCATAGCGAGGTAGGAGCTGGGCCTCCAGGCACAGCCAGAAGTAAAAGCACAGCCTGTAGAAGTCATCTGGGGGCAGCAGCTGGGCCTGGAGAGGCCAACGAAAGGCAGGAGCGGGGCCTTCCGAGGCTGACTTGTGGACATTTTGGGCTTGGAATTTGTGGCCTGGACTTGAGGCCTGTTGGTCCTCCTGCAAAGAGGCAGGAGCTGGGACTAAAGAGGCCATTGTAAGGTAGGAGCTGAGCCTGTACAGGCTGCCGGGAGTCAGAAGGTGGGCCTCATGAGGCCACTGTAAAACAGGAGCTGGGTCTTGGAAGGTGGCCATGAGGCAAAAGCTGGCCCTTGGGAGGGCAATGAGAGGCCGGAGCTGGGTCTGGTGAGGTCAACTTGAGAAAGTTCTGGGCCTGGAGAGAAGACTGGGAGGCAGGAGCTGGGTCTAAAGAGGCCGTTGTAATGATGGAGCTGGACCAGTGGAGGCTGTTGTGAGGCAGTAGCCTCATCCGCGGAGACTGCCGTGAGGTAGGGTATGGGCCTAAATAGACCATTGTGAGTCATCAGCTTGGTCTGTAGAGGCCGATTGGAGAAAGTTTGGGGCCTGGAGAGGTTGCAGAGGCTGTTGAGAGGCAAGACCTGGGCCAAAAGATTCACGTATGTAACATTTATTAGGTACTTTATTTCCTTTATTAAATTGTAATAGATGAAAAGTAATTATAGAACTCACCATAATGTAGAATCAGTGGGCATGTTAAGCTTGTTTTCCTGCGACTAGATGGTCCCATCTGAGCATAGAAGGTGACAGATTAGGCATTAGATTCTCATAGGGACAAAAGCACAACCTAGATCCCTCACATGCACGGTTCACAACAGGGTGCGTGCTCCTATGAGAATCTAATGCTGCTGCTGACCTGAGAGAAGGTGGAGCTCAGGCGGGAATGTGAGCAAAGCGGAGTGGCTGTAAATACAGATGAAGCTTCCCTCACTCGATACCACTCACCTCCTGTTGTGTGGCTCCTTACAGCTCCATGGCTCAGGGGTTGGGGACCCCGGCTTAAGTGCATCCAAAAGCACCCTTCCCACACCAGTCTTCATAGCGGTCAAGTGCAGCAACCACTGAGCTCCCCAGGCATGTGCCTCAGTTGGCATTTCATCACAATCAACAGTAAGTGGTAGCTTGAGTCACTGTGAGGTCACTTACCGGAAATCACCGGCATCCCATTTCCCATTGGCAAGGAGCTCAGCACTGTCCCTTGGAAAATCAAACCTATGCCCAAATCCCACCTGTGTGAGTTTATCTCCTGGGACCCTTCCGAGCATATTAGTCAGAGTCCAATCAGGAGACAAAAACCACTCAAAAGTTTAAAGTGGTAAAATTTAATCCAGAGAATTATTCATTGTAACAGGGGAACAGCATAATGAGAGATTGGCTAGCACAAAGTAAAGAGAACTCTAGAAAAATCAGGACTAGCCCAGGCCAGGCATGGTGGCTCATACCCAAAATTCCAGCAATTTGAGAAGCTAACACAGGAGGACTGCTTAAGGCCAGGAGCTAGAGACCGGTCTGGACAACACAGTGAGACCCTGTCTCTATCCAAAAAAAGAAAAAAATTAGCTGGGAGTGGTGGTACACACTTGTAGTCTCAGCTACTCAGGAAGCTGAAGTTTGAGCCTGGGAGATCAAGGCTGCAGTGAGTCATGATTATGCCACTACAGTCAAGCCTGGGTGACAGAGCAAGACCCTGTCTCAAAGAACAAAACAACAACCATTTACAGACAGAAAAGAAATAGAGCTAATAAGCTAAGGAAAGATGTAGAAATGTGACAAGTAAAGTAATATGAGGTGTTTTACCAATTTAAAATAAACAAACAATGACATTAAATTTTAATACCCTGTGCTGGCAAAGATGCAGTGAAATGGGCACTTTCTTATACTACGAGGGGTGTTTAAATTGAATATAAGCCTTCCAGGGTAAAGCTTGACAATTTTTTAAAATAATAGAGACAGGGTCTCACCATACTGCCAAACTGCCTCCTCCAACTCTTGGCATCAAGCAATCCTTCTGGCTTAGCCTCCCAAAGTGCTGAGATTATAGCTGGGAGGCACGCAAAACTTTGTCAATTGACATCAAGGGTAATGAGAATGTCCATTCACCATGACTTACAGTAATCTTACTTCTGCAAATACCTTGGGGAGACAATTCAATCTAAACAAAGGTCATCTGTACAAACACAGTGAAAATCTGGGAGTAACGGAAGACAGAGTGGTTAAGTGAAATAAGAAACAGTTATAAGAAATTAAACCACGGTATTAACAGGCAACTGGTAAAAGCTCAGTTGATGTTAGCTGCTACTTTTTTGTTGTTATGAGACAGTGTCTCACTCTGTCACCCAGGCTGGAGTGCAGAGGCTTGATCATGACTCACTGCTGTCTCAGCCTCCCTGGGCTCAAGCGATCCTCCCACCTCAGCCTCCCAAGTAGCTGGGACTACAGGAACATGCCACCACACTAGGCTAATTCATGTATTTTTCTGTAGGGATGGTGACGCCCTTTGTTTCCAAGGCCTGTCTCAAACTCTTGGCCTCAAGCCATCCTCCTGCCTCAGCCTCCCAAAGTGTTGTGATTACTGGTGTAAGCCACCACACCTGGCCAGATGCTACTTTTATCAATATTATCATTACTCCACTCAGTTAAAAATTATTATTTTCAAGGCTATGTAATACTATGTGTCCTACAGCATAATTGTAAAAACATATACAGTCGTCCCTCGGTATACAGACAGAATTAGTTCCAGCCCCCCATCTCTGCATATACCAAAATCCATGCTGACTCACGTTTTGCCGTCACCCCTCTGGAACCCACGTATAGGAAAATTCCAAATATGAGTTGGGCATAGTGGCAAGCACCTATAGTCTCAGCCACGTGGGAGGCTGAGACGGGAGGATTGCTTGAGCCTGGGAGGTTGAGGCTGCAGTCAACTGTGATAGCACTACTACACTCCAGACTGGACAACGGAACGAGACTCTGTCTCAGAAAAAAACAAAACAAAACAAAACAGGTTAGAAATTGTAATGAGGCCTGTTGGGCAAAATTCCATATAAGCAAAGTATAAATTAATAAAGCAAATGGCGATAAATTAGTATGACTGACTTTCTCGAGTTTCTGACAATAAAGGTAAGAAAAATGCAAAACACAGAGACAGAGGGTAAAAGAAATTAGGAAAGCATTCAACATGTTTAAGAGGAAGACACTGGCCATGTTTGTGCAGCAGCAGTATGTCACGATATGACATACCTTGGAGAGAAGTTAACAGATGAGGAAGTTCATAAAAATGATCAGAGAAGCAAAATACTGATAGCAATACTCAAGTAAACCACAAAAGTTCCATAACTCATGTCAGCAAAGTGGGAATATTGTACAGTGTGTGTTGACGTTCCTATACAACACTGTTTATTTGCCTTATGTTTGTTTGCAAGGAATGTATATACTAAAAGTTCTTCTTGCTGTCGAAAGAATATGTGTAAGTCATTTGAACGTATTCTTCTGTTTTTCTATTTTTATCTTCCTGCCATCATCCTACAGCTTTACTTTAGAAATGTTTTATTTGTTTAGAAAATTGAACAAGTGCTCGTTGTGGCAGCTCCTACCTCTAGGATGGGAGGCAGGGGTGAAAGGGTTACTTAAGGCCAGGAGTTTGACACCAGCCAGGCCAACAAAGTGAGACCCCATGTCCACAAAACAATTTAAAAATTAGCCAAGTGTCGTCATGTATACCTATAGTCCCAGCTACTCAGGAGGCTCAGGCAGGAGGATCCTTAGCCCAGGAGCTCAAGACTGCAGTGAGTTGTGATAGTACTACTGTACTCCAGCCTGGGTGACAGGGTGAGACCTCATCTCCTAAAATAAAAAACAAAGAAAAAAAATAGTTCAAGTAGCAAGTTGTATGTGGCTTATTCTGAATATTTCTAAACTAGAAGTTCTCAATCTTTTGGGGTCTAGGATGTCTTTACATTTTTTTACTTTATTAAAGACCTCTAAGACTATTTCTTTATATAAACAATTATATTAAAACTAGAAAATAAGACAAAATTTAAAAAATATTCATCACATATTAATAAAGTCATTACATGTTGATACAAGATTCTTAAAATATTTAACATTCATTACATATTAATAATAAAACCATTACATGTTGATATAATACTCACTCTTTCGCCCAGGTTGGAGTGAAGTGGCGTAATCTCAGCTCACTGCAACCTGCGCCTCCCGGGCTCAAGCGATTCTCCTACCTCAGCCTCCCAAGTAGCTGGGATTACAGGCGCCCACTACCATGCCCGGCTAATTATTGTATTTTCTCAGTAGAGACAGGGTTTAGCCATGTTGGCAAGGCTGGTCTTGAACTCCTGACCTCAGGTGATCCACCCGCCTGGGTCTCCTGAAGTGCTGGGATTACAGGCGTGAGCCACCGCGCCCACCCTGATTAATAAATGCTTAAAACACTGATTAGTCAGGCAACAACACTGGGCAGGGGTCTCCTCATTCCCAGTGACGCAAACCCTACTGCATGGCTCAGGGTTTGCAAGGGTTGTAGAGCTGAAAGGCTCTGACTTGAGATTTCATTCTTTTATTTGTACAGTGATACAGGTTCTGCTCTGTCACCCAGACTAGAGTGCAGCTGTGCAATTATAACTCACTGCAGCCTCAACCTCCTGGCTTCAAGCCATCTCCCTGCCTCAGCTCCCCAGCAGCTGGTACTACAGTTGAGTGCCACCATGCCGGGCTATTTTTTTAATTTTGTTGTAGAGTGAGGGTCTTGTTATGTTGCCCAAGCTGGCCTCAAACTCCTGACCTCAAGAGATCTGCCCACCTCAGCCTCCTGAGTAGCTGAAACTACAAGTACACATCACCATGCCTAGCTACATTTATTAAATTTTGAAAAATATTTTTGTAAAGAGCAGATCTTGCTGTGTTGCCCAGGCTGGTCTTGAACTCCTGCCCTTCAAAGATACTCCCATCTCTGCTTCCCAAACAGCTGGGACTACAGACATGAGCCACTGCAATGAACTTGAAGAGATTTCTTTAATCTAGCATCCCATACTTGCTAGGATTGGGAAAGGCAGTAGTGTTTTTTTTAATTACTTAATAATTCAGTAAGAATCAAACTCAACCTTGACCTCTGCCTTCTCTCACATCCAGTCTGTCAGGAAATCCTGTTGACTGTCTTCAACACACACTAAAGATCCCCACCCAGCAACTCCCTGGCCTCCTCCCCTACTTCTCCCCTCTGACCATCTCTCAACACCACCATGACCCTGGTCAGGACCAAAATTATCTCCCACCTGGATGCTGCCATAACTTGGCCCCCATGCTTCTACCCAAATCTTCCCACAGCCTTTCTCAACTCAGCAGCCAGAGAATGCTTTTAAACCGGAAGACAGATCATGTCGCCTCTCTGCTTAGAACCCTCCTGTAGTTCCCATCTGAGTCAGAGTCAAAGCCAAAGCCCCAGCAATAACCTCCCAGGGCTTACGTGATCTGTACTGATCCCCACCCAGCAACTCCCTGGCCCCCTCTCCTAATTCTCTCCCTCTCTCCTTCTGCTCCCCTGGCCTCCTTCCAGAGCCTCAGACACACCTTGGACACTTTGTTCTGTTGTTTCTGCCTACAATCCTCTTCTCTCAGCACCTTGGCCAGCTCCTTCCCCTCCTTCAAGTCTTTGCTCAATTTTCATTTAGAAGGCCACCTCTGACCATAATATTTAACACTGCCATCTGTCCCCACGCCCACCATGCTCATTTCTTCTTTACTTTCTGCCTTCTTTTTTTCAAGATCTCACTGTCACCAAGGTTGGAGTGCACTGACACAATCACAGCTCACTGCAACCTCAAATTTCCAGGCTCAAGCAATCCTCCCACCTCAGCCTCCCAAGTAGCTGGGACTACAGGTTCATGCCATCATTGCCTGGCTAATTGTTTTAGTATTTTATTTTATTTTATTTTGAGACAGAGTTTCACTCTTCTTGCTCAGGCTGGAGTGCAATGGTGCAATCCCGGCTCACTGCCACCTCCACCGCCCAGATTCACGTGATTCTCCTGCCTCAGCCTCCCAAGTAGCTGGGATTACAGGTGCGTGCCACCATGCCCAGCTAATTTGTGTATTTTTAGTAGAGACAGGGTTTCGCAATGTGGCCAGGCTGCTCTCGAACTCCTGACCTCAGGTGATCTGCCCACTTCGGTCTCCCAAAGTGCTGGAATTACAGGCGTGAGCCACCATGCCTGGCCAATTTTTTCATTTTTTGTAGAGACAGGGTCTTACTATGTTGCCCAGGCTGGTCTTGAACTCCTGGCCTCAAGTAATCCTCCTGCCTAAATTCCTAAAGTGCTGGGATTACTGGCATGAGCCATCATGCCTGGCTTCATGTTCATTTCTTCTTGCTGTTGCAATGTAGTTTCCAGTTTTCTACATTCAGTGGCTTAAAACACCACAAATGTACCATCTTACAGTTCTGGGGGCCAGAAACATAAACTAGGTCTATTAAGGCTAAAGTCAAGGTGTCAGCAGGGCTGCATTCCTTCTGGAGACTCTGAAGTGTTCCCTTGGCTTTTTCACCTTCTAGAAGCCACTCCCATTCCTGGGATCATGGCCCCTGACTCCATCTTCAAAGCCAGAAGTGAAGCATCTTCAAATCTCCCTCTCTTACCTCTGCTTCCATCACCACATCTCCTGCTCCACTTCTGAATCTCCTACCCTCTTTCTTTTATAAAGACCCTGCGATGGCTGGGCATGGTGCAGGAGGAACACTTGAGGCCCGAAGTTTGAAACTAGCATGAACAATATAGTGAGACCCACCTCTAGAAAAAAATAAAAATAAATATTAGCCCGACATGGTGGTGTGTGCCTGTAGTCCCAGCTACTTGATAAGCTGAGGTGAGACAATCGATTTAGCCCAGGAGTTTGACATCAGCCTGGGCGACATAAACTAAATCCCATCTCTACAAGGATGAGGTGGGAGGATCACTTGAGCCCAGGAATTTGTGGCCAGCCTGGGCAACACAACAACACCCCATCTGGCCAACATGGTGAAACACCGACTACAAAAATGAGCTAGGCATGGGTGACATGCATGTGTAGTCCCAGCTACTTCGGAGGCTGAGGTGGGAGAATCGCTTGATCTCAGGAGGTCAAAGCTATAATAAACTATGATACATCATCGCACCCCAGCCTGGATGACACAGGGAGATTCTGTCCCAAAAAAAAAGAAAAGAAATATAGCACACCAGACTGGGCAACAAAATAAGACCGTCTCTCTCAGAAAAAAAGAAAATAAACTGTTTCTCTGAGTTCTATGAACTGTTCTGGCAAATTATTAAACCCAAGAAGAGAGTTATGGGAACCCCTGATTTGTAACAGGTTGGTCAAAAGTACAGGTGACAACCTAGGACTTGCCACTGGCATCTCAAGTGAGGACAGTCTCGTGGGACTGAGCACCTAACTTGTGGAGTCTGTGCTAAGTCCAGGTAGTATCAGAATAAAATCATGGGATAGCCAGTTAATATCCAGAGCACTGGAGAATTTGGTGTAGAAACTCCATACATACGCTCAGTCGGAAGTGTGTGAGTAGAGACAAACACGGGCTTTTCTGTCACCTGTCTACCTGCTTAACTGCATAGGAGAGGCAATATGTGGTGCTCATCAACAAAGCAAGCATTAAAGTCAGACCAGACCCAACATTTGACTCAGTCTTAATATCCAGGTGAGCTTGAGCAAATCACTCATTATTCCTACGTCTTGATCACTTCATTCATAAAATGGGGATAACTGTGGCACCTACCTGTGATTCTGTGAGAATTACTGAAATACTATGCTTGGTGTTATTGTGATCATTATACCTATTCCAAACTATCTGACAAGGACTGTGATGGATGATAACATGAAAAAATTAGAAACTGTAGTCAGGTCTCTCAGGCAAAATTCCATACAAGCAGACTACTGTCTCTACAAAGCATTCCTGCCACACTTAATTCACCATTCCCTGAACAAAATGTGACATCTTCATTGTCCAGGTCTGTACAGTGCTGGTCTTCCTGCCTGAGCAGCTCACTTCATCCCATCCCAGCCCATTCTTCATCCCTCCACCTCCCCTTTCCCTCCCCACTCTCATACAACTCTTCCTCATCTTTCAGGACTTGGCTTCAAGGGTCACCTTAATTGGAAGCTTCTCTCACTGTCCAAAAGAGCTTCCCACTGCACTTGATGCATGCACTATTATTTGACCATTTTTGAGTTACAGTCCAAGTCTTTTTGTACCTGAATAACATGTTGCCCAGTCAGTCTCTCTTCCTGGATTCAGAAGTCTTTCATGGTAGATCCAGCTGGAAGTGACAAAAAGACATTCTTTTGAAATAAAGGGATGACACAGATAGACAGAAGTTCTTAAACGTCTTAAATGGTATGTGTGTGAAAATTAAACAAAATTCAAAGACTTGTGGGGAACATTTAGGAGGGAAAGTTACTGGGACTGTCATAAAGGGTTAATTTGTATTTTATTTTATTTCTTGAGACATTATTTTTATTTTATTTTTTATTTTCTGTCACCTAGGCTGGAGTGCAGTGGTGCAATTAGGGCTCGCTGCAGCCTCGACCACCTGGGCTCAAGTAATCTCACTTAATTTTTATTTGGTTTAAGAAATAAGTCTTGGCCGGGCGCGGTGGCTCAAGCCTGTAATCCCAGCACTTTGGGAGGCCGAGGCGGGTGGATCACGAGGTCAGGAGATCGAGACCATCCTGGCTAACATGGTGAAACCCCGTCTCTACTAAAAATACAAAAAAAAACTAGCCGGGCGTGGTGGCGGGCGCCTGTAATCCCAGCTACTCGGAGGCTGAGGCGGGAGAATGGCGTGAACCCGGGAGGTGGAGCTTGCAGTGAGCCGAGATCGCGCCACTGCACTCCAGCCTGGGCGACAGAGCGAGACTCCGTCTCAAAAAAAAAAAAAAAAAAAAAAAAAAAAGAAATAAGTCTTGGTTGAGGGTGGTGGCTTACGCCGGTAATCTCAGCACTTTGGGAGGCCGAGAGGTATATTACTTCAGGCCAGGAATTTGAGATCAACCTGAGCAATATATTAAGACCCTGTCTCTACCAAAAAACAGAGTGAATGTGTGGAAGACAATTTTTCCACAGACTGGGAGTGGAGGGAATAATTTCAGGATGATTCAAATGCATTACATATACTGTGCACTTTATTTCTATTATTACTACATTGTAAGATATAATGAAATAATTCTACAACTTACTATAATGTAGACTCAGTGGGATCTCTGAGCTTGTTTTCCTGCAACGACACTGTCCATCTAGGGTGATGGGAGACAGTGACAGAACATCAGGCATTAGATTCTCATAAGGAGTGCACAACCTAGATCCCTCGCATGCACGCTTCACAACAGGGTTCGTGCTTCTATGAGAATCGAATGCTGCTGCTCATCTGACAGGACATGGAGCTCAGGTGGTCATACAAGCGATAGGAGGGGCTAGAAATACAGATGAAGTTTCCCCTCACTCGCCTGCTGCTCACCTCTGGTTCTATGGCCCTTTGGTTGGAGACCGCTGCTCAAGTGCATTCGAAAGGATCCATCCCATGCCATTCTTCAGAGTCATCTTTACTGTGGCAGTGGTCAACTGTAGCACCCCTAAGCTCACAGGGCATACGCTTCACCTGGCATTTCACCACAATCAATAGTAAGTGGTAGCTTGAGTCATTGTGAGGTCACTTCCTGGAAATCACCAGCATCCTATATCCCATTAGGAAGGAGTTCAGCACTGTTCCATGGATAACCAAACCTATTCCCAAATCCTATCTGTGTGGGTCTATCTCCTGGTACCCTTCCTAGCATCAATTCTGTATTTGTAGGAGTCTAATCAGGAGACACAATCAACTCACAAGTTTAAACTGGAATGAGCAAGGTGGATCACACCTGTAATCTCAGCACTTTGGAAGGCCAAGGTGGGTGGATTGCCTTGAGCTTAGGAGTTTGAGACCAGTCTGGGAAATATGGCGAAATCTCATCTCTACAAAAAACACAAAAATTAGCTATGTGGTGGCACTTACCTGTAATTCCAGCTACGTGGGAGGCTGAGGCAGGAGAATTGCTTGAGCTTGGCAGGTGGAGGCTGCGATGAGCAGAGGTTGTGCCACTGCACTCCAGCCTGGGTGACAGCGTGAGACCCGGTATCAAAAAGAAAAAAATACATATATGTCAATTTAATATAAAAAGTATTAATTTTGGCCAGGCGAAATGGCTCATGCCTGTAATCCCAGCACTTTGGGAGGCCAAGGCAGGCGGATCACCTGAGGTCAGGAGTTCGAGACCAGCCTGACCAACGCGGAGAAACCCCGTCTCTACCAAAAATACAAAATTAGCTGGGCATGGTGGCACATGGCTGTCATCCCAGTTACTCAGGGGGCTGAGGCAGGAGAATCACTTGAACCCGGCAGGCGGAGGTTGCGGTGAGTCGAGATGGCGCCATTGCACTCCAGCCTGGGCAACAAGAGTGAAACTCCGTCTCAAAAGAAAAAAAGGTATTAAGTTTAACAGAGGATCAGCATAATGAGGGACACACTAGCACAAAGTAAAGACATCTCTAGAGAATACAGAACTAGCAGAGGTCAGGCATTATGGCTCATGCCTGTAATCCCAGCAATTTCGGAAGCCTAGACAGCAGGATCGCTTGAGGCCAGGAGTTGGAGACCAGTCAGAGCAACATAGTGAGATGCTGTGTCTACCCAAAAAAAAAAGAACAATATTAGCCAGGTGTGGTGCTGGTGTACACCTGTAGTTCCAGCTACTTGGGAGTCTGGGGTGGGAGGATCCCTTGAGCCTGGGAAGTCTACACTACAGTGAGCCAAGATCATGCCACTGAACTCCAGCCTAGGTGACAGAGTAAGACCCTGTCTTAGAAAAAGAAAAGAAAGTGTTAATCCCCCTATGGGAATCTCCTCTTCTCCTGCCCTCTCAGGAACCTCACTTGTCAGTTCTTCCTCCCACTTTCCTGTATCTTTAACCTATCCCCCACTTTTAGCTCCTTCCCACCATCATTTAAATTACTCAAACTTCTTCTATTTTAAAAACCTCTTCCTAAACTCAGTGAGAGGTCTCCTGCACACCCACTGAGCCATCTGCTCCCCTTGGTGCCTTCGCTATAGCAGCCTGAACCATGTCTCTAATCCATGAATCTCATCACGTTACTCCCCCATTTACATCACTTCTCCTTGCCTCCGGGATTAAGTCCAGACTCCTTAACAGCCCCTGCTCTGCCCTGCCTTGCAAGGCAGCCTCACTGCTTGCCCCTCTCCATTTCACCTACTATGGAGTCCAGCTGAGCCTCATCTTTCTCCTCTGGGACTCTCTGAAGTGGGTGATGCCCTCTGCTTATAATACGCTTCCCCTTAAACCTCTACTCTCTTCCTGGCTAGCTTCGGCTCCTCTGTCACTTGTCCGCTTTGGCATCACCTCCTCACGGAAGACTTCCTTGACTCCCCAGATTCTCAGGAGCATGGCAGGTGAGGTGCTCCTCCCATGAATGGACGGAGATTAGGGAGAGTGTGTTATTCATGCTTAATTCACCAGTGCTTAGCTCAGTACCTAGCACAAAACAGTTACTGTGGTAGCCAAAGTAATAACCCCCACCCCCACCAATTGTTCATGTCCTATGTTACACAGCACAATTGCATAGGAAGGGGGAATTAAGAGTGCAGATAAAATTAATGTTGAAAATCAGCTGACCTTAAAACAAGATTATCCTGGAATATCTAGAAGAGTCCATGTAATTACAAGCATTCTTTAAAAGTGGAAGAGGGAGGCAGAAGGTTAAGAACCAGAGACGGTGGGCACAATGGCTCATGCCTGTAATACCAATACTTTGGGAGGCCAAGGCAGGAAAATCCCTTGAGTGCAGGAGTTCAAGGTCAGCTCTGGCAACACACTTGAGGCCCCATCTCTACAAAAAAATCACAAGATTCACTGAGTGTCATGGTGCTCACCTGTGGTCCCAGCTACTGGGAAGGCTGATGTGGCAGGATTGCTTGAGTTTGAGGCTACAGTGAGCCGTGGTTGGACCACTGAACTCCATCCTGAGTGACAAGGCAAGGTCCTATTTCTAAAGAAAAAAACGACATTGGAATCAGGGTCCCCTCCATCCTAAGGTGCCTACAAGGCATCTCTCTCTGCAAACGAGTAAACATCATCTTCCAACTCCTCACAGAGTGGAGGAGCAGGAAAACTCCCTCACCTCATTTCTGTGCCACTTGGGAGGTCTGGACAGCCCAATAACCAGCTCCTTGCTGATGATGCAATCAGGAAATGGCTCGAGTTGAGCTAAGGAGAATTTGGATCCTTCTTTTGGTTCTCAACAGGCAGGGTAGGGGCCAGGCATGGTGGCTCATACCTGTAATCCTTGTACTGTGGGAGGCCAAGGTGAGAGGATTGCTTGAGGCCAGGAGCTCAAGACCAGCCTGGGCAACATAGCAAGACCTCGGTGGCATGCACCTGTGGTCCCTATTACTTGGTAGGATGAGGTGGGAGGACTGATCACTTGATCCCAGGAGTTTCAGACACAGCCAGACCATGTCTCAAAAAGTTAAAAAAAAAAAAAAAAGAGAGAGAGAGAGACAGACTATAGGCAGGCACCACCACATTTGACTAATTTTTAAATATTCTGTAGACACAAGGTCTTGCTAGGTTGCCCAGGCTGGTCTAAAACTCCTGGCATCAGGCTGGGCATGGGGGCTCATGCTTGTAATCCCAGCACTTTGGGAGGCTGAGGCAGGCAAATCACCTGAAGTCAGGAGTTCGAGACCAGCCTGGCCAACATGGTGAAACTCCGACTCTACTAAAAATACAAAATTAGCCGGGCAGTAGTGGCGTGTACCTGTAGTCTCAGCTACTTGGGAGGCTGAGTCAGGAGAATCACTTGAACCTGGGAGGCGGAGGTTGCAGTGGGCCAAGATCGCACCACTGCACTCCACTCTGGGCCACAGAGTGAGACTCTGTCTGAAAAAAAAAACAGAAAACAAACTCCTGGCATCAACACATCTTCCTGTCTTAGCCTCCCAATGCCCTGGGATTATATTGTTTCCTATAATTGAAGACACTTGTTCTTATACTGCTTTAAGGTATAAAAGAAAAAACAAAACATAATGACAAATGTTGGTGAAGGCCAGGCATGGTGGCTCAGCCTGTAATTCCAGAACTTTGGGAGGCTGAGGTGGGTAGATCACTCAAGGCCAGGAGTATGAGACCAGCCTGGGTGACACGGTAAAATCCGATCACTCCAAAAAAATATAAAAATTAGCCAGGCATTGAGATGAGAGAATCACTTGTGCCTGGGAGGTCAAGGCTGCAGTGAACTGTGATGGTGTCATTGGGCTGCAGCCTAAGAGACAGAGAAGCCCCTATCTAAAAAATAATAATAATGTCAGTGAAGATGTGGAGGAATTGGAACCCACATACATTACTGGTGGGAACATAAAATCGTGTAAACACTGGGTATTTCTTTTCCTGTCATTTCAATTGGTTTTTTTTTTTTTTTTTTTTTTTTTAATCAAGACAGGGTTTCACTATCTTGCCCAGGCTGGTCTTGAATTCATGGGCTCAATTCCTCCCATCGGAGCCTCCTGAGTAGCTGGGATGACAGGTGTGAGCCATCACACCCAACTGGTGTAGCCACTTAAGAAAACAGTCTGGCAGTTTCTCAAAATGTACAGTCATCATATAATGCAACAACTTCACTCCTAGGCATATATCCCAGAGAAATAAAAATATATATATCCACACAAATATATATTGTACAACAATCTTCAGAGCAGCATTATTCATAATGGCCAAAACATGAAGACAACCCAAATGTCCACCAACTGATGAACAGATAAACAAAATGCAGCGTGTCTCTACCACGGAATATTACTCAGCAATAGGACGATGAAAGGTTGATACACACTATGACATAAAGGAACTTTGAAAACATTGTGCTAAGAGGAAAAAAAAGCCACAAAAGATCACATATTGTACAATTCTATTTGTCCAGATTAGGCAAATCTATAGCGACAAAAAAATGAATCAATGGTTGCCTAAGGCTGGGGGCCAAGGCAGGTGGGGGGAGTAGGAGGTAGTGGCTAAGGGGTATGGATTTCTCTATAGGGTAATAAAAGATTCTAAAAGTGACTGTGGTGATCGATGCACGGCTCTCTTGAGTATTCTAAAACCTACTGAATTGCAGATTTCAGTAAATAAAGTGAATGGCATGTGAATAATATTTTAATAAAGCTATTATTTAAAATAATAGCACAGGTAGTCATGCTTGCCTGTAATCCCAGCACTTTGGGAGGCTGAGTCAGGAGGATCACTTGAGGTCAGGAGTTTTGAGCCTAGTGTGAGCAACCTGGCAAGATCCCATCTCTATGATAAAAAATGAAAAAATTAGCTGGGCATGGTAGCACACGCCTGTAGTCCCAGCTATTTCGGAGACTGAAGTGGGAGAACTGCTTGAGTCCAGGAGTTTGAGGCTACAGTGAACCATGACCATGTCATTGTACTGCAGCCTGAGCAACAGAGCAAGACCCTGTCTCTAAAAAGGAAGGAAAACAAATGCAAGTTTGTATCACTTTGTGAGTGCAGCCAAGTTGGAGGAGAAACAGACAAGAACAAAAGAGCACTGAATAACCAGGGTGAGTGGCTGGTTAGGCTCGGTTGCTAGCTAAGTGGTTTGTAAAGAATTCATTAGTAAAGTTACAGCTCTGGGGACAGTCACGCAAAGAATGAATGCTAAATTCATTACAAATGCCCATGGTCTTTCTTTACATGCCTTCTAGTGAAAAATTCCTAAGTGCCTAAATAGCAAGTCTGCAACAATACCAGCTGTTTATTAAAGACTACGAAAAAGAAATGGAGGCCAGGCCTGGTGGCTCACGTCTGTAATCCCTGCACTTTGGGAGGCTGAGGCAGGCAGATCACCTGAGGTCAGGAGTCCAAGATGAGCCTGGCCAACATGGTGAAACCGTGTCTCTACTGAAAATACAAAAATTTGCTGGGTGTGGTGGCGGACACCCATAATCCCAGCTACTCAGGAGGCTGAGGCAGGAGAACTGCTTCAACCCAGAAGGCAAGAGTTACAGTGAGCTAAAATTGCACCACTGCACTCCAGCCTGGGCGACAAGAGCAAGACTCTATCTTAAACAAAAAAAAGAAAAAAAGAAATGGCATCTTCTTCAAGAATGACATAGTTTTTCATGATAAAGCTCTAATTTTGCATTTGTTCAAGTATTGAT
Organism: Macaca nemestrina; assembly: GCF_043159975.1. Lineage (NCBI taxonomy): Eukaryota > Metazoa > Chordata > Mammalia > Primates > Cercopithecidae > Macaca > Macaca nemestrina. The sequence goes on from NC_092128.1 coordinate 126,360,078, forward strand.
TAGATTTACCCAATATGACACCAATCTTGGATAAAGTACAAACAACACAATTTCATTTTCTCAATAATCAAAACTGACTAGGTAGTCTAATATCAATTCCGATCTTATTAAACAATGATCAGATTTTTAAAATTATGGAATGATGGAGCAAATAAGATGTTACAACCTGTTCCAAGGGGAATTCCAAAACCCACACATATCTGAGACCATCAAGTATGATGAAATATACTTGATTACTATACTGAAAAATAAACTGATTATAAAGCCAACAACAGTTGGGCAGGGGTCTCCTCATCCACAGCCACACAAACCTGATCATGCAGCTATGTGGTTGCAAGGCCTACATAGCCTAGAAGGGACTGGTCTGACTTGGGATTTCATTTCATTTGTATTTGTATTTTGAGACAGGTTCCCACTGTGTCACCCAGGATGGAGTGCAGTGGTATAATCATAGCTCACTGCAGCCTTGACCAACTGGGCTCAAGAGATGCTCCTGCTTCAGCTGCCCCAATACCTGGAAATACAGGCAAGTACCACCATGTCAGGCTTTTTAAAAATTATTATTAATTTTTTTTAGAGAGAGAAGTCTTAATATGTGGCCCAAGCTGGCCTCAAACTCCTAGCCTCAAGAGATCTGCCCACCTCAGCCTCCTGAGTAGGTATACACCACCATGCGCCGCTATATTTATTTTATTTTATTAAATTTCTTTCTTTTATTTTTGGAGAGAGGAGGTCTTACTATGTTGCCCAGGCTGCTCTCAAACTCATGGCCTTAAAACATACTCCCATCTCTACCTCTCAAACTGTTGGAACTATACGTGTGAGCCACTGCCCCTGGCCTTACTTAGGATTTTTTTTATCTAGCATCTTTTACTTGGTAGGATTGGGAAAGGCAGTAGGGTTTTTTTTTTTTTAATTACTTAATAATTCAATTAGAATCAAACTCAACCTTGACCCCTGCCTTCTCTCACAGCTCACATCCAGTCTGTCAGGAAATCCTATTGACTGACTTCAACATGTATCCAGGCTCTGACCATCTCTCACTACCACTGTGCACCAGGTCAGGACCACTATCATCTCTCACTGGGATGTTGCCACAGCTTGGCCCCCATGCTTCTACACAAATCTTCCCAGAGTCTTTCTCAACTTGGCAGCCAGGGTGTGCTTTAAATCAGGAGACAGGTCATGTCGCCTCTCTGCTCAGAACCCCTCGGTGGTTCCCATTTTAGTCAGAGTAAAAGCCAAAGCCCCAGGAATAGCATCCCAGGGCTTACACGATCTGTACCGATCCCAGCCCAGCAACTCCCTGGCCTCCTCGCCAACTTCGCTCCCTCTCTCTCTTTGCTCCACTGGCCTCCTTCCAGAGCCTCAGACACACCAGGGAGTTTCCTCCTAATGCCTTTATCCTGTTGACTCAGCCTACAGAGCTCTTCCCTCAGCACTTCGGCCAGCTCCATCATCTGCTTCAAACTTTTGCTCAATATTCACTTACGAGGCCAACACTGACCACTCTACTCAACATTGCCATTTGTCCCCATTCCCATCATGCTCATTTCTTTCTTTCTTTTTGAAACAAGGTCTTGCTCTATTGCCCAGGCTGGAGTACAGTGGTGCAATCATAGCTCACAGCAACCTCAACCTCCCGGGCTTAAACAATCCTCCCACCTCAGCCTCTCTAGGAACTGAGACTACAGCTGCATGCCACAATGTCTGGCAATTTTTTTTTTTTTTTTTTTTTTTTTTTTTTGAGACAGAGTCTCAGTCATCCAGGCTGAAGTGTAACAACGCGATCTCGGCTCGCTGCAAAGTCTGCCTTTCAGGTTCAAGTGATTCTCTGCCTCAGCTTCCCGAGTAGCTGGGATTACAGGCACCACACCTGGCTAATTTTTGTATTTTTAGTAGAGATGGGGTTTCACCATCTTGGCCAGGCTGGTCTTGAACTTCTGACCTCATGATCCAACCCCCTCAGCCTCCTAAAAGTGTTGGGATCACAAATGTGAGCCACCGCGCCCAGCCTTTTTTAAAAAAAACTTTTTTAGACATGAGGTCTCATTATGTTGTCCAGGCTGGTCTTAAGCTGCTGGGCTCAAGCGATCCTCCTACCTCAGCCTCCCAAAGTGCTGGGATTACAGGCATGAGCAACTGTAACATAAAGCCCCAGCTTCATGTTCATTTCTTCTTGCTGCTACAACAAACTACCCTATATTTAGTGGCTTGAAACACCACAAATCTACCACCTTACAGTTCTGGGGTCCAGAAGCCCAACTAGGTCTATTAAGGCTCAAGTCAGGTGTCAGAAGGGCTGCATTCCTTCTGAAGGCTCTAGAGAGAATGTGCTCCCTTGCCTTTTCCAGCTTCTAGAAGCCACCCCCATTCCTTGACTCATCTTGAAGATGGCCCCTGACTCCATATTCAAGGCCAGAAGTGCAGCATCTTCAAATCTCCCTCTCTGACCTCTTCTTCCATCACCACATCTCCTTCTCTAATTCTGACTCTCCTACCTCCTCCTTTCTCTTATAAAGATCCTTGATTGGTGGGCATGGGGGCTCCCAACTGTAATCCCAACACTTTGGGAGGCCAAAGAGAAAGGAACGCTTGAGGCCAAGAGTTCGAGACCAGCCTGGGGAACATAGGAAGACCCCCGCCTTTATAAAATTCAAATTAAAATCAGCTGGACATGGTGATGCACGCCTGTAGTTCCAGCTACTGGAGAGGCTAAGGTGGAGGATCGCTTTAGCCTAGGAGGTCAAAGCTGCAGTGAGCTATGATCACATCACTACACTCCAGCCTCAGTGGCAGAGCGAGACTCTGTCTCAAATGTAAGAAAAGAAATATACATTTGGTCTCTGCCCCTGGTTCCTGGCATAGAACTTCTAAAGCTCTTATAAAGTCCTTAGTGACGGAGGTAATAGGAGCATTTTCTGTTTTAATATTCAGTCTTAGTCCCAGTTTCCTGACACAAGGGCCTCTGAGGTCTTTCAGATCTGCAGCATGGTAAGAATGCATGTGGGCTGCTGTTGAGCTGACAGAGTGGCTGCAAGCTCCCAGACTGCTTCAGGAGGAGGGCTGGCTGCCAGAGGAACCAACCACATTTTTTTTTTTTTAAACGGAGTTTGGCTCTTGTAGTCCAGGCTGGAGTGCAATGGCACAATCTCAGCTCACTGCAACCTCCGCCTCCCAGGTTCAAGCAATTCTCCTACCTCGGCCTCCTGAGTAGCTGGAATTATAGGGATGTGACACAACGCCCAGCTAATTTTTGTATTTTTAGTAGAGATGGGGTTTCACCATGTTGGTCAGGCTGGTTTCAAAATCCTGACCTCAAGTGATCTGCACGCCTCGGCCTCCCAAAGTGCTAGGATTACAGGCATGAGCCACTGCGCCCAGCCCCAACCACATTTCTTGAGGCTTGGAACTTTCAGCCTCACCTGCCGAACTCCAGGAGGCAAAAGGGACTGGAGATTGACTTAGCTACCAATGTCAATCAATCATGCCTCCATAAAAACCCAAACAACAGGGTTTGGAGAACTTCTGTGTCGCTGAACACAAGGAGGTGCTGGGAGGGTAGTGTGCTCAACAGAGGGCATGGAAGCTCTGTGCCTCTCCCCACTTACCTTGCCCTGTGCACCTCTTTCACTGGCTGTTCCTGAGATGGAGCCTTTACATTGAGCCAGTAACAGAAAATAAGCTGGCCAGATGAGGTGGCTCATGCCTGTAATCCTAGCACTTTGGGAGGCAGAGGTGGGGGGAAATCACTTGAGTCTAGGAATTTGAGACCAGCTTGGGCAACATAACAAGACCCCATCTATACAAAAAATAAAAGAAATTAGCCAGATGTGGTGGTGGGAACCCTGTAATTCCAGCTACTTGAGAGGCTGAGACAGGAGAATCACTTGAGCCCTGGAGGTTGAGGCTTCAATGAGCTATGATTGCACCACTGCACGCCAGCCTGGACAACAGAGCAAGGCCCTGTCTTTTAAAAAAAAAAGAAAGAAAGAAAAGGAAAAACCTGTTTTTCTAAGTTCTGTGAGTTGTTCTAGCAAATAACTAAACTGAAAAAGAGAGTCATGGGAAACCCTGATTTCTAACTGGTTGGTCGAAATACAGGTGACAACCTAGGACTTGCAATTGGCATCTGAAGTAAGGGTGGTCTTGTGGGACTGAGCCCCTAACCTGTGAGGTCTGCACTAACCCCAGGTAGTGTTGGAATGGAATTGTGGAATACGCAGTTGGTATCCAGAGAGTTGGAGAACCGGTGTAGAAACTCCACACATACATTTGGTTAGAAGTGTGTGAGTAGAGAAAAACATGAGTTCTTCTCTCACCTGTCTACCTGCTTAACTGCATAGGAGAGACAATGCATGGTGCTCATGAACAAGGCAAGCATTAAAGTCAGACCAGACCTAACATTTGACTCAGTCTTAATATCCATGTGAGCTTGGGCAAATCGCTCATTAACCCCAAGTCTTCATCATTTCATGCATAAAATGGGGATAACTGTGGCACCTACCTATTTTTGTGAGAATTAATGAAATACTATGCTTGATGTTATTGTGATCATCACACTCTTTGACAAGGACAGTGATGCATGATAACACAAAAACTTAGAAACTGTAATGAGGTCTCGGGCAAAATTCCATACAAGCAAATTACTGTCTCTACAAAGCATTCCTGCCACACTTAATTCACCATTCCCTGAACAAAATGTGCCATCTTCATTGTCCAGGTCTGTACAGTGCTGGTTTCCCTGCCTGGGCTGCTCACTCCATCCCATCCCAGCCCATTCCTCATCCCTCCACGTCCCTCTTCCCTCCCCACTCTCATACAACTCTTCCTCATCTTTCAGGACCTGGCTTCAATGTCACCTTAACTGGAAGCTTCTCTCACCCTCCAGAAGAGCTTCCCATTGCACTTGATGCATGCACTATTACTTGATCATTTCTGAGTTATAGTCCAAGTCTTTTCGTACCTGGATAACATGTTGCCCAGTCAGTGTCTCTTCCTGGATTCAGAAGTCTTTCATGGTAGATCCAGCTGGAGTGACAAAAACACATTCTTTAAAAAAAAAAAAAAAAAAAGAAAAGAAACAAGAGGGATGACACAGACAGACATCAGTACTTAAAAGTTTTAAATGGTATGTGAAAAACAAACAAAATACAAGGGCTTCCAGCAGAAACATAGGAGGGAAAGTGTTACTGGGAAATATAACAGAAGGTTACTTTTTATTTTATTTTTAGAAAAAGGGTCTTGCTCTATCGCCTAGGCTGGACTGCAGTGGTGCAATCACAGTTAGCTGAAGCCTCAACCTCCAGGGCTCGAGCAATATTCCCATCTAATTTTTATTTTATTTAAGAAACAGTCTTGCTCTTACCAAAGCTAAAGTGCAGTGGTGTGATCATAGCTTACTGCAGCCTCACCCTTCTAGGCTCAAGTGATCCTCCAGTCTTAGCCTCCCCAGTAGCTGGGACTATAGGTGTACAGTGCAATGTGTAGCTCAATATTTTTTTTAATTTTTAGTAGAGACAAAGTGTCGCTATGTTGACCAGGCTGGTGGTGATCTCCCACACTCAGGCAGTTCTCCCACCTCAACCTTCCAAAGTGCTGAGATTACAGGTGTGACCTGCCTGTAACACCACAGAGGTGTGACCTCACACCTGGCTGAGGGGGTTAATTTTTAATTATATAAAGAACTCAAAGCAAATATTAGAAGGAGCCTAAGTGCCTACAGCAGCTGATGAGTAAACTGTGATACATCTATATAACAAAATATTATGCAACCATGAAAAGGATTAAGATAGATCAATAGGTATTGGCACAAATGTCCACGAAATATGAAAATGTGAAGTGATGTTCAATCACCATGTATGTGTCTTGAAGGATATGGCCCATTTTCTCAATAGCAATTATTTCCTGAGATAAGACTATGGGTCTAAAGACTGAAGGAAATTTTTCACTTATTTATTTAAAAGTATTTACTGTTTTTATAATTTAATAAAAGATTAAACAGATCATCGCATTAGTAAAAGACAAATTAATTCCATAAATAAATGGAAAAGACATGGACAGCCCAGGCATGGTGGCTCACACTTATAATACTAGTATTTTGGGAGGGGGTGGTGGGGGGATCGCTTGAGGCCAGGAGTCCCAGACCAGCCTAAGAAACAAAGCAAGACCTCGTCTCTACTAAAAATTAACAAAAAATTGGCCAGGCATAGTGGCATGTGCCCATAAACCCAAGTACTGAGGTGGAAGGATCACCTGAGACCAGGAGGTCAAGACTACAGTGAGTTGAGACTGTGCCACTACACTCAAGCCTGGGAGACAGAGCGAGACTTCATCTCAAAAAAAGAAAAAAAAAAAAAAAGGGACAATAAAGAAAGAAAGCTAAGAAGCTAACACAAGGAAAGATAAAACGTGTGACAAATAGGCTGGGTACGTGGCTCACGCCTGTAATCCAGCACTTTGGGAGGCCGAGGCGGGTAGATCACGAGGTCAGGAGTTTGCGACCAGCCTGATCAATACGGTGAAACCCCATCTCTACTAAAAATACAAAAATTAGCCAGGCGTGGTGGTGTGTGCCTGCAATCTCAGCTACTCAGGAGGCTGAGGCAGAATTGCTTGAAACTGGGAGGCAGAGGTTGCAGTGAACCAAGATCATACCACTGCACTAGAGCCTGGGCGACAGAGCGAGACTATGTCTCAAAAAAAAAAAAAAAAACAAGGTGACAAAGTAATATGAAGTCTTTTATTTATCACACAGAAAGTAACTTGTTAAATTATAATACCTGTGCCAGTGAAAGTGCAGTGAAATGGCCATTTTCTTGTACTATCACTGGTGTTTAAATTGTATATAAACCTTCCAGGATAAAGCTTGGACATTTTTTTAAAATAATACAGACAGTTACTCATTATACTGCCTCCTCCAACTCCTGGCCTCAAGCAATCCTCCCACCTCAGCCTCCCAAAGTGCTGGAATTATAGGCTGACAGCCACCATGCCTGAAAGCTTGGCGATTTACATCAAGGGTAATAAGAATGCTCATACCCTGTCACTCACAGTAATCTCACTTCCGGAAATATCATCTTTGGATACAATTCAACCTAAACAAAAGGTGATATGCACAAACACAGTGAAAATCTGGGAGTAATTTTTTTCTCATTTTTTAAAAAATATGGAATGCTTCACAAATTTGCATGTCATTCGTTCACAGAGGCCTATTGTTCCAACTTAAGTACATGTGCCACTGAAGCAAGCATGAGTAATTTAAGATAGAGTGGTTAAGTGAAATAAGGAAGAGATATGGGGAATTTAAAAAATCTGTGGTACTTATAGGCACCTAGTAACAGCTCAGCAAATTATTATTTTTATGGTAATTTCACTCAATTAAAAATTGTCATTAAAAATTACCATTGTCATGGAACATAATGTATCCTACAGTATAATTGTAAAAACAGATACAATTTGTCCCTTGGCATATGGGGGGATTAGTTCCAGCTACCCCATTTCTGTGTATACCAAAATCCATGCCTACTCAAGTTTTCAAAGTCAGTCCTGTGGAATCCAAATATTTAAAAAATGGGAAAATTAGTGAGGTGCGGTGACAAGCACCTGTAGTCCCAGCTACCTGTGAGGTTGAGGCAGGAGGACTGCTTGAACCCAGGAGGTTGAGGCTGCAGTGAGCCATAATTGCACTACTGCAGTCCAGTCAGGGCAACAGAGTGAGACAGAAGGTTCACTTTTTAATAGAATTTTTCTGTTCACTTGAAGATATGGTCAGGACTGTGGCATAGGAAAATTTTTCATAAAATAACTATCTAATCCAATTAATGCTGGAGTTGGGGACAGAAAACGTTTTGGTGACTATTTATTCCTTCACTTGCTGTTATATAAACTATTGCCAGTAGGCACTTACTAACCAGAAGTGTCATCTCAGAGCTACTCACAATGAAAGGTGACGTCTGGGGCTCAGGTGTGTTGAGGTCCCCATGCCTGGGCTATGGGTGCTGAGTGGGACTTACTTGTCCATCCATTTTCTCTATTCCAGCACTGGGAAACTTGGGTTTATCCATCTTGATAAGATGTCATTGAAATTCCACTTGGCAAGAACCACGAATGGAAGAAAGGCCATGAAACCACAGGACAGTACTTGTTCTCAAGGGACTCTTTAGCTTAAGTGGCTCTGTAAAAGAGAAAGTATATTGTTGAAAAATCATTGCAGGTCAGGTGAGGTGGCTCATACCTATAATGCCAGCCACTGGGAGACAAAGGCAGGAGGATCCCATGAGGCCAGGAGTTCAAGACCAGCCTGGGCAACACAGTGAAACCTCATCTCTACAAAAAATTAGGAAATGAGCTGGGTGTGGTAACACATTCCTATACTCCACGCTACTCTGGAGGCTGAAATAGGAGGATCGCTTGAGCCCAGGAAGTAGAAGCTGCAGTGAGCTCTGATCTCACCACAGAACTCCAGCCTGGGTGACAGAGTGAGACCCTGTCTCAACACACACACACACACACACACACACAGACACAGACACACACACACACACACAAACACACACACCCTCATCTCAGTCTGCCCAGCCTTGACTAATCAAAAGGGTCTTCTGGTTACAGAAGAAGTATGCTCTTTTATAGGACAGGGAGAGACCAGCAAGCTTGTTCACAGCCTTTTCCTCATCCTCTGCTTAGTTTCCAAGAACCCTCACAGTGAAAACAGAGTCCCTGGGAAAACAACCTAAATCTTCAGGTTACCAGGGGAGAAATATGCCTCCTTTGTCAATTAATAAATGGAACACCTGCCTTAAAATCCAGGGAGTTCTGCTAGAATGAATCACTCCCTAAGACCTTGACCTATGCAGGGAACACGAAAAACTGGAGTTTAACCAGGCGCGGTGGCTCACGCCTGTAATCTCAGCACTTTGGGAGGCCGAGGCGGATGGATCATCTGAGGTCAAACCTGGCCAACATGGTGAAACCCCGCCTCTACTAAAACTACAAAAATTAGCTGGGCGTGGTGGTAGACGCCTGTAATCCCAGCTACTCCGGAGGCTGAGGCAGGAAAATCACTTGAACCCAGAAAAGGCAGAGGTTGCAATTACTTCTAGAAGAATTTCCATTAGCCCTTTGAAATCCTTCAACATTCATTAAGGTCAAAGAGTTGTCACCTAATTTAATCTGATGGGCATGTGACCAGAGTCTTTCTAGGGAATAGAGACTCCCAAACTGTTCAGCTGGGAAGTGAGGAGATAATTTATTACTCAAAATCAAAGGGAAACGAAAAGAGGCCAACCTAGAGCATCATTATTCTTTCTTGGCAGGGAATGGATTCCAGAGTCATTCTGTGACCTTTACGTTCTGTGACCTCCTTATTAGCATCTAAAAGCTTCCAGTGTAGGATGCAGCCAGCTAGGTTCTCTTCTAATGTAATAAAATCTGCTTCAGCAAAGCTTATGCAGAGCCATCTCCAGACTCCAGAAATAATAGGCTATAAATTACAGGATCTCCCATTTGATATAATGAAGTATAAGCACGCTCCTGAATGACTCCTCTACATACTACTCTGAGTGACTTGAAGTGAATTTGATACAAGTACTGGAGCGAGCGCAAAGCAGAGCTACATCTAGGATTAATGTGCTTGGGCCCAGCTCCTCACTACTCACCTATGAGTACAGTTCCAGAACCTAAGTAGAGGGTGGGGGAACAAGGCTCCTGGCTTTTTTCCCTAATGCCTGCCATCTCTTTCAGATTTCTTATTTCTTTGCAAAGAAACTAAACAGGCTCGACTAAAAAAACTAAACGATTAAACCCTACACAGAGAATCTCCAAAAATTCACAAAATATCATTCAAGACTGTTAGAAAGACAGCCTTGAGGATAACTTGATGTACCAGTGATCTACAATATTTGGGATCATTCCAAATTCCCGTCAAGGATCTGCCTATATCAACACAGGGACAAAGGACCAACCATTCAAATAGGCCCTGCTGCCAAAATGCCATCTCTTCATATTGTTCCATTTAACAAAACTGCAGCCTGTCATCTATCCTTAAGTCCCTTGGCCAATGGTACAGAGCCAGAGTATGCTACTCCCTAGCAGGAAATCAACAGGATGACCTACTAAACACCATTCAGAAGATGCTAAGGCCCATGAATTGCAACAGGAAAGAAAAGACACATAATTAGTCAGACAGCTACATGCTGGGCCAAAAATGCACTACAACCCCCACCCAATTCTGCCTAATCCTAGCTGGGCTGACACCAACCTGATGAGACAGGCCTGTAAGATCTCAAACTAAAACAGAAACTCCTGAACTGGGTTCTTGAGAACCCAGGAAGCAGCAGTAAACCATTAAAGAACAATTAAGGTCTGGAGGTGAGGGGGGAGTTTCAGATAAATGAAATGCTGGTAGAACACAGGGCCCAAAGGAGCAAAAGTTAACCTAAGCCCAGGTAGAACCTTGTTTACCAGAGTACTAGGCACGGGGTGTGGCAACTATTCTAACCAAAGAGGCTCCACTGGGGTTGGGTTAGCAATCCAAGGTATGGTATGCATAGGGCTGGTGGAATTCAGGGGGACTGAAACAAAAGCTTCAGAACCAGAAAGACTATATCTGGGGACAGAGCACAAAACTCTCAAGAGACGAATCTTTGTAAGAGTGAGGCAGAACTATATAGCAGTTTCAGGAGATCTGCTGGTGCCCAGCAAGAGCTCCAAATGGGCTATATGCAGGGATGCAGGCTGTAGTCTCAGAAGAGGAGGTTCACAAAAGTCATTCAGTCCAAGACCCCAAACTGTGTTCTCTACTAACAGGAATTAAGGCCCCCTAGAGAAATGGCTGACTCCATGGATGGTACAGTATATTGATCCTGGAACATCTTTTTTGACAGAAAGCAAGGAAGTCATCAAAGTCCAACAGGATCACATCAAAAAGACAGGAGCGTCAACTTGAAGAGATAATTATTAACCTCGATGAGACAATGTAAGCATCCAAAACAATAAAGACAACAATGGCCTGAAATACATCAAATGCAAACCATAATCTATGAGTTCATGATGATATTCAGAAAAAAAATCTATTGGTCACTAGAGGGAAGGTTACTAGGTCACTAACTTACTACTCTGAAAAGTGACTTAAAATGAGAGGTAGCGTGGAGCTATTTATTCAGTTTTTCCCTTACAAACATAAATTTTTAGGGAGATGAAAGTAGATGAAACAAATCTGGAAAAATGGAGGTAACTGCTTAATCGGAGGGTTGGGTACGTGGAGGTTCATCCTATTTCTTTTGTGTATGTTTGAACCCCCTACAAAAAAAGCACAAGACAGAATGTGAGCCAAGCAGCTTAGGGTTTAGGCAAGGCTTCTGCCTACAAGAGACACTAGGATATGAGGGGTAGTTTTAGCCCTGATGGGCTGAGCCAACTGGAGGTACATAGGGTGGTGCTAAATTGCAGAGGTATCATGTTGCCCAGCACTTGATCGAATCCTAGATGCTAGGACTGCTTGGTAGCATGCTTCCTAGGTGGTGGATCTGAGGCTACCTACAGAACTTCCTTTGTAGTCATAATTGGCTCAGAAACTACAAAAGGGCTTGCTCTTGAAAATGGAGTCGGTCTTTGTCCATTTCATGCTGCTATAAAAGAATGCCACAGACTGCATAATTTATGAGAAGGAAAAAAGGAAGGAAGGAAGGGAGGGAGGGAGGGAGGGAGGGAAGGGAAGGGAAGGGAAGGGAAGGAAGGGAGGGAAGGAGGGAAAAAGGGAAGGCGGGAAGGAGGAAGGGGAGGAAGGTTAGGAAGGGAAGGGAAGGAAGAGAAGGAAGGGAAAGAGGGAAGGAGGAAGGGAAGGAAGGTGGGAGGGGGAGAGAGAGGAAGGGAGGGGAAGGGAAGAGAACGGAAGAACAGGGAAGGGAAGGGAAGGGAAGGGAAGCGACGGGAATGGAAAGGAATGGAATGGAACGGAACACAACAGAACAGAAAGGAAAGGAAAGGAAAAGGGGAAAGGAAGAAACTTTATTTCTTGTAGTTCTGGATGCTATGAAATCCAAGGTTGAGGGGCCTGCATCTAGTAGGGATCTTCTTGCTGCATCATCCCACGACAGAAGGCAGAAGGACAACAGAGTGCAAGACAGCAAGAGGGCAAAAGGGGCTGAACTCTCTTTTATAATAAGACCACTCTGTGATTACTTATCTATTACCATAATAACAACATTAACTCATTCATGAGGGCTCTCTTATTAGGCCCCACATCCCAACTGTTGCATTGAGGATTGAGTTTCCAGCACATAAACTTTGGGGGACACACTTAAACCACAGCAGAGCACTTATGTAAATTCAACCAAGAGGTGCTGGGAAAATCAAAGGCATGAGAAAGAGAGCAAAGGCTAGCAGAGAAATACGCGCAGGTTAAGGAAAAAAGTCACAATGAATCCTGTAGTGCAGGCTACTTTATCAAAAGCACCTAAAAAAAAAAGATCTCATTAACTGCCCCAACTCACCTGCACCCACATCTAAAGGGCCACACACAGCACCACCAAAGGCAGCACAATGAGAACAGCATTCTCCTCAACAGACGAGCTGTGAGTATCCATACACCTAACTCAATAGCTCCAGAACAGCCCTAAAACAGCTCCTCCCCAACCACCACTCAAGTCACCAGCTGGGAAAGTATTCAGAAAACCCAAATCCTGACACACCACTACCAAACAACTTAAACGGCAAAGAACAACCCATTTAAACAGCAATGCCAGTTGCCGGGAAAAAAAAGGAACAATGAGTAGAGGAAAAGCAGACCTCTTGGGGTCCACCAAGACCCAGTCTCTCAGCTTCAGCACTTTCAAATGCAGAATCCTCTGGGGCCTGTGGAGCTCCACGAGGCATGTTGTCCTCAAAGATAAATAAGCAGGCAAGCCGGCTAGAAAATTGCTAAGGGTATTATTCTTCAAAGAATCTTTATAGGGTCAAAGAGGAATGCGTCTTACGGACTATGTGTATTCCCCACAGATTCTGAGGATGATGTCAGTATCCCTTTCCAGATGTGTTGAACAATTTGTGGTCACTTGTATTCCTGCCACTGAGTACCAGTGCTTTGCTAATTTGAACTGATTCCAGCTCACACTGACCCCGGCTCCCTGGATCTGGTTACCATTAGCCAAGACTGTCATCCATATTGTACCCTTTCAAAGAGTCCTAAAAACAGCTCTTCGCCTACTCTTCCAAGACAAATAAAAATGTCTGCCAAAGAAATGGGGAAGCCGGGCGCGGTGGCTCAAGCCTGTAATCCCAGCACTTTGGGAGGCCGAGACGGGCGGATCACGAGGTCAGGAGATCGAGACCATCCTGGCTAACACAGTGAAACCCCATCTCTACTAAAAATACAAAAACTTAGCCGGGCGAGGTGGCAGGCACCTGTAGTCCCAGCTACTCGGGAGGCTGAGGCAGGAGAATGGCGTAAATCCGGGAGGTGGAGCTTGCAGTGAGCTGAGATCCGGCCACTGCACTCCAGCCTGGGTGACAGAGCGAGACTCCGTCTCAAAAAAAAAAAAAAAAAAAAAAGAAATGGGGAAAAAAGATTGAAAGAGAGAAAACAATTAACATTCTAACAAGAGAGCAAAAAGCGAAGGGGGAGGAGAAACTAGGAAAATCATACATGGGCTCACACCTATTTCCAAAGCTAAGCTAATATTCTTTTGCTTGTGTCTGAATAAGTCACCAATTTTAAACTGCTAATGAAAAAAAAAAGAAAAAGAGAATGAAAGAAGCAGGCCCAGGCTGGGCACGGTGCTAGGATTAAAGTGCCGTAATCCTAGCACTTTGGGAGGACGAGGCGGGTGGATCACCCAAGGTCAGGAGTTCGAGACCAGCCTGGTCAACCTGGTGAAACACCATCTCTACTAAAAATACAAACAATTAGCTGGGCATGGTGGCGCATGCCTGTAAACCCAGCTACTCAGGAGGCCGAGCAGGAGAACAGCTTGAACCCAGAAGGCAGAGAATGTGATGACCTGAGACCACACCATTGCCCTCAAGCCAGGGCAATGAGAGCAAAACTCGGTCTCAAAAGAAAAAAAAAAAGCCATAAAATAACTCAGATTTCATTAAATACAACCCTAGTGGTAAATGACTATTGGTCAACAATAAAAAAGATGGATTACTCAGAACAGAGATTAAGAGTCCAGTAAGAATCCAGGAATCTTACCCTTAAATAATGAAAGAAATCCTTTCCTTGGAAAGTAATATCCTCTCAGGCCAGGAACTCCACTAGTAGACAGCCTTCTTAAAAAAAACATTTCTGGCCGGGCATGGGTTCATGCCTCTAATCCCAGCACTTTGGGAGGCTGAGGCAGGAAGATCACCTGAGGTCAGGAGTTCGAGACCGGCCTGGCCAACATGGCGAAACCCCATCTCCACTAAAAATACAAAAATTAGCCTGGCATGGTGCTGGGCACCTGTAATCCCAGCAACTCGGGAGGCTAAGGCAGAAGAGTCACTTGAACCCAGGAGGCAGAGGTTGCAGTGAGCCAAGGTCACGCCATTGCACTCCAGCCTGGGCGACAAGAGTGAAAACTCTGTCTCAAAAAAAAAAAAAAACATTCCTTTGGGAAGAACTTCTACATAAAAATCTTCAACATGAGACTGGAAAAAACAGTATGGGATCATCCCCGGACCGTTGGCTTTTACAGTTGGAGCTGTAAGAACAAAAAGAAAAAAGGATGTCATTTAAACACAATATGTAGAAAAGAATAATTATTAAATCTGTATTGGTCTTTAACTTTTATACTTTGATCTTTAATTCTGTTATTGTAATTGAGTCCAAAGAAAAATAGTATGAGTAAAATAAAAAGAACACCATAAATGCTAATATTCTGTTTATCAAAGTCTGCAGTGAAATATCCCATTAAATCCAAGTGCAGTGACTTACACCCATAATCCCAGCACTTTGGGAGGCTGAGGCCGGTGAATCTCCTGAGGTCAGGAGTTCGAGGCCAGCCTGGTCAACATGGTGAAACCCCAACGCTACTACAAATACAAAAATTAGGCAGGCGTGGTGGCAGGGGCCTGTAATCCCAGCTACTCAGGAGGCTAAGGCAGGGAGAATTGCTTGGACCCAGGAGGTGAGCTTGCCATGAGCTGAGATCACACCACTGCACTCCAGCATGGGTGACAGAACAAAACTCCATCTTAAAAAAAAAAAACACACACACACACACACACACACAAAACAGCTAGCACATGACATTTGCTATGGGGAGACTAGGGATATGATCTTGCTGCAATCCTTCTTCCATTTTAGTAATTGCAAACAGTGTGATTCCATTCTGTTTCGTCCCCACTCCACTCCAGAGCCAAAACAAGAAAATCAATTATATTTCTATTTCTTTAAAAACATATCTAACTAAATCATCTAATTAAAAGATAATATGCACGGCTCCATACTAGTAAAAAAAACTTCTTATGTCCTGAGTATCATGGACATTCGATGAATGCTTGTTCAGCTGACTGGTGTAGACTTCAATAATAACCTGTTCGATGCATTACGCCACATTAATCTTACATCTCAAAAATAGGACAAATACTGTTCTTTCAGTTTTGTCTACCCAAAATGTAGTATTTACACATATTTAAAAATGGGTTAATAAAAAGAAAATGAGTTTGTTCTAGAGAGTATGAGAATTTTGAAAACATGAATTCTCCTGTCCTGGCACATAATTAATACTTAGAGGCATATTATTTCATGTGAAAGCTACCATTAAAAGAAATTAATGTTAAACGTTACTTCACATAATCTTCTAACCTGACTAAAGACTGAAGACCTACCTCACAAAGCTGATTTGTCAAGTTGTAAATCTTCACCTGTTGAATTCATAAGTTCATCTCTGAAAGGTAAGAATAAATACTTAATATTCACTAGGCAATATTCAGCAAAGTAATATCCACTAGCACATATTTAACATTTCATCACCAAGGGTGGGTGTGAAAAGAAAAGACAGACTGGGCACCGTGGCTCACACCTGTAATCCCAGCACTTTGGGAGGCCGAGGTAGGCAGATCTTGAGGTCAGGAGTTCGAGACTAGCCTGACCAACATGGTGAAACCCCCGTCTCTACTAAAAATACAAAAATTAGCCAAGTGCGATGGCAGATGCCTGTAATCCTAGATACTCAGGAGGCTGAGGCAGGAGAATTGCCTGAACCCAGGAGGCAGAGATTGCAGGGAGCCAACATCATGCCACTGTACTCTAAGCCTAAGTGAAAGACCAAGTCTCCATCTCAGGAGGGAAAAAAATAATTAATTAATTAATTAATTAAGAAAAGACAAGACAATCGGGATGCTTGAGCACAGCTAAATCTTCTTTTGAGGTTTCTATACATTAACCAAACAAAATAATAATTGCAAATGGTCTCATCAGGTACTTCGTGGAGGATGTGTCCTCACAAATAAACTGGTAACTTTGCAACCCACAGGTCTTTGAAACATATTACAATAATCTTAAATGGGATCCTTTAATATCACATTGCATTCAAGACTATCTTTCTCTACACATCTATAAAAATCATTTATTCCCACATAGGCTTTAAAATCTCAGGCTTAAAAACAAGACATGGATACTATTTTCTTTAGCAAAAGTAGCAGAAAACTGTGAAAGAAAATGTCAATTGCGTGCCAGTCAGGTGAGGGCAGTCTTCACGTTTTAAAAGCTAACACTGGCATGACTTACTCAATGTTGGACCCAGATAAATTAAAAAGTGGAAGATAAAAATACCTAAAATAGGCCCGGTGCAGTGGCTCACGCCTGTAATCCCAGCACTTTGGGAGGCTGAGGCAGGCAGATCACCCGAGGTCGGGAGTTCAAGACCAGTCTGACAAACATAGACAAACCCCAACTCTACTAAAAATACAAAATTAGACAGGCATAGTGGCACATGCCTGTAATGCCAGCTCCTCGGGAGGCTGAGGCAGGAGAATCGCTTGAACCCAGGAGGCAGACATTGCATGGAATCGAGATCGCACCATTGCATTTCAGCCTGGGCAAGGACAGCAAAACTCCATCTCAAAAAAAAAAAAAACAAAACCATAAAATAACTCAGACTTAATTAAATATAACCCTGGTGGTGAATAAATATTTGTCAACAATAAAAAAAAATTTATTACTCAGAACAGAGAGGAGAGTCCAATAAGAATCCAAGAGTCTTAACTTTTAATAAAAAAATGAATCCATTCCTTTGACAGCAATATCCTCTCCAGGCCAGGAATTCCATTAGTAGACAGTCTTCTTACAAAAAATTCCTGGCAGGGCATAGTGGTTCACATCTGTAATCCCAGCACTTTGGGAGGCTGAGGCAGGAGGATCATCTGAGGTCAGGAGTTCAAGACCAGCTTGGCCAACATGCTGAAACCCCGCCTCTACTAAAAATACAAAAATCAGGCTGGCATGATGTTGGGCGCCTGTAATCCCACCTACTCGGGAGGCTGAGGTAGGAGAATCACACGAACCCAAGAGGCAGAGGTTGCAGTGAGCCAGGATCACGCCATTGCACTCCCGCCTCAGCAAGAAGAATGAAAACCCCATCCCCCACCACAAAAAAAAAGTTCCTTTGGAACGGCCTTCTACATAAAGATCTTCAACATGACACTGGAAAAAAGGGTATGGGATCATCACTGGACCTTTGGCTTTTACAGCTTGAGTTATAAGGACAAAAAGAAAAAGGGATATCATTTAAACACAATATGTAGAATAGAATAACTATTAAATCTGTATTGGTCTTTAACTTTTATACTTTTATCTTTACTTCTGTTAATATAATTGAGTCTAAAGAAAAATAGCAATAAAATAAAAATATTATTGTTCAAAACATTGAACAATTATACTCTGTTCAATGCATTATGCCAGATAAATCTTGCATCTCAAAAGTAGGACAAATACTGTTCTTCCAGTTCTGTCTACCCGTAAATGCAATATTTACATGTATTCGTAATGGGTTAATAAAAAGAAAATGAGTTCATTGTTCTAGAGAGTATGATAATTTTGACAACATGAATTCTCTTGTCCTGGCACATAATTAATATTTAGAGGCATATTATTTCATGTGGAGGGTACCATTAAAAGAATTCAATGTTAAACCTTAAATAATGACTGAAATAAAAACAACAGCAAAAATGCTAATATTCTGTTTATCAAAGTCTGTAGCGAAATATCCCATTAAAGCCGGTTGTCGTGACTCACACCCGTAATCCCAGCAGTTTGAGAGGCCAAGGCGGGTGAATCACCTGAGGTCAGGAGTTCGAGACCAGCCTGGCCAACAGTGAAACCCCATCTCTAGTAAAAATACAAAAAGTAGCCAGACATTGGGGAGGGCGCCTGTAATCCCAGCTACTCAGGAGGCTGAAGAAGGAGAATCGCTTAAACCCGGGAGGCGGAGGCTGCAGTGAGCCAAGATCACGGAATTGCACTCCAGCCCAGGCAACAAGAGCTAAACTCTATCTCAAAACAAAACAAAACAGACAAACAAAAAACAGTAAGAGAAAACTGGAGCTAAGTCCTACTCATTGTATTTACTTTCCTAAAATAAAACAACATTATTAAAAAAATTATGGCCAAGCCCAGTGGCTCATGCCTGTAATCCCAGCGCTTTGTGAGGCCAATGTGGATAAATCACATGAGGTCAGGAGTTCAAGACCAGCCTGGCCAACATGGTGAAACCTCAACTCTACTATGATTACAAAAATTAGGAAGGCATGGTGGCAGGTGCCTGTAATCCCAGCTACTTGGGAGGCTGAGGCAGGTAGAATTGCTTAAACCCAGAAGGTAAAGCTTGCCATGAGCTGAGAACACACTACTGCACTGCAAGGGCAACAAAACAAAACTCCATCTTAAAAAAAAAAAAAAAAAAAGAACCGCTAGCAGGTGCAATTATTCACAATATGTAGAAATTATTCTTTTCTACATACTGTGTTTAAATGATATCCATTTTTCTAATTCTTCTTATAGCTCAACCTGTAAAAGCCAAAGGTCCAGGGAGATGGGATATGATCTCACTGGCTATCCTTCCATTTTAGCAAATCTAAACAGTGTCATTCCATTCTGTATCGTCCCCACTCCAGAGCCAAAACAAGAAAATCAATTATACTTCTATTTCTTTAAAAACCTATCTAACTAAATCTAATTAAAAGATAATATGCATGGCTCTACACTCTAAAAGAAAACCTTCTGTCCTACGTATCATGGACATATGACAAATGCTTGTTCAGTTGACCGGTGTAGACTTCAATAATAATCTGTTCAATGCATTACGCCAGATAAATCTTGCATCTCAAAAGTAGGACAAATACTGTTCTTCCAGTTCTGTCTACCCGTAAATGCAATATTTACATGTATTTGTAATGGGTTAATAAAAAGAAAATGAGTTCACTGTCCTAGAGAGTATGAGAATTTTGACAACACGAATTCTCTTGTCCTGGCACATAATTAATACTTAGAGGCATATTATTTCATGTGGAGGGTACCATTAAAAGAATTCAATGTTAAACCTTAAATAATTATTTCACATAATCTTCTAATCTGACTTAAGATTGAAGACCTACCTCCTGAAGCTGTTTAATCAAACTGTAAATCTTCACCTGTTGAATTCGTAAGTTCATTTCTGAAAGGTAAGAATACTTAATATTCACTAGGCAACATTAAGCAAAATAATATCCACTAGTACTTATTTAACATTTCATCACCAAGGGTGGTTGTGATAAGAAAAGACAGGCTGGACACGGCGGCTGATGCCTTTAATCCCAGCACTTTGGAAGGCTGAGGCAGGCAGATCACGAGGTCAGGAGTTCGAGGCCAGCCTGCCCAACATGGCGAAATCCTGTCTCTACTAAAAATACAAACATTAACCAGGCATGGTGGCAGGCACCTGTAAGCCCAGCTACTCAGGAGGCTGAGACAAGAGAATTGCCTGAACCCAGGAGGCAGATGTTGCAGAAACCACGATCACACCACTGCATTCCAGCCTGGGTGAAACAGCAAGATTCTGTCTCAATCAATCAATCAATAAAAATGTAAGGAGGAAGCATTTACTGTGCATGTATATGCCTGGTATTATATGAAGCACTTTAGTGTCTTATCAAATCTTCAGGATAGATCTTCAGTTCTCATGACCACAAAAGAGGACACTAAAGCTCAGACAGGAGAAGAGACATGGCCAGCCTGTGTCCCCAGAGCCTACGGTCTTACCACCAGGTGAGACCGTTACACTGGTTCCAGATATCACATGTTGTGAGATTTTTACTTTAAAATGAACCAAAAAAAAACAAACGCAAAAAAGGCACAAGCTATTAAAAAGTGGGAGAAACACTAAGAGAACCTTAAGCACATAACTAAAAATATTACGGAAATGTTACTGAATTCACTAGCAAATTTAATTCTAGATTTTCATTGAGGAGTACGTTATATTATTCATGATGAAGAAAAAGTGTTCACTTAAGTATATTAACATAAATACCATCAATATGATTTATCATGATTAAACGTTCACTTAAGGCAATTCAGTCAAAATTCTGCATCTCATACAATTTTATAGTTTGCTAGTAGGTTACAAGTAGTCATCCAAATAAAAACAGTAAAACACATGATGTTTTCCACTGGTTATTGCTCTTTTTAGGTAAGCACTTTGGTTATTGCTCTTTTTAGGTAAGCACTTGATATATACCAACAGACAGAGGATAATAACAAATTGCTAATTTCTTTCATCATTATATAAAGGTGGCTTCAGGATAGAATAGTATAAGTGCAATGACGAATTTGAAATCTAATGTCAACTCAGTGATGCATCAAGATAAAAGTAGAGACAATAGGGGCACCTTGGTGAGTACTGAATTTTTATTTATTTATTTATTTATTTTGAGATGGAGTTTTGCTCCTTTTGCCCAAGCTAGAGTGCAATGGTGCAATCTCGGCTCACCACAACCTCTGCCTCACGGGTTCAAGCGATCCTCCTGCCTCAGCCTCCCGAGTAGCTGGGATTACAGACATGTGCCACCACGCCCATATAATTTTGTATTTTTAGTAGAGACGGGGTTTCTCCATGTTGGTCAGGCTGGTCTTGAACTCCCGACCTCAAGTATCTGCCTGTCTCGACCTCCCAAAGTGCTGGGATTACAGGCGTGAGCCACCACACCTGGATGAATACCAAATTTAATGAAGCAGACTAAGAGAAACAATTCATTTTAAAAAATAACATTTGGCCAGGCATGGTGGCTCACACCTGTAATCCCAGCACTTTGGGAGGCTGAGGCAGGTGGATCAGTAGGTCAGGAGTTCAAGACCAGCCTGGCCAAGATCATGATACCATCTCTATTAAAAATACAAAAATCAGCCAGGCGTGGTGGCTGGCGCCTGTAATCCCAGCTGCTCAGGAGGCTGAGGCAGAGAACTGCTTGAACCCGGGAGGCAGAGGTTGCAGTGAGCAGAGATCACACCACTGTACTCCAGCCTGGGCGACACAGTGAGGCTCTGTCTCAAAAAATAATAATAATAATAATTCAATGAAATCCCTAAGATGAAGGGCTTTGCAATACATATGTAAATAAATTCCCAATCTCCATGCTGAAAGTTTAAAAAAATTCTAATAATTAAAGAAACACAACTTTTCCTTAGCTTTGTAGCAATTTAGAAACAGAGAATGTTTCCAATATTTAGACACTACAAAGCACCTGACAAGGAGAAACGTGTAAGGAGGCATGACTCACCGGCAGCCCTGGGCCTGTCCACGGTACCCCCATGATGAAGAGTAACTCCACTGTGTAAATGCTCATGAACACAGGATTACAGGACTTTTCCAGTTTAGACATACCATATTTTCTTTCAGACAATTCTTCAACTTGCTTATGTAGATCAGCAATACGATTATTCCATTTCTCTGAAAACTGAGCAAAAGCTGATTCTCAATAATATGTCCCTATGTCAGAGCAGCACTAACATGTAAGAACTTATTTCATATATTTTACATTCTAACAGTCCACATCATTTTACTGCTTTGAAAAAAATTTTTCCCTTTTCTGGTGGTTCTTAATTAGTTTAATGAGAGACTATTAGAGAAGTTGAAAAGCAAGAGGGCAGAAAAGTTCAATCAAATTAAACACGGTAACAGGGAGGCCACAAAGAGGAGGTCTCCAGGGGTCTTTTAGCAAACTTCCTAAAACTTGTCTCAGCTGTGTGGAAATAAGTCTTTACAGCAGCCGGGTGTGGTGGTGCAGGCCTGTAATCCTAGCACTTCAGCAGCAGAGGCAGGCGGATCTCTTTGAGCTCAGGGTAACATAGCCAAAACCCCCCTCCCCACCCCCACCTATCTCTACCAAAAATACAAAACAGCCAGGCATGGTGGTGGGTGCCTATAGTCCCATCTACTCAGGAGGCTGAGGCAGGAGAATCACTTGAACCCAGGAAGCAGACGTTGCAGTGAGCCAAGACCATGCCACTGCCAGCCTGGACGACAGAGCAACACTCCACCTCAAAAAAGAAAAAACAAAAACAAAAACAAGGTTAAAAGGGACCCCAGACCTTAAAGGTACAAGTTTAAGAGGGACCCCTAAGCAAAAAATGCCAACCCTTTTTCTCTCAATCTTTGCAACACCAGGAGGGTGTAACAGTTTTGCAGCCTAGCTGTAGCAGGCTGATGCCCCCAAGATGCCCATATCCTAACCCCGGAAACTGGTGAACATGACCTTGTATGGCAAAAGGGGCTTTGCAGATATAATGAAGTTAAGGGTCTTTGGCTGGCTTGTACTGGCGGGGTTAATGTACTCACCCGGATCCTTATAAGAGCAGAGAAGGTGATGGAGAGGGTGGGAGGTGTAGTGACGGAAGCAGGAAACTCCAGTCATTCAGGACATGCAGCACAAGCTGAGAAGTGCAGGCCGCCTCCAGGGCCAGGAGACAGATTCTCCTGCAGAGCCTCGGAAGGCAACAACCCTGCTCCCACCTTGCTTCAGTGGGACTTACTTTAGAATTCTGGTCTTCAGAACTGTAAGGGAATACATTCGTGTTGTTTTAAGTCACTGTGTGGTAATTTGTTGCAGCAGCCACGGGAAACTAGTATTGTAGTGAAGCCTTAAAACCCATCTGAAGGGGCTGGGCTCAGTGGCTCATGTCTGTAATCCCAACACTTTGGGAGGCTGAGGAGGGCAGATCACTTGAGGTCAGGAGTTCGAGACCAGCCTGGCCAACGTGGTGAAATGCCGTCTCTACAAAAAATACAAAAATTAGCCGGGCACAGTGGCACATACCTGTAATCTCAGCTACTCAGAAGGCTGAGACAAGAGAATTGTTTGCACCCTGATGGGGGCGTGGAGGCTGCAATGAACTGAGATTGCACCACTGCACTCCCGCCTGGGTGACAGACCAAGGCTCCATCTTGAAAACAAAAACAAAACAAACCAAAAAACCCACCTGAAGAAGGTTTCCAGTTCTGCCAGCAGTCCCCCACCCAACCCTCGGAAGCAGACATTCCATTGCTGTGGGCCATGGACAGGCAAAAGGAAGCACCTCCTCGTGGCAGAGGACTACCCAGGAGAAACCCAAGGGAAGGCACTGCCGGGCCAGGCTCTCTGCCAAAGCCATATTATGGTGTTTTTTGTTTTTGTTTTTGTTTTTGTTTGAGACACAGTTTCACTCTGTCTCCCAGACTGGAGTGCAGTGGCACAATCTCAGCTCACTTCGACCTCTGCCTCCCCAGTTTAAGCAATTCTCCTGCCTCAGCCTCTTGAGTAGCTGGGATTACAGGAACATAGTATGCCTTGCTAATTTTTATATTTTTAGTAGAGATGGGGTTTTGCCATGTTGCCCAGGCTAGACTTGAACGCCTTACCTCAAGTGATCCACCTGTCTCAGCCTCCCAAACTGCTGGGATTACAGGAGTGAGCCACCGCACCCAGCACTCGCCAAGGCAGGCTTTTTCCAGGGGATCAGTCCTGGTCTGGTCTGGCTCTGCCCACTCTCCCTCTCACCTAGCTGGAATCCCTAGCTCCTTCTTAGTAGAGGAGTGTGGACCCCAACCCCAGCTTGGTATGGTTCAGATCTGCGTTTCACTCATGGAACCTGGCTGCTCCCCAGGCCCTGGAGAAAAACAGGATCTCTCTGCAGGTATGATACAGGATGGGCCTGTCCCCAGGACTCTGTGAGAGGGAAGCCCAATGTCCCACCAGATTGGCAGAGCTGGGAAAGAGAAAGTTTTATGATAGCCCTAAGGAAAAAAAGAGGCAGCAGAGGAAGCAGGACAGCACTCACATGGAACCCATGTGGCTGCCTCAGTGAGGTGAGGGAGGAGTGCACCCCAGTGACATGAGAGGGAAGAGAGGCGCGGTTCCAGGGCAGCTTTCCCCCTCATTTCCTGCCATGTTACTCTGATCCCCTCCAGGTGAGCCTGCCCACTTTGTGCCCAGGAGCCTGTAGAAAAACACAGCTCCAAATGGTTATGGCCCCAGGAGTGGGGCACAGCAGGGAGGAGACCTGGACAGAGGACAGGCAGGGGAGGAGGGAGTGGGCCTCAAACTCCTGGAGGGGGCCCTTCTCATGGGTCCTCCTTTTTGGCTTCTCCTTCTTTACCCTGGGCTGATCACCCAGGGAAGAACTGAAGCAAGGTTTCTCACCCTCAGGTCCAAGGGGTTCAACTACCGGGCCCTTAGGGAAGTGTGAGCCCCCTGAAAGGATGCAAGGGTTTTTTTTTTTGGAGATGGAGTTTCGCTCTTGTCACCAAGGCTGGAGTGCAGTGGTGCAATCTCACCTCACTGCAACCTCTGCCTCCCGGGTTCAAGTGAATCTCCTGCCTTAGCCTCCAGAGTAGGCTGTAAGGTGTAAGGCCACCAGTAAGGTGGCTGCCACCACGCCTAATTTTTTGCATTTTTAGTAGAGATGGGGTTTCACCATGTTGGGCACGCTGGTCTCGAACTCCTGACCTCAGGTGATCCGACCGGCTCGGCCTCCCAAAGTTCTGGGATTACAGGCGTGAGCCACTGCGCTTGGCCGCAATGCAAGGTTTTGCATGGAGAGCATGTACATGCTTTTCTGGAAAACAGTCCACAGCTTATTCTCAGCAGGTTCCACAGTCAAAAAAGGTTAGAACTCTTGCTACAGAGCTGTGGGAGCACCTAGGTGAGGGGCCTGCCAAGGGCATTCTGGGGACTACCTGGGCACCCCTGAGCCCACTGTCCCCTAGGCAGGCTGCACTGCTTGGTATTCGCAGAGCTGAGGGGGTGGGGCACGTGGGGACTGTGAAATTGCCCTGAGATGACCCACAGTCCTCAGCTGGGAAGTGAGGGGTGCATCTCCTGCAGCATCCTCCATCCCTAGACCATGGGGCCAGGAGAACTGATCCTTTCAGCAAGTCAAAAGCCTATTACTGACTTCTTCCCTGGCCATGTAGACAGTGAACCAGGGTAGTCATATCAAGTAAATGCCTTGGTCCTGTCACCGAGGTGACCAGTAGGCATTCCCAGGTGCAGTGAAGGTCCTGACACCAAGATATGCACCTGGCCACCTGAGGAAAGAGAAAGGACTATCCAAGGGGATGGGGCTGAGCTGGGTGTGGAGTGGTCCTTGTGAGTCTTGGTGAATGGGAGGGGGAGCAGCATGATCCAGACCTTGAGGCAGAAGGACAACCAGGAGACAGCCTGGAAAATGTGCTGGACCCACAAGGGCTCAAGGCTGGCCAGAGAGGGAGGTGGGATAGGCTGGAAAGTCCTGAGGTCTGAAGATTGGCCCTGGCAGAAAGAAGCCAGGTAAGGTGGGGTGTTACCTGCACCCTGGGGACCAACTGCAGGCCAGATCAGGCCAACTACCGGGCCCTTAGGGAGATGTGAGCCCCTTGAAACGGTGGAAGGTTTTTTGTTGTTTTTTTTTTTTGAGACGGAGTTTCGCTCTTGTCGCACAGGCTGCCACCTTTGCCCAGAGCAGGCACCAATATTTCTGGCTCTGGGTGTGACCTCAGAATGGGGAAAAGCCCCAACCCCCACCAGGACCACCTGCCGCCTAGACTACTTCAGATGCTGAACCCAAGCCAGGGGCAGGAAGCTAGAATGACACCTAGGTTAATCCCGATAAAGTCCCTGGCTCCCCCCAGCTATGGGGCTGAAGGGGAATTACAGCCCAAACCCCAGATGCTGACTCTCCAACACTGAGCCCTCAGTGCCCACAGGGAGATAGAATCAGCACACTATCCAGATGGGGAAATGGGCTCAGAGAAGTGCAAGAGCCTTGCCCAATGCCCAATGCCCCAGACCAGGGCTCCAGACCCACAGGGTTCTTTTGTCACTGTGTCCAGAGGGCAGCAGCTGCTCTGAGGTACCCACCTGAGCCTGGCAGCTTTCTCCAACTTCGGAAGCCCAGGAGCATGGCCCATGTCCACAGATGCACCGGCATGAGGTGCGCCCAGACGGACAGAGGCAGATGGGTTTCGTCTCCTCCACTGGATTGTGAGGGCCTAGAAGGAGACAAGGGTCTGCTTGAGAAGGCACTGAATAGTGAGCAACTTGGGGCGGTTTCCCTCTGGATGGATCTGCAGTGCCTGGATGGAACCTGGCTCAGACAGAGCTCAGTTCTGCAGGTCCCTGAGGCATGGAGAGTTCATAGCTACCAAGTGTACGAGTCTGGATTCAAAGCCAACAAACAGCATGACTTGAAAGTCCCTGCCCTACCTGGACCACTCACCTCTTGGGATTCACCCTTGCAGGCTCATCAGATGCCCAGGCCAGCAGCACAGCCGGCCAGGACCAAGGAAACCTGGGGAGCCTCAGAGTACCCCCAGGTATTCCAACCTAAACCTGGCACCCCTGCCTCTCACCACCCTTCTTCTTGCTTTAACCTCACCCCCTACACAGAGCCTGGGCCACCTAATGTGGCATCAAACAGATGCCTCAATAAATCAGAGTCTAATTTTCGTGGAGGAAAAAAAAAAAAACTTAACAGATATACATACAGATTCAAAATATATCCTAAAGTACATATAAATTCAATATATATCCAATCATTGTGACTATGACAGTAGAATATTAAAATACTATTTTCAAAATGTATACAAGCTTAATGTTCTATTTATTCAAACTATTCAAAATACAAATCATCAACATAATTTGCCACTAACATCTCATTCAGTCCCTTCACAGGACACATGATTCACTGGGAGTTAATAAATTAGCAGCTGGCAGGCAGTGACACATAGCAAAAATGAAAACCAAGAGGTGAAATAGTTCTGAAATAAAAAGGGTTTTAAAGCTAAGAGAAATCATTGAATTACTAAGTCATTAGCACTAATTTTGAGCCAACTAACTAATTAATACGAGATGACACAGTGTCCTATGTTTTGGCAAATACAAACTATGTTTAAACAATGTCTGTAATGTGACTTTCAAAATGCTCGTGGCTTTACAAAGATGTGATTAAAATGTAGTAATACATGCTAAAACATTTCCCCCTGCAGAGAATGTTGTAACTTTCATCAGTCACACTGAGAGTCCAGAAGATGAAGGAAAAGGTAGTGGATTTCACTGAGAACTTACCAGAGTTGAACTCCCTCACTTTCTGTTGCCCAGCATTGGCAGGTTACGGGACTGGTGGCTGTGGTGTCTCAATGGTCTTTGGTCTCTTAGAAGGTGGAGAATCATCATCATCTTGAAAAAGAACATATGCTCATTACTGAAGGAACCATCTTAGGTTACAGCCACCTCCGGGTCAATTCCCAACATTCAAAATCTGAGCAGGGCTTTAAAGCTATTTTGAGTATTAATAATTATTTCTGTATTGCGAACTTCAGCATACTTTTTTCTAGTTATATCTGAAATGTTATTCTTTTGGGATGTGCGCAAGTGAATACTGCTTTTTCTTCTGTCTTGCTTCATTACTTTTTAGTTTGCTTCATTTGAATCATCATAAGTCTCCCCTTCTCCTCAAATAGCTTTCAACTTGCTGCCAAGAACAATAATCTATTTTAAGGCTTTTGAGAAAAAACTTTCAATGAGAGAGCCACCTAAAGTTATACAAATATAGAAGAAACGGGGTAAAATAAAGCTTAGATTGGAAAAAAATATTTAAGATTGTACAAAATTCAAGCACACATAAACAAGGGAAGCTGGGTAATTGTATGTTCAAATACTTTTAACAAGTGCAAAATGTGGAGGCTTAAAGAAATAGGGCTGGCCAGGCATGGTGGTTCACGCCTATAATTCCAACACTTTGGGAGGCCGAGGCAGGCTGATTACTTGAGGTCAGGAATTCGAGACCAGCCTTGCCAACATGGTGAAACCCCATCTCTACCAAAAATACAAAAATTAGGCCAGGAGCGGTGGCTCACACCTGTGATGCCGGCACTTTGAGAGGCCAAGCCGGGTACATCACCTGAGGTCGGGAGTTTGAGACCAGCCTGACCAACACAGAGAAACCTTGTCTCTACTAAAAATACAACATTAGCTGGGCATGGTGATGCATGCCTGTAAACCCAGATACTTGGGAGGCTGAGGCAGGAGAATCACTTGAACCCGAAAGGCAAAGGTTGCGGTGAGCCAAGATCGCACCATTGCACTCCAGCCTGGGCAACAAGGGTGAAACTCCATCTCAAAAAAAAAAAAGAGAACAAAAATTAGCCAAGAGTGGTGGCACATGTAATCCCAGCTACTTGGGAGGCTGAGGCAGGAGAATTGCTTGAACCTGGGAGGCTGAAGTTGCGGTGAGCTGCGATTGCACCACTACACTTCAGCCTGGGTAACAGAGTAAAACCCTGTCTCAAAAAAAAAAAAAAAAAAAAAGAGAAAGAGAGAAAGAAAGCAAGAAAGCAAGCAAGCTACATTATTTATGAAACAGATACTGTTGACTCGGTCACAAGAAAGCCTGTGTATAAATGAGCAGTGAGATATTCAAGCACAGCACACACACTCTACTCAGGACAGCTATCCTGAGTTCCATGCTTACTTCCTTCTGGATACACCAGCAACTCAATCTGCTATGATCCTGCAATACATCTCTTGTTAAAATTAGAGACATCTGGGCCAGGCACAGTGGCTCATGCCTGTAATCCCAACACTTTGGGAGGCCGAGGCAGGTAGATCACCTGAGGTCAGGAGTTTGAGACCAGCCTGGCCAACATGGGGAACTGCTGTCTCTATCAAAAATACAAAAATTAGCCTGGCCTGGTGGCATGTGCCTGTAATCCCAGCTACTCGGGATCCTGAGGGAGAAAAATCGGTTCAACCTGGGAGGTGGAGGTAGCAGTGAGCCAAAATCGTGCCACTGCACTCCAGCCTGGGTGACACAGCAAGACTGTCTCCAAAAAAAAAAAAAAAGAAAGAAAGAAAAACAATAAATTAGACATCTGGATCAAATCAGCTACTTCTATCATCGTCTAGTCCCGCAAAGTGTCAGGTAACGTCCTATTAAGATCGCTGCTCACATATCTATAAAATACTGAAAATATCATTTTAAAAAATTTTTTTTTTTTTATTTTGAGACGGGACTTTTGCTCTTGTTGCCCAGGCTGGAGTGCACTGGTGCGATCTCGGCTCACTGCAACCTCCACTTCCTGGGTTCAAGCAATTCTCCTGTCTCAGCTTCCCAAGTAGCTGGGACAGCAGGCATGCACCACCATGCCCGGCTAATTTTGTAGTTTTAGTAGAGACAGGGTTTCTCCATGTTGGTCAGGGTGGTCTTCAACTCCCGACCTCAGGTGATCCACCCACCTTGGCCTCCCAAAGTGCTGGGATTACAAGCGTGAGCCACCGCACCTGGCCAAGAAACCCTTATTTAAAAACAAGCCAGGTGTGGTGGCTTACACCTATAATCCCAGCACTTTGGGAAGCAGAGGCAGTTGGATCACTTGACATCAGTAGTTTGAGACAAGCCTGGGCAACATGATGTAACCCCCTCTCTACTAAGAATATATAAAAAAAAAAAAAAAAAAAATTAGCTGGGTGTGGTGGTGGGCACCTGTAATCCCAGCTTCTCAGGAGGCTGAGGCAGGAGAATCGCTTGACCCTGGGAGGTGGAGGTTGCAGTGAGCGGAGATCTTGCCACTGCACTCCAGCCTGGGAGACAACAGCAAAACTCCATCTCAAAAAAAAAAACAAAAACAGACCCCATTTCAAAACAAAAAGAAAAGCAAAACAAAACACAAATATGGTATGGAAATAAAAATAATTACCGTGTTAAACACAGCATCGTAGAAAATAAAAGACCACTCAAATACAATAAGCTGTCTTTTTAGACAGGTATAATTGTTATTCTTATTTTACAGCTTAAGAAACAGGCTCAGAGAATGTTATTTGATTGGACCATGTTGCATCTCTGGACAGTGCAGCTGAGATCAGACTTCGTGTGTAACTCCACTAGCCTACCAGGGTGCCTCTCACAAAGGTAAGAAATGTAAATTTGGCCTAATATACGAAGTTGCCACGGCAGCACTGGGTCAGTTCTACATACACTACTTCTATGTTCATCAAGGGAAACCTTACAGGAAAGTGAAAATGTTTCTAGAAGGTGATTGGACACCAGCACATTTGCTTGTTGCCTTTGGGCTCTTCTTCTCAGGCCAACAGTAACCTGAAATTATTGACTGCCTATTCCAGTCAACTGGAGAAAATGGTACCAAGGTCGCCAACATCAGACAAATTCACTTGAGGACCTATCTATGTACTTTGAAAGACAAAACTGCTTGTGAAGGACACTGGATTTCAGAAAAACAGAATCATATTAACAACTAATAACACTGTAAAATGCTGATGTGTTGAATGCTACTTTAGAAAAACATGTTCAAATCTAGGGAAAAAAGTCGAAAACTACATATCTAGCTAGCTAGTTAACTATCTAGAGACATGCTTTCATTCCTGGCCTCAAGTAGTCCTCCTACCTCAGCCTCCTAAGTAGCCTGGGCCACAGGTGGACACAGTTACACCTGGGTTTTTTGTTTTGTAGAGACAGGGTTTCACTACATTGCCCAGGCTGGTGTCATACTTTGGAGTCTCGCTGTGTTGCCTAGGCTGGGGTGCAGTGGTGCAATCTCGGCTCACTGTAACCTCAGCCTTTTGGGTTCAAGGAGTAGCTGGGACGACAGGCATGTGCCACCACACCCGGCTAATTTTTGTACTTTTTGTAGAGACTGAGATTCACCATGGCCAGGTTGGTCTCAAACTCTTGACCTCAGGTGATCCACCCACCTCGGCCTCCCAAAGTGCTGGGATTACAGGCTTGAGGCACCAAGCCTGGTGGAGCACTTTCTTGTTATTAAACAGCCTAACCCAGGCGGGGCACAGTCCCTCACGCCTGTAATCCTGACGACTCTGATGGCCAAGGTGAGAAGACCGCTTGAACCCAGGAGCTCGAAACTGGCCTGGGCAACACAGCGAGACCCCCATCGCTACAAAAATTACAAAAATTAGGCCACGTGAGCACCGCCCCCGGCCAATTTTTGTATCTTTTGTAGAGACGGGGTTTCTTCATGTTGCCCAGGCTGGTCTAGAACTCCTGAGCCCAAGCCAGTCATCCTCCCGCCTCGGCCTCCCAAAGTACTGGGATCGCAGTTTTATTTGGCACTCCCTCCCTGTTGCACACTTAGGTTTTTTTTTTACTTTTTTACACAGGGTTTACCTCAGTCTCGCAGGCTGGAATGCTGTGGTGGGACCATAGCTCATTGGAGCCTTGAACCTTGGGGTTCAAGTAGCTGGGGGGCTGAGGTAGGACTACTGAGACAGGGTCGCACCATGTTGCTAGACTGATCGTGGCCTGAAGGGATCCTCCCGCCTTGGTCGCGCCTGGACATATTTTTGTATTTTTGACCGACATAAACACTGCCCTGGGTCTGAGTTTGTCAACTACCCTTCTCCAGCCAGCAACACACAGGACCTGGAGGGGAGGTCGCGGTTACCAGGCTCCACTCTCAGGAGAAAACTGCTCAGCTACTGACACTCCCACCTCCGTGACGCCGCCGAACGCCCCCGCCTGTGACATCGCTCCAAGGCCCATCCTTGTGACGTCACCGAAGGCGCGCGCTTGTGACGTCGCAGAAGCCCGCTCCTCACGCGGAGCCGATCGGAACTCGCGGCGGGGCTGCAGGTCTTCCAGGAGCGCTCGTGCGCGGACGCCTGGCCACAGGCCGCCGGGGGGATATAACCGGCAGCTGAGCTGGCCTTTTTGTGTCCGCAAGCTTCGGCCCGGCTGCCGCCGCCCATAAGCTACCGGGAGGAGCTTTACGACTTCCCCGCCTGCAGGGCCGGGCGTAGCAAGGGCCAGACGCGTCACGAGCAGGCGCTGCGCCCCAACCGGCCCGCTCCTGGCGGGCCCGTTGCGGAGAAGCTCCTCAATGGCCAGCGGCAGCTGCAGCCTCGGCCGTGCACTCGCCTCACCTGATCCCGGGTAAGTGCATCCCACAACACCTCCCCCAGCCAGGGCCCGAGGACCCCCGGGAGCGTCCCCCGCCACCTGGCGCAGCTCATCCTGGGCAGGGTAGGCCCCCTCTGAGGTTGCCCCGCAGTAGGGAGCTGCACCGCGGAGCTCGACCTCTCAGGGGCCGTTGTAATCGCATTAAGCCTTTGAAACTTTGTAGCGGTGTAAAAGGGGCTAGAAAACGAAGAAAACATCTTTTTAAAAATATAAGCGATCGGTCGGGCGCGGTGGCCCACGCCTGTAATCCCAGCACTTTGGGAGGTCGAGGCGGGTGGATCACGAGGTCAGGAGTTCAAGACCAGCTTGGCCAGCATGCTGAAACCCCGTCTCTACTAAAAGTACAAAAATTAGCCGGGCGTGGTGGCGGGCGCCTGTAATCGCAGTTACTCCGGAGGCTGAGGCAGAGAATTGTTTGAACCGGGGAGGCGGAGGTTGAAGTGTGCCGAGATCGCACCACTGCACTCCAGCCTGGGCGACAGACCGAGACTTTGTCTAAACGTGTGTGTGTGTGTGTCTGTGTGTGTGTGATCGAGCCCGGCAGGTTGAGATTACACTGAGCCGAGATTATATAAAAGATCAAGCACGGGAGGTTGAGGTTACACTCAGATGAGATTGCCCCGTTGCACTCCAGCCTGTGTGACAGAGGGATACTCTGTCTCTAAAACCTTACATGCAAGTGAGAGCTTTTCTTCCAGCGCTCATGCTCAGACTGAAGAAAGTAATTGGGCCGGGCCCAGTGGCTCACGCCCGTAATCCCATACTTAGGGAGGCCGTGGCGGTGGATCGCTTGAGCTCAGGGGTTCCAGACTAGCTTGGGCAACATGGTGAAACCCTGTCCCTACAAAAATACAAAAAATTAGCTGGGCATGGTGGCACGCGCTTGTAGTCCATGCTGCTTGTAGGGCTGAGGTGGGAGGATCGCTTGAGTCCAGGAGGTCGAGGCTGCACCTCCTGGGCTCAGGCAATCCTTTTCAGACTCCCAAAGTGCGGGGATTACACTGTATTTTAATGCTTTTTTTGAAAATGGAAACTTTTACAGGCAATTCACTTCCTTCAAGCTAATGATAAGGAAATGATGCTATTCTGTTTTGTTTTCTGTTTGTGTGTGTGTATGTGTGTGTTTTCTTTTTTGAGACAGGGTCTTGCTCTGTTGCACAGGCCAGGTGCAGTGGCTCATGCATGCTTCTAATCCCAGCTACACAGAAGGCTGAGGCAGGAGAATCGCTTGAACCCAGGAGGCAGAGGTTGTAGTGAGCCGAGATCGCACCACAACACTAATGCCAACATGCCCAGCTAACTTTAGCATTTTTTAGTAGAGACTGTGTTTCACCATGTTGGCAAGGCTGGTCTTGGACTCCTGACCTCAGGTTATCCACCTGCCT
This sequence comes from Macaca nemestrina, assembly GCF_043159975.1. Taxonomy (NCBI): domain Eukaryota; kingdom Metazoa; phylum Chordata; class Mammalia; order Primates; family Cercopithecidae; genus Macaca; species Macaca nemestrina. The sequence goes on from NC_092128.1 coordinate 126,393,864, forward strand.
TGGCCTCCCAAAGTGCTAGGATTACAGGCATGAGGCACTGTGCCTGGCTAATTTTTGTATTTTTAGTAGAGGCGGGGTTTCACCATGTTAGCCAGACTGGCGTTGAACTCCTGGCCTTAAGTGATCCACCTGCCTCAGCCTCCCAAAGTGCTGGGACTACAGGTGTGTGCCATCGTGCCCGGGCCCCCTTTATTCCTTACAATCATGCAGTTCTAACTCAGCATTCAGAGGTAGATTTTTCACTTGCAGCAGAGGCAGTAGAGGTTTTGGAAATGCTCCTTGAGGCAGACACTACACCCCGATTTCATGGAGTGCTTTGGGCTGAGCCAAGTCTGCAGTAGGCAGAAGGCTCTGAGAAGTCGTCCCAGCCTGGACAAAGAACAGTTCAGAGCTCTGGGGCACAGGGGTGTGCTCAGCAGGACTGGGTGGACAGGACCTTTGTTGCGAAGGTGAAGAGCACAGGCTTCCAGGAGCAGGTGCCTGACAGACAGGCTTCTTCGGAAGGTAGCCAGAGGAGATGTCTGTTTGCTGGGGCAGGAATTGGAGGGAGCCGCCCAGCCTGGAGAGGTTCAGCCAGGCTGTCACAAGGCTTTGAAACTTCCCATCTGAGAGTCTGCACTCCCTGTTTGCTTGATGCATTAATAAATATCCCACCCAAATCTGCACCCATCCACTCCTGTGTTCAAGAGCTGTTTCAGGGAGTCAACCTCATTTTTGGCAGTGTCCAGCCCACTGACCTCAGCTCTGTGTGCCTGGAAGGGTGGCTCTCCTCTGGGGGGATAGGATTCGGAGGCGGGGGGAGAAAGAGTGGTGTTAGAGAGCTCGGTCTAGGACTAGAGGATCATGTGCCCTTATGTAAAATACATCTCAAGTTAGGGAAGAAAGCAGTGGCTTTATGCTTTGTGTGTGTGTGTGTGTGTGTGTGTGTGTGTGTGTGTGTGTGTGTGTTTTCTTTTGTTTGTTTTGAGACAGGGCTCTATGGACCAGGCTCTATGGATCAGGCTGGACTGCAGTGTGATCCTGGCTCACGGCAACCTTCACCTCCTGGGTTCAAGCAATTCTTGTGCCTCAGCCTCCCAAGTAGCTGGTGTTAAACAGATATGTGCCACCATGCCTGGCTAATTTTTGTATTTGTAGTAGAGACAGGGTTTTGCCATGTTGGCCAGGCTGATCTTGAACTCCCAACCTCAAGTGATCTACCTGCCTTGGCCTCCCGAACTGCTGAGATTAAAGGTGTGAGCCATCGTGCCTGGCCCCGTGTTGTGTTCTGATGGGGGAGGATGGGAGGGTGTTCGAGCCCTTCCTGGACTGACGGAACCTGTGTCTTCTGCCTTCTGTGGACAGGATGGTGATTGCTCATGCCAAAGCCTTGGACCCCTCCCGGCCTGTGACCTTTGTGACCAACTCCAACTATGCAGCGGACAAGGGGGTGAGCCTGGGGGTCCCCACCCCATTTTTCCCCACCTTTGCCTGGGTTTGTCCTGAAGTCTGCTCATGGGAATAGCTGGAAAGGACCATGAGGTGCCAGCCAGGGATTTTTTATTTTGTTTTTTTACTTGAAAAGATAGAGACAGGATCTTGCCATGTTGCCCAGACTGGTCTCGAACTCCTGGGCTCAAGCGATCCTCCTGCCTCAACCTCCCAAAGGGCTGGGGTTACAGGTATGGGCCACCGCACCCAGCTGCAGCCAGTCTGTTTTCAAAGATGGTCTTTGGGTTAATGAGAATTCTCTCCCTGCTTACTCGCCAGGCAGTGTGGCTTTCTGAATCCAGGGAGGCTGGGCATAGGGAGATGGGATTTGTTTGCTCAGTTTGGACTCAGCGTTTTTTGCACTTTGATTTAATAGACTCATAGAATGTCAAAGGTTTAAGGGGGCTTAGAGTTCATCTGGCCCACGCCTGGATGTTCAGAATCTCTAGGGGAATTTTTTTTGAAATGGCAAATCTCTGCATTCTGAGATTCAGTAACTCCAAAGTTGGAACCTGCATTTTCCTTTTTCTTCTGTAGAGGCAAGGTCTTACTCTGTTGCCCTGGCTGGAGTACAGTGGTGCAATCACAGCTCACTGTAGCCTTGAATTCCTGGGCCCAAGAGATCCTCCTGCCTCATCTTTCCCGAGTAACTGGGACTTCAGGTGTGCTGGGCTAATTTTAAATCTTTTTGCAGAGATGGGATTGCACTATATTGCCCAGGCTGGTCTCAAACTCTTGAGCTCAAGTGATCCTCCAGCCTTGGCCTCCCAAAGTGGTGGGATTACAGACACAAGCTGCCATGCCTGGCTGACATTAGCATTTTTTTTTTTTTTTTTTTTTTTTTGAGATGGAGTCTTGCTCTGTTGCCCAGGCTGTAGTGCAATGGTGCAATCTTGGCTTACTGCAACTTCCTCTGCCCGAGTTCAAGCAATTCTCCTGCCTCGGCCTCCAGTGTAGCTGGGATTACAGGCCCACGATACCACGCCTGGCTAATTTTTATATTTTTTAGTAGAGACAGGATTTTGCCATGTTGGCCAGGCTTGTCTCGAACTCCTGACCTCAGGTGATCCACCCACCTTGGCCTCCTAAAGTGCTGGGATTACAGGCATGAGCCACTGCACCCAGCGAGCATTCTTACTAGAAAGTAGTGTGTTCAGGACGCATTAGAAACTAGCCAGTTGGACACAGAAGCATCTGCTGCTCAGCCCTGAGCACCAGTTTGCTGAAGCTGATGGTGGTCCTACTCGGTCATCTCTGCCCTGCTCCTAGGTGGGACTCTTTCAGGCCCTCTGCAGCCCACAGTGCTGCCTCATGAAAGCTGCCTCAAGATTCTCTGTGATGGGCCGGGCTCAGTGGCTCAAGCCTGTAATCCCAGCACTTTGGGAGGCCGAGATGGGCGGATCACGAAGTCAGGAGATCGAGACCATCCTGGATAACACGATGAAACCCCATCTCTACTAAAAAATACAAAAAACTAACCGGGCAAGGCAGCGGGCGCCTGTAGTCCCAGCTACTCAGGAGGCTGAGGCAGGAGAATGGCGTAAACCCAGGAGGCGGAGCTTGCAGTGAGCTGAGATCCGGCCACTGCACTCCAGCCTGGGCGACAGAGCAAGAGTCCGTCTCAAAAAAAAAAAAAAAAAAAAAATTCTCTGTGATGGCCGGGCATAGTGGCTTACACCTGCAATCCCAACATTTTGGGAGGCCAAGGCGGGTGGATCACTTGAGGTCAGGAGTTAGAGAGCAGACCAGCCAACTGGTGAAACCTTGTTTCTACCAAAAATACAAAAAATTAGCTGGATGTGGTGGCACGCACCTGTAATCCCAGCTACCTGGGAGGCTGAGGCATGAGCAGCACTTGATCGTGGGAGGCAGAGGTTGCAGTGAGCCGAGATGATGACACTACATTCTAGCCTGGGCAACAGAGTGAGACTCTGTATCCAAAACAAAACAGAAAAAGATTTTCTGTGAGAATGACTGCATCGGCCCCTCAGGTGGGAGCGCTTCTGCAGGGCAAGGTAAGTCCAGGGCAAGTCCCAGTGATGGGACTGCTGCCTGGAGAGGAGTCAGCTCCAGTGGCGGGGGCCCTCGGCTTTGGCTGAGGACTGCGCGTTGGCAGCTGCTCTGCCTCTCACAGTCCTTTTCAGCTGCGCACGTCAGTGCAGAGTCACAGGCCTGCCTCCTTTGGGCTACTTTGTGACCATGTTTCCTGCCTGTGGGGCAGGGTAATTTCAGGATCTAAATTGGCGAACTTGGATGTTCTCAGTCCCGAGAGGCAGCTCTTCCTCTTCTAGTTTTTTTGTTTGTTTGTTTTGTAGAAATGGGGTCATGCGATGTTGCCCAGGCTGGTCTCAAACTTCCGTGCTGAAGCGATCCTCCCACCTTGGCCTCCCAGTGTGCTGGGATTACAGGCATGAGCTACTGTGCCCTGTTAATTGTCTTACTACTATACTTTTAGAGCTGAGGTCTTGGTGTGTTGCTCAGGCTGGTCTCGAACTCCTGGCCTCAAGCCATCCTCCTGCCTCAGCCTCCCTGAGTGCCTCGATTACATCCTCTTCTTACCTTCCTGCCAGAAGAGCCCCCAAAGCATGTGAGTTCTGAATCATGCAGTCTTCTGGGTGCTGAACGGGCTCTCCTGCTCTGGTCCTAGGCTCCGTATGTGGATGTGATCTGTGTGAACAGCTGCTACTCTTGATATCATGACTGCAGGCACCTGGAATTGATTCAGCTGCAGCTGGCCACCCAGTTTGAGAAGTGGTGTAAGATGTTTCAGAAACCCATTATTCAGAGCAAGTACAGAGCGGAAATGATTGCAGGGTTTCATTAGGTAAGTGCTATTGAACTTTCTGCTTATGTGTTATCTCGGGACAGAGATGTCACTCGCCTCCCCCGGCCTGCCCTGCGCCCACTGCACTGTTCCCCTCACTTCAGCTTTGGGCTCACCTCCCTCTGTCCCGTCCATATTCCCTTCCTGCCAGCAGCCAGGCCTCTGCCCCACTCGCTTGGTCCTCAGAGGTGGCCTCCTTACCAGCCTTGTTTCCAGACAGCCTCCTATCACCCATGCCCAAGTGGTCTCTCTAAAAAATCCAAATTTGTATTTGTTTGCTTTTGAGACCGGGACTCTCTCTGTCACCCAGGCTGGAGTGTGGTGGTGTGATCACTGCTACTGCAACCTAAACTTCCTGGGCCCAAGCGATGCTGCCACCTCAGCCTCCTGAGTAGCGGGGATCATAGGCACATGCCAACATGCCTGGCTAATTTTTTTACTTTCATAGAGATGGGGTCTTGCTGTGTTGCCCAGGCTGATCTTGATTCCTGGGCTCAAGTGTTCCTCCTGTCTCACCCTCACAGAGCACTGGGATTACAGGTGTGAGCCACTGTGCCCGACCACAGATTAAAATTTGGGAGTCCTGTGATTGGCTCCCCCAGGCCCACAGGACAAAGCCGTAATCCCTGGTCAGGACACTCAGTGTCCTCTGCTCTCTCCTGGATTTTCATCCTCTTCTCTCCTCACTCCCAGCCACTCATCTGTTTCCACTGCCCTCGTTGCTCTCCTGCTCTTGCTTGAGCTGTTTCTTCTGTCTGGAATGCCCATGTTGGCACCATAATTGAAGGGGTGGCCTGCCCCTCCACACCTGTGGGCGTTTCTCATTAGGTGGAATGAGAGACTTGAGAAAAGAAATGAGACACAGAGACAAAGTATAGAGAAAGAAAAAGTGGGCCCAGGGGACTGGCGCTCAGCATACAGAGGACCCACGCTGGCACCGGTCTCTGAGTTCCCTTAGTATTTATTGATAATTATCTTTACCATCTTAGAAAAAGGGAAGTGGCAGGATAATAGGATCATCGTAGGGAGAAAGTCAACAGTAAGACATATGAATAAAGATCTCTGTGACATAAGTTTAAGGAAAAGTGCTGTGCCTTGATACGCATATGCAAACATCTCCATAAACCTTTTTAGTGGATGAAGAGCAGCATTGGCTAGCAAGTCCCACCTTTCGCCCTAAGGCGGTTTTCTCCTTTCTCAGTAAACAGAACATACAATTGGGTTTTACACCAAGATGTTCCATTGCCCAGGGTCGGGCAGGAGACAGATGCTTTTCTCTATCTCAACTGCCAAGAGGCCTTCTTTCCTCTTATACTAATCCTCCTCAGCACAGACCCTTCACGGGTGTCAGGCTGGGGGACGATTAGGTCTTTCCCTTCCCATGAGGCCATATTTCAGACTATCACATGGGGAGAAACCTTGGACAATACCTAGCTTTCCTAGGCAGAGGTCCCTGCGAACTTTGGCAGTGTACGCGTCCCTGGGTACTTGAGATTAAGAGAATGGTGATGACTTTTAACCAGCAAGCTGCCTTCAGGCACTTGTTTAACAAAGCACACCCTGCACAGCCCAAAATCCTTTAAACCTTGAGTCACCACAGCACGTGTCTCTTGCAAGGACAAGGTTGGCGGTAGGCTCACAGATTAACAGCATCTCAAATGCAGAACAAAATGGAGTCTCTTATGTCTACTTCTTTCTACATAGACACGGTAACAGTCTGATCTCTCTTTTCCCCACAATAATCACCAACTAAAATATCCTTTTCTTTTTCTTTATGTTTTTGGAGATAGGTTCTTGCTATGTTGCCCAGGCTGGTCTCGAATTCCTGGACTCAATTGATCTTCCTGCCTTGGCCTCCCAAAGGGCTGAGGTTAGAGGTGGGATCCACTGTGCTAGCCTTTTTTGTTTTTGTTTTTCACAGGATCTTACTCTGTTGTCCAGGCTGGAGTGCAGTGGTGTCATCATAGCTCACTGCGGCCTTAAATCCCTGGGCTGAAGTGATTCCCCCACCTCAGCCTCCTGAGTAGCTGGGACAACAGACATGAACCACCATGGGCAGCCTATTTGTAAAATTTTGGGGGCCAGGCGCCATGACTCACACCTGTAGTCCTAGCACTTTGGGAGGCTGAGGTGGGCAGATCACGATGTCAGGAGTTCGAAACTGGCCTGGCTAACATGGTGAAAGCCCGTCTCTACTAAAGATACAAACAATTAGCCGGACAGAGGTTGCAGTTAGCCGAAATTGCGCGATTGCACTCCAGCCTGGGTGACAGGGCGAGACTCCGTATCAAAAAAAATTTTTTTTTTTTTTTTTGTAGAGATGGAGTCTCACTCTCAAGCTGATCTTGAGCTCCTGGCCTTAGTGATTCTCACCTTGGACTCTCAAAGTACTGGGAATACGAGCGTGAGTCACACGATGCATGACTGAAAAGATTTCTGTTCACTGGCCGAGTCTCCTCACAGCTGTCCCGCCGTGGGGAGGTTTACCCCACCTGCTCCAGGCTGAGGGAGGCTTCCCCGTGCTCTGCCCCTGTTGCAGCCCGAACCTGGCTCTCCCAGCGTTCTCGCCAGGCACTGTCATTATTTCTTTGCCTCTCTTTGACTGGACTGGGGCTCAGGAGAGAGAAAGAGTTCTTTTTATTGTTGCTTCCCAGGTACTCTGCGATGTCTGACACAGCACGTGCTAAATAATAGTAGCTGGGAGTGCACCACTACACCTGGCTAATTTTTGTATTTTTAGTAGAGATGGGGTTTCACCATGTTGGCCAGGCTGATCTCAAACTCCTGACCTTGTGATCCGCCCACCTCAGCCTCCCAAAGTGCTGGGATTACAGGTGTGAGCCACTGTTCCAAGCGTGTTTTCCAAATTTCTGAGCAATCTAGGCACACACAATTTGGAATGAAAGGCAGATAGCCTGTGTGCCTGCCTGGCTAGATCGTAAACTGCAGCCCTCAGACTGCAGAAGAAGAAACTTGTAGATTTTCTGGGTCATTCTCCACCATTTAACACAAAAAGAGATGCAGGCCAGTCATGGTGACTTATGCCTGCAACACTAGCACTTTGGGAGGCTGAGGTGAGAGGACTGCTGTTGACCAAGAGTTCGAGACCAACCTGGCCAACACAATGAGACTGCATATCTTAAAAAAAAAAAAAAAAAAAAAAGAGAGAGAGAGAGAGAGAGATGCAGCAAAGGGTGCCCTTTTCTACATAGGGGCCTCTGTTGCCCAGGCTGGAGTGTACTGGCATGATAGTGATCACAGTTCACTGCAGCCTCAAACTGCTGGGCTCAGGTCATCCTCCTTCCTTGGCCTCCTGAGTAGCTGAGACTACAGGTGCACACCACCACCTAGCTAATTTTTTTTTTTTCTTTTTACAAGACAGGGTCTCAGTATATTTCCCAAGCTGGTGTTAAACTCCTGGCCTCAAGCAATCCTCCTATCTCAGCCTCCCAAAGTGCTGGAATTACAGGCATGAGCCACTGTGGTATAGTTATCTTTTTTTTTTTTTGAGATGGAGTTTCTCTTGTCTCCAGGGCTGGAGTGCAATGACCCAGTCTCAGCTCACTGCAACCTCCGCCCACCAGGTTCAAGTGATTCTCCTGCCTCAGCCTCCTGAGTAGCTGGGATTACAGGCACCTGCCACCAAGCCTGGCTAATTTTTTGTCTTTACAGAGACGGGTTTCACCATGTTGGCCAGACTGGTCTTGAACTCCCGACCTCAGGTGATTCAACTGCCTAAGCCTCCCAAAGTGCTGGGATTCCAGGCGTGAGCCACTGTGCCTGGCCCCTGGTACATTTTTCGGCAACACTTTTCTGCCTTTGAAAGGGGCTGAATGCACACCTTCTCGCTGAAAAGCCAAGATGTAAAGGCAGTATGACAAGTGGAAATCCAATCTCCACAACTCACTGGGTAATCAGAGATAAGTTCTGGGTCTTGCTGAGTTGTTTCTCTGCCCCTAAATTGGGGTCCAGGAGAACTCCCTTGCTCAAGGCCCTACTTTGGGCTGCTGTGAGAATCCCATGTGGCCACGCAGGTGAAGGGCCATCAATGTGGCCTCTGGTTTTCCTCAGGAATTCTCCTCGTGGCAGATTCCACAGCTTCCTCGGCCACGTGTGGTGGCTTATGCCTATAATCCCAGCACTTCTGGAGGCCAAGGCAGGTGGGTCACCTGAGGTGAGCAGTATGAGACCAGCCTGGCCAACATGGCGAAATCTCATCTCTACTAAAAATGCAAAAAATTAGCTGGGCATGGTGGCAGATGCCTGTAATCCCAGCTACTCAGGAGGCTGAGGTAGGAGAATCACTTGAATCCGAGAGGTAGAGTTTGCAGTGAGCCAAGATCATGCCACTGCACTCCAGCCTGGGCAATAAGAGTCTCCAAAAAAATAAATAAAAATTTAAAAAAACACACAAAAATTAGCCAGGCGTGGTCACACGCCTGTAGTGTCAGCTACTCGGAAGTCTGAGGCAGGAGAATCGCCTAAACCTCGGAGGTGGAGGTTGCAGTGAGCTGAGATCGTACCACTGCCCTCCAGCCTGTGCGACCGAGAGACGCTCCGTCTGATTGTTTAAAAAAAAAAAAAAAAAGATGCCGCAGCCTCTAGATGTCAATTTCCTGTGCTCCTGACAGCCCTGGAAGCCCTCCTAGGTGCGTTTAGGGCCTACCCCCCACCCCTCAACTGAGCCAGCACCCACAGGCCAAGGGACCAGCTGCCATTGCTCCTACCGGCAGCTCAGGCCAAAGCCAGCAGAGACAAGCTCTTTACAACCCTCACTCCCTCCTCTGTGGGGACAGACAGGGCCTGTGAAAGACTCCAATCACTCCAGCTTCCAGTGATCCTACAGCCTTTCTGCTATACCCAATCTCTAAAGGAGAGCTGAAAAATAACAACATATGCATTCTCTCATCCCCAGTGCCCCTACCCTGGGATGGGGTGCTAAGGGGCAGCCAGGCCCCTCAGATGTCCAGCTGGGATCAAACTGGCAGAGCCCATCAACAGATGAGTGGATAAACAAAAATGTGGTGTGTATATATTATGGAATACTACTCAGCCTAAAAAAAAAAAAAAAAAAAAAAATGAGGCCGGGTGTGGTGGCTCACACCTGTAATCCCAGCACTTTGGGAGGCTAAGGCAGGTGGATCACTTGAGGCCAGGAGTTTGAGACCAGCCTGACAAACATGGTGAAATCCCATCTCTACTAAAATTACAAAAATGAGCCAGGCGTGGTGGCACATGCCTGTAGTCCCAGCAACTAGGGAGGCTGAGGTAGGAGGATCACTTGAACCCAGGAGACAGAGGTTGTAGTGAGCCAAGATCATGCCACTGCATTCTAGCCTGGGTGACAGAACAAGATTTCATCTATGAATGAATGCATGAATGAATGAATGAAATAGAGGCTGGGTGAGGTGGTTCATGTCTGAAGTCCCAGCACTTTGGGAGGCCAAGACAGGAGGATTGCTTGAGGCCAGGAATTCGACACCAGCCTGGGCAACATAATGAGACCCCCATCTCTACGAAAAATTTAAAAATTAGCCGGGTGTGGTGGTGCACACCTGTAGTCTTGGGACTACTTGGGAGGCTGAGGTGGGAGGATTGCTTGAAACTGGGAGGCCAAGGCTGCAGTGAATCATGTACTGCTGCACTCCAGCCTGGGTGACAGAGAAAGATCCTGTCTCCAAAACAGAAAGAATGATGTCTTTTGCAGCAACTTGGATGAAACTGGAGGCCATTGTCCTTAGTGAAGTAACTCAGGAACAGAAAACCAAATGCTGCACATTCTCACCAATAAGTGGGGGTTAAGCTATGGGTACGCAAAGACATACAGAGTGGGGACATTGGAGATTCAGAAGGAGGATGATGTTAGGTGGTGACGGATGAAAAACTACTTATTGGATACAAAGTACACTACTTAGGTGACAGATGCTGTAAAATCCTAGACTTCACCACCATAGAATTCTTCCATGTCTCCAAAAACCACTTGTACCCTTCAAGCTATTGAAATGGAAAAACTTAAAAATAAACTTTTGCGGCTGGGCACGGTATCTCACGCCTGTAATCCCAGCACTTTGGGAGGCCGAGGCGGTCAGATCACGAGGTCAGGAGATCGAGACCATCCTGGCTAACACGGTGAAACACTCTACTAAAAATACAAAAAATTAGCCAGGTTTGGCAGGTGCCTATAGTCCCAGTTACTTGGGAGGCTGAGGCAGGAGAATGGTGTGAACCTGGGAGGCGGAGCTTACAGGGAGCCGAGATAGTGCCACTGCACTCCAGCCTGGGGGACAGAGCGAGACTCCATTTCAAAAAATAAAAATAAATAAGTAAATTTTTGCCAGGGCACAGTGGCTCATGCCTGTAATCCTAACACTTTGGGAGACTGAGGCAGGTGGATCACCTGGGGTCAGGAGTTCGAGATCAGCCTGGCCAACATGGCGAAACCCTGTCTCTACTAAAAACTTAGCTGGGCACGGTGGCATGCGCCTGCCATTTCAGCTACTGTAGGGGCTGAGGCAGGAGAATCGCTGGGAGGTGGAGGTTGCAGTGAGCCAAGATTGTGCTACTGCACTCCAGTCTGGGTGACAGAGCGAGACTCCATCTCAAAAATAAATAAATAAAAATTTTTTTTGAGACAGTCTTGCTCAGTTTCCCAAGTTGAAGGGCAGCGGTGCTGTCAACCTCCTGGGCTCAAGTGATCCTCTCACCTCAGCCTCCTGAATACCTTGGACGACAGGCTCGTGCCATCACACCTGGCTAATTTTTGTAATTTTTGCAGGGATGGGGTCTTACTATGTTGCCTAAGCTGGTCTTGAACTCCAGGCTCAATTGACCCTCCTTCCTTGGCCTCCCAGCTAACTGGGACTACAGGCACGCACCACCATACCTGGCTAATTTTTTATTTGTTGTAGAGGTGGGCTGTCATTATATTGCCCAGGCTGGTCTCAAACTCCTGGCCTCAAGCAGTCCTCCTACCTTGGTCTCCCAAAATGCTGGGATTACAGGTGTGAGCCACCGCATCTGGCCAAAATTTTTTTTAAAAAAGAAAAACTAGTGGCCGGGAATGGTGGCTCACACCTGTAATCCCAGCACTTTGGGAGACCAAGGCAGGTGGATCTCCTGAGGTCAGGAGTTCGAGACCAGCCTGGCCAACATGGTAACCCCCGTCTCTACTAAAAATACAAAACTTAGCCAAGTGTGGTAGCTCTTGCCTGTAATCCCAGCTACTCAGGAGGCTGAGGCAGGAGAATCGCTTGAATTTGGGGGACAGTGGTTTCAGTGAGCCGAGATCGTGCCACTGCTCTTTAGCCTGGGTGTCAGAGTAAGACTCTGTCCCATAAATAAATAGAAAAAATAAATTGGCAGAGCCACACAGAGTGTAAGAAACTAATCAGATCTGTTCAGCTGGAAAAACAGTTTTGCACAACTGTGTCCATTTTCCCCCCATGGAGTTTCACACCTTGATGCAAACGGGGAGATTGTGGGAAAGTGGAATTAATGTTAATTTGCATTTCTGACCTTGGAGGGGTAGGTGAAATGCACCTTCTTTTCTATGGCATAGATAAGACAGTGGCACTCTGAGAGGCTCAAAAGGAAGCTTCCTCCCCCAAAAGCCATCCCCAGCATAACCTGTAAAACAAAAATGGCGCATCTCAGAAGGACCTTGGTGGTGTCGTTGGAAGGTTGATCAACAAGAATGACACCTGCAAGCTGTAATTGCACTTGCATTCCCTGAAATACGGTAGGTGCCCCATAAACATCTGATGGGATGAATTAATAAGCGAATGAGCTCTTTACTCAATGGTCCAACCCCAAACCAGCATCCCTCAACCAGTCCTTCCATAACCATCTAGGTGAGGGGGGGTTGTTAATGGAAAAAGGTAAGAACAAAATTTTCAAACTCCCCTGTTGGCTTCATAATAATTCATGCTCATCTGCATCTAACAAAATATGGAAGCAATTTTACAGGAACATTTTGTGCTTTAGCGATTCATTTAACTCTTTCCTCCAGGGGGCAAGTCGTATATCCTCATCCAGATATGTGGGAAGTTCCGTGAATACATCTGCAAATATCTTATGATGAGATGCTCTTCTCCCCGCCGGGCGCCTGACTGTAGTGAAAGGAAGCTTGAACGTGAACACCAACCGGGCTTACGCTGACCTCCTCTCCTACCCATGGTTTCGTGCCCCTGTGTCTGTCCCACTGCCAAAGTACTGAAATTACTAGAGGAGGTGAGCGCTGAAGTCAATGTCCTCAGAGCCAAGGATATTGTCCTCTAGAGCCAAGTCCACCCCTTTACTTGGCAGGGCCTCCAAGAGATGAGCTGCTGTCCACCCCATCAGCCCTCACCACCAGACCACCAGGAAGGACAGACGCTCAGGTGCCAGAGCTGCTGCCACCGTCCCCCAAGACACCACAAACAGTCCCTTCACTGTTTCCAACTGTGTCCGCCTCTGCGCGCTGCCCCCAAACTCCTTGCAGATTTGAAAACTGAGGAATAAAAATGAGCAACACTTGCCCTGAGCCGCCTATTGCTCCATTCACATCCTGATTTTCTGGGTCACCAATTTTCCAGTTTTTTTTTAAATTAAACTTTTCATTTTCAGATGATTGTAGATTCACATGTGGTTGTAAGAAGTACTACAGAGAGCTCTTGAACTGTCTTCCCTGGTTCCCCTGCAGTGGTAGCATCTTGCAAAACTATAGTACAATATTGGGTTATCTTTTTGTGGTTGTTTTGTTTTGTTTTGCTATGAGATGGAGTCTCGCCCTGTCTGGAGGCTGGGGTGCAGTGGCATGATCTCAGCTCACTGCAACCTCCACCTCCCAGGTTCAAGCAATTCTCCTGCGTCATAATCCCAGGGAGCTGGGATTACAGGTGCCCGCCACCACACCTGGCTAATGTTTTTGTATTTTTAGTAGAGACGGGGTTTCACCATGTTGGCCAGGCAGGTTTCAAACTGCTGACCTCAGGTGATCTGCCCGCTTTGGCCTCCCAAAGTGTTAGGATTACAGGCGTGAATCACTGTGCCTGGCCCAATTTTTTTTTTTTTTTGGTAGAGGGCCTTACTCTGTCACCCAGGCTGGAGTGTAGTGGCACAATCATAGCTCACTGCAACCTCTACCTCCTGGTCTCAAGCAGTCCTCCCCAGTCAGCCTTCCAGGTAGCTGGGACTACAGGTGCGCACCACTATGTTCGGCTACTGTTTAAAAATTTTTTGTAGCGATGGGGTCTTGCTATGTTGCCCAGGCTGGTCTCAAACTCCTAGCCTCAAAGGATCCTCCCACCTTGGTTTCCCAAAGTATTGGGATTACAGGCATGAGCCACCACTCCTGGCTGGTCTGCAATTTTTTTTAAATGTAATATCCTATCTTTATTTTATAATATTTGGTAGGAAGCTTATTTTCACCAAACAGATTCTTGACCCCACCTGCCCACTCTAAAATCTGCTTGACTTGTTTACCCGATATTTCCCATCTGGATAAAGGGCGCTCATTGCGCAAGTCCCAGCCCACATGCAGGAGTGATTCCTCTCTCTTCCCTGCTTTCTCCCACCCAAATCCCAAATATCAGCCAGTCTTACGGATCCTAGCCAAAAAGTCCGGAATTCACCCACTTCTCACATCCTCTTCCACGATGACCCTGACGTTACCCACTGGCCCTGCCCTTCAGCAGAACTCCCTGTGGAACTTCTGGGGCCCAGTGAAAAACCAACACAGGGAGCCCCCTGTACAAAAATTATTAAGAATTTCAAGCCGGGCATGGTGGCCTCGACCCGGGAGTTCAAGACCAGCCTGGGCAACATAGCAAGACCCCCACCTCTAAAAAGAAATTATTTTAATTAACTGGGCATGGTGGCCGCACCTGTAGTCCCAACTACTCAGGAGGCTGAGGCAGGAGGATCGCTTGAGCTCAGGAGCTTGAGTCTGCAGTGAGCTGTGATCACGCCACTGCAGTTTAGCCTGGGGAACAGAGAAAGAGACCTTGTCTCTAAAATATCTAAAAGAATTCAATATGGCAGCAGCCAAGCATTAATCTGGTCAAGGGATTAATGCTTCTAAGCCCAGGACTCTGTGGATTGCACAGGTCCACACACATGAAGCTGGCCCTGCCCCTCCAAGACCACCAGGAACACACTGACAGCTGAACAAAGTGATGCGATGCAAGAAGAGCACACAGATCATGGAAGACCCTAGGGCACCTCAGTAAGGATGTATTTAGGATTCATGCTGGTGTTGTATGCTTTGGAAAATAGCACAAGGAAGCAAGGCTTTGCTCTGGATTGCATGTTATTAAGAACCAGGTCATTCCACAACTGAGCATCTTTTTTTTTCTTTTTTTTTTAATTTAATTTTATTTTACATTCTGGGATACATGTGCAGAACATGCAGGTTAAATATGTGCCATGGTGGTTTGCTGCACCTATGGAACCATAGGTATTAAGCCCCGCATGCATTAGCTGTCTATCTGGTGCTCTCCCTCCCCTGCCCCTCCAACAGGCCCCAGTGTGTGGTTTTCCCCTCCCTGTGTCCGTGTGTTCTCATTGTTCAGCTCCCACATAAAAGTGAGAAATGCGGTGTTTGGTTTTCTGTTCCTTGCTGAGGATAATGGCTTAGCTCCATCCATATCTCTGCAAAGGACATGATCTCATTCCTTTTTATGGCTGTGTAGTATTCCGTGGTGCATATGTACCATATTTTCTTTATCCAGTCTATCATTGATGGGCATTTGGGTTGATTCCATGTCTTTGCTATTGTGAAGAGTGCTGCAATGAACATACGTGTGCATGTATCTTTATAATAGAATGATTTCTGTTTCTTTGGGAATATACCCAGTAATGGGATTGCTGGATCAAATGGTATTTCTGGTTCTAGGTCTTTGAGGAATCGCCACACTATCTTCCACAATGGTTGAACTAATTTACATTCCCATCAATAGTGTAAAAGCATTGCTATTTCTCCACAGCCTCACCAGCATCTGTTGTTTCTTTTTAATAATTCCATCCTGACTGGCCTGAGATGGTATCCACAATTGAGTATCTTGATAATTCTTTTTTTTTTTTTTTTTTTTTTTTTTGTGAGACTGAGTCTTGCTCTGTTGCCCAGGCTGGAGTGCAGTGGCACAACTATAGCTCACTGCAGTCTCAATCTCCTGGACTCAAGTGATCCTCATGCCTCAGCTTCTCTAAACGTGTTTCTCCTCCTCTGTGCCCTGTCCCAAAGAGCCACCCATCATTCTCTACCTAAGTCATTCAAATCCCTGACTCCTCCTTCTCCTTTATCAACCCACTGTCTGTGTCAAAGTCCCGTATATTTTGAGACAACTGTTCCCCACGTTCCATTCCTTTTTTTTTTTTTTTTTTTTTTTTTGAGACAGAGTCTTGCTGTGTCACCATGTGGAGTGCTGTGGCTTAGTCTCGACTCACTGCAACCTTCGACTCTCTGGTTCAAGCAGTTCTCCTGCCTCAGCCTCCCGAGTAGCTGGGATTACAGGCACATGCCACCACGCCCAGTTTTAGTAGAGACAGGGTTTCACCATGTTGGCCAGCATGGTCTCGATCTCCTGACCTCCTGATCCTCCCGCCATGGTCTCCCCAAGTGCTGGGATTACAGGAGTGAGCCACTGTGCCTGGCTTCCATTTTTCACAAATGTTACCTTGCCTCAGGTCAGCCTCACTTCTTGCCTGAATCACTGAAATTGTTTGTCATTTGTTTTCCCTCCTGACAATTTTGCTAGCTAATATACTACTGAGAGATTTCTAAGTATAAGGCCCACTCCATGACTTCAAAAAACTTACCCTTCTCTCTGGTGGGAGGGAAGAACACATGAGCAAATAATTACAATCCTATCCCATGAGAGGCTTGCAATGAGAGAGGGGAGAAGCATAGTTACTATGGGATCATGGAGGAAGACTAGCCAATTCTACCACCAACCCATCCCTCAAAAACTATGCAGGTGAGGCCGGGCATGGTGGTTCATGCCTGTAATCCGAGCACTTTGGGAGGTCAAGGCAGGCAGATCAAGAGGTCAGGAGTTTGAGACCAGCCCGCCTCAGCCTCCCAAAGTGTTGGGGTTACAGGCGTGAGCCACCATGCCCGACCCGTAGTTCATTCTTTAAAATTCTTCTATTTTCCTGTTTTGTAATATATACAACATATTAGTACTTGGGTACATGTAAATAATTTCTAAATAAAAATATACATATATTGAATTGTGTGTGTCTTTTAAAATTTAATTTCCAGTTGATGGCGTGCAACAACAGAAAGCTTCAAAGGCCAATAACCTACCTCCTGTGTCAATCAGTTCTCCAGAGAAAGAGAACTGATAGGATTTATGTATCTTTTCTCTCTCCCCTAGGGATGAGTGTTATGAGAGAGAGAGAAAGAGAGTTGAAGAAATTGGCTTTTATGATTGTAGGGACTGGTAAGTCCAAAATGTATAAGGGCAGGCTGGAAACTGGGGCCGAATTAGTCTGTCACAGTCTTGAGATAGAGTTTGTTCTTCTCCAGAAAACCTCAGAGATGGAGTTTCACTCTTGTTGCCCGAGCTGGAGTACAATGACACGATCTCAGCTTACTGCAACCTCCGCCTCCCTGGTTCAAGTGATTCTTTTGTCTCAGCCTCCTGAGTAGCTGGGATTACAGGTGCCCGCCACCACGCCCAGCTAATTTTTGTATTTTTAGTAGAGATGGTGTTTCGCCATGTTGGCCAGGCTGGTCTTGAACTCCTGACCTCTGGTGATCTGCCTGCTTTGGCCTCCCAAAGTGCTGGGATTATAGGTGTGAGCTACTGCGCCGGCCCTCAGTTTTACTCTTCAGGGCTTCAACTGAAAGAAGAATCCGTGGGTGGGAAGAGGAATCCACCCATTTCACAGACTTGACTTAAGCCCCCTTCACTTAAAGCTACTTTAAAGTCTATGAATTGTTCCGGTGTGGTGGCTCACACCTGTAATCCCAGCACTTTGGGAGACCGAGGCGGGCGGATCACCTGGGGCAGGAGAATCGCTGAACCTGGGAGGCGGAGGTTGCAGTGAGCTGAGATCATGCCACTGCACTCCAGCCTGGGCGACAGAGCAAGACTCCGTCTCAAAAATAAGAAGTAGTCAACGGATTGGAGCTGTTAATCACATGCACAAGACACCTTCACAGAAACACCTAGATTAGTGTTTGATTCCATAAGTGGGTACCACAGCCTAACCAGGTTGACACATAAAACTCACCACCCTACCCTGTTGCCAGGTTCCCTAAATTGGCGTCCCAATTCTAGTCTCCCCTGTTCTGAGCGCCTTCCATGCCACTTCCAGGCTAAGCTTACTAAAGGAAATCTCTGGCCAGGTCTCTGCTTAATTTCCACCACCCCGAGATGTTTAGACTGACATCTGCTGCTCTTTATACACTGTGGTTCAAGCTCCCCCTATCCCTCTCCCCTGGCTTTCTGTCAACATGAACATCTCATTCGTGCTCACTCTTCCTCCCTGCGGCTCTCCACCCTATCACAGCCCCACACCTGGGCTTTTCTGTAACTGTGCCCTGTGTTAGGCCATTCTCGCTTTGCTATAAAGAAATACCTGAGACTGGGTAATTTATAAAGAAGAGCTCCTGGTTCTGCAGGAGGTATAGGAAGCATGGAGGAATCTGCTTTTGGGAAGGTTTGAGGGAGCTTTCAATAATGGTGGGAAGCAAAGGGGGACGCAGGCACTTCACATGGCTGGAGAAGGAGCAAGAGGCGGGGAGGAGGGTGGGGGCGGTGCTACACACTTTTAAACCACCAGATCTCGAAATAACTCATGATCACAAGAACAGCACCAAGTTTAGTGTTAAACCATTCATGAGAAATCCACCCCCAAGACTCAATCACCTCCTACCATGCCCCACATCCAACACGGGGAATTACAATTGAACATGAGATTTGGGTGGGAACACACGTCCAAACCACATTACAGCCCGTAAAAACATGCCATTCCCATCAGTTGGTACATATTTGGCTTTGCCTGTCAAATTCCTACACTCTTCAATCATTTGTCTACTCTCCAACCTTACCTTACTCTGAAATGTGCTTCTTCCACTGTATTTCTGGGGCTCAGTTAATGCATTTCTTCCCCTGGCATAAGCTAGAAACTGCAAATACAAATTAAATAGACCGCAGAATGTGGGAAGATATTCCCAGTGCCTAAAACAGTCAAGGGAATAATTTCTAGAGTATACAAAGAAATCTTCCAATGACAAAAAGGACAGAAAAAAAATAGAAAAATAGGCCAAAGATATTTCAAGGCAATTCGCGGAAGAAGGAGCTCTGGTAGGCAAAAAAGAATATAGATAAATAACGCATTGAGATGCTGTCTTATAATGGCCCAGTTGGCAAAAATTAGATAATACCAAATATTGTACAGCAGGTGACTGACTTCATGTCTTTCTCTGTCTTTATCACTCTATTGATTTTTGGAGTCATCTAATTCCTTAGCTCAACTTTGTTTCTGAACCTTATACATGCAAATCCAACCCATTTTAGACATCTCTGCTTCAAAGATCCATTGGTTTGTTAAATACAACATATCCCAAACTGAACCTATGCTATGCTTCTCTAAATGTGTTTCTCCTCCTCTGTGCCCTGTCCCAAAGAGCCACTCATCATTCTCTACCTAAGTCATTCAAATCCCTGACTCCTCCTCCTTCACCCCCACCATCTGTGACAAAGTCCTGTATATCTTCCAGCTAAAGCGTAGCAGACATCTGATGCCCACATTCCATTCTTTTTTTTTGAGACAGAGTCTTGTTCTGTCACCAGGCTGGAGCGCTGTGGCATGATCTCAGCTCACTGCAACTTTTGACTCCCTGGTTCAAGCAATTCTCCTGCCTCAGCCTCCCGAGTAGCTGGGATTACAGGCACGTGCCACCATGCCCAGCTAATTTTTGTAGTTTTAGTGGAGACAAGGATTCACCATGTTGGCCAGGATGGTCTCGATCTCCTGACCTTGTGAGCCTCCCACCATGGCCTCCCAAAGTGCCGGGATTACAGGCGTGAGCCACTGTGCCTGCCCTCCATGTTTTACAAGTGTTACCTTAGTTCAGGCTAGCTTCATTTATTGCCAGAATTACTGAAATTGTTTGTCATTTGTTTTCCCTCCTGACAATTTGCTAGCTAATACAATACTGAGAGATTGCTAAGAATAAGGCCCCACTCCATGACCTCAAAAACTTGCCCTTCTCTCTGGTGGGAGGAAGGACACATGAGCCAATAATTACAATCCTATTCCATAAGAGGCTTGCAATGAGAGAGGGGAGAAGTGTAGTTACTATTGGAGCAGGGAGGAAGACTAGCCATTCCTACCACCAACCCATCCCTCAAAAACCTTGCAGGTGAGGCTGGGCATGGTGGCTCATGCTTGTGATCCCAGCACTTTGGGAGGCTGAGGCGGGTGGATCACGAGGTCACGTGTTTAGGACCAGCCCGGCCAATATGGTGAAACACTGTGTCTACTAAAAATACAAAAAATTAGCCAGGCATGTTGGCGCACACCTATAATCCCAGCTACTCAGGAGGCTGAGGCAGAAGACACGCTTGAACTTGGGAGGTGGAGGTTGCAGTGAGCCAAGATTGTGCCACTGTACTCCAGTCTGGGTGACAGAGTGAGACTCCATCTCAAAAACAAAACAAAGAAAACCATACAGGTGATCTTCCTAAAACGCAGGTTCTGACCAAATGCCCCAGTTTTAAAACTGTCCAAAGGCTGCTTTTAGGATGAAGCCCTTGACACAATGTGAGCCATACATGGGCCGTGTTTGCCTACTTGCATAACTCTTACAAATTCTCAGGCAATGATAAACGACTCAATACTCCACACACACACAAATCATCCTTTCTATTCCCCTTTGATGGATGAACCTTTAGGACCTGTTTTAAATTGAATGTTAATTTGGTTGGTGAAAAAAAACAAGTTCCAGTTTGGATAAAGTTGCATTTAAAATATTCGCAGTTGCCTTCTGTCATGTCCTTGATCAAGGAAGTAAGTAATAATGCAACAGACATTACTGTCATTAAATGCCAGCAGTGTGCAATGCAGTATGCTAAACATTGTGGGGGAGGCAAAGAGGATGTAGCCAAACTCAACCACCTGCTCTCTCCCGGTCTCTCTCCCGGTCTCCAGAGCTCCACATCAACAAGCTGTCTCTAGACAGACTTGAAGCTCTCTGTCCTTCCATCTCTCCACACTGAACTCCTACCTCTCCCATGCAGCAGGCATCCTTCCTGTTCTGTGTTATTGCTGCTCATGTACACAGCCAATCCCTGCCCACATTCAGAGTCTGGTCTCCTTTAATGGAGGGGTGCTCTCTGATTAAACTTTGTATGGTGTCTGGCACAGTCTACTACTGAATAAATTCACTGAATTAATGATTATTGGGAAATCTTGGTTTGTTTGTTTGTTTGTTTGAGACATTGTCTTACTCTGTTGCCCAGGCTAGAGTGCAGTGGCACAACCCCAGCTCACTGCAACCTCTCCCTCCTGGGTTCAAGCGATTCTGCTGCCTCAGCCTACCGAATAGCTGGGATTCCAGGCGCCCACCACCATTCCTGGCTAATTTTTGTATTTTTCAGTAGAGACAAGGTTTCACCCTGTTGGACAGGCTGGTCTTGAACTCCTGACCTCAAGTGATCCACCTGCCTCAGCCTCCCAAAGTGCTGGGATTATAGGCATGAGCCACTATGCCCGGCCAATAATTTTTGTTTTCCAGGAGCTCACAATTGTCTACTGACTATGATATTAAGAGCAGATTTTCCAGCAAAGATGTCAGAGCCTTCTGGAACTAGGCACTGCCTTACCTGGTCAGCTGGCCTGACTCATTCATTCATTTAAACAGTGTTCATTGAGATGAACATTAAAAACATATATTGAGAACCTACCCCATACTAGATCCAGTTCTAAGATGCTCAGGATAAAATAATTAAAAAAAAAAAAAAAGGTTGGATGTGGCCCTTGCCCAACTAGCATGTATAGGAGAAGGATGAAACCAACCCTAAATAAATGAACAGTAATTACAAATTGTGAAAAGTGCTATGAGATAAACAAATGGTGTTTTATGAGAGCACTTAGTGGGGGGTGCTCAGCTATTCCCTTGGCTGAAATATTCATTGAACGCTGTCTGCCAATCTGAACCCCAGATCTCTTTAAACCCATGGCTCACTTCTGGGAAGCCTTCCCTGATGACTGCAAGCCCTGCCTGACTCCTAAAACATTTAGTATGTGTTCACCAAATCTGTAGAACTCTTCCAGCCAGGAAAGCTGCATGGAGCCTGTGACACATTTTTATCTGGTACGTGAGCCACATAGGTGACGTCACTGTGGCCACCACGCCTCCTTCAGTTATCCATCATGCAGGCCCTTCCATGTGTATAGAACCAGGCTCATGGGCAAAATGGTGCAATTTCTGGGATCTTTATGCATACTCATTTTGCAACGGAGAGATAACTCACATACAACGCAGCCACCCCAAGGGCACGATCACAGTAAGTTGATTGCAAAGTTCTATGTCCATCCCTCTAACTTATCCTTTCTTGACCCTGGCTTGATTCATCCTCTCTAGGAGCTAGCCATAAATCTTTCTTCCCTTTCCTGCCATCTCTACCTCATGCTGAAGAGTTTACTCATGGTTCACTCATTTGTAATAGTTCAGTCATTTTTGTTGATGTTTGCGATAGATCGCTCAGTTCCCAAAGCCTAGCAGACTCTCCACCTGGAATTATACCTCTTGGGTGGGTCTCTTTGGCAAAGCAATGGGCAGTTTTATATGCAGACCATTACACTAGGCAATCATGAATAAACAGTTGAGAGGTGAGGGTGGAGGGATCTGGAGGACACTAGTGTTTGAGATATTATAGATCACAGTTTATATTTATTAATGCTAATTTGAAGCATTCTTGTAAGGTAAAATGATCATTCCTACTTTTAAAAGATGAGGAAAATTAGGACACAAGAAGGTAAAAGAAGTTGGCTAAAAGCTAACTCTTGTAGGACAGAGTCATATGTTTAAGCACGTGATTTTGAAAGTGCAGGAGGTATGGTAAAGTGGAAGTTTGCATCGAGCTATGGTTCTCTAATGTGAGTGTGCATCAGAATCATGGGAAAGACTCCTTAAAGCGCAGGTTGCTGAGTCCCAGCCGCAGTTTCTGATTCAGTGGGTCCACGATGGAGCCAAGTAATTTGCATTTCTAACACATGTTAAGGTACAAAAAGCTCACTATAATAATAACAACAACAAGTGGTATTTCTCCAGCCTCTATTACAGTGATACTGGCCTAATATGTGCCCAGATGATGCTGCTGCTTCTGGTCCAGGGACCACAATTTGAGAAGCACTGGCATCAAATATGGTGTGAACCCAGAGGAGGGCGCCAAGGGATGGCTTCACAGGGAAAGGGGCATCTGGGTTGGGCATTGAAGGTCACATAGGAATTCTCCGACCCACTCCCATCTGCCATTTGTTGGTCATAGAGGAAATGACTGAGCACATGCTATGTTCGGACCCACAGGCACAAGTCAAGTTCAAATGCGGTGAATGTTCAGTGAGTGTGTGTAATTTCAGGTGGCTCAGCAGAGCTTGTACTGACAGGGAAGAGGCCAGTGGGTGAGCGTGGCGCCAGATGGAAAGCCATGCGACAGAGTTCAAATTTCATCCTTTGGGTATCAGGCTTTTAATCAGAAAAGTAATGCAATTCTCTTTGCTTAATTGGGTTCTAATTGTTCATTCATTAAAAATAAGATGATATTAATCACTCACTACACCAAGGAATGCTAAGGTATAAAAAGCTCACTATACAAATAATAACAACAAGAAGTGGTATTTCTCCAGCTCTTACCACAGTGATACTAGCCTTGCGTGTATGATATGATTTGCTCCCTACAGCAATCCTTTGCAGCTGATGTTACTGTTATCCCATTTTAGAGATGAGGAAACCGAGGTTTAAGGAGGCAAGGGCACAGTGCTTGAAAGTAGCTGAATAGCAGTCGGGCACGGTGGCTCACGCCTGTAATCCCAGCACTTCAAGAGGCCGAGAAGAGAGGATCACTTGAGGCCAGGAGTTCCAGACCAGCCTGGGAAACATCTCTACAAAAAATAAATATTTACAAAATTAGCTGGGCCTGGTGGCACACGCCTACGTACCAGCTGCTCAGAGGCTGAGGCAGGAGGATCACTTGAGCCCAGGAGTTTGAGGCTTCAGTGAGCTATGATCATGCCATTGCACACACTTCAGCCTGGGCAACACAGGGAGACCCTGTCTCCAAAAATAAAGAAAGTAGCTTATAGCAATTTGGGGTTAAGTGTAAAGGGTTATTTTTGCATCGTAAACTTTGCTTTCCATTATGACATCCTTGAGTTCAAGGACTGTATCTCTACCTTCCCTCTCACCCAAATGTTGCCTTTAACATGAAGCTTCCCCTACTGTGTTTCGTAAAAGTAGCCCAGGCTCTCCCAGCAATGCCCTTTCCCTTGCAGGTATTGTGACCTCTACACAAAGACATGAGGCAACCAGGAGCTACTGTTTGTTACTGGAGGATCTGTGGTCTTCAAAGTGGGAATGTCATCCCGAGGGGAAAGGAGGATCTATTGCTGTCATACCTGAGGCCCTATTTTTTTTTTTTAATTCTTGCAAACTCAGGACTTTTCAGATATTTAGGGCTGATTAGAGATAGAGCACTACAATAGACAGCTTAAATTGCAGCAAGTGGGGAGAAGAGACAAAGAGAGGTACCACGCATAAAATAAAGTACATTGTCTCTTTTTGGGAAGAAAACACATACTTCTTGGTAAGTACAGCACAATAAAAGTTCTTGGACAACAGAGAGGATCTTTGTCGGAAATTGTGTCTCATTTAGCAACATTGTTTCACTGTGTTCCTTTCAGAATGAAATTGATTCATGTTGCTTTTGTTTCAGGTTGCTTTTATTTTTTCCCTTCCTGGGAAATTTCTCTTCCATTAGGAGGCAAGCACTTTTTCCTTTCACCTGTCATCACAAACCAGGACTTTTCTTCTGCAACGTGTTTATGCTCAGCTCTCACAGTCCAATTTAATGATATATATATATATTCATTTTGCCAAGTAGTGATTCAGTTAACATGGACAATATTGATGTGAAAGGGGTTAAAAATATTTTAATGATTCCCTTCATTGGAAGTGGTGTGTGTCTGTGTGTGCATTGCATTACAAAAAACATAGTCATTTACTCACTCAGGAAGTATTTTTGCATTTTTTTCTAACTTCATTGTGCTGCTGAGGACATGAAGTATTTGCTAGGAGGCAGTCATTGCACTGGGCGTAGCTCTAAAATGAAAAGCAACACAAAAAGTAGTTAATTATGGTGGGAATGTTGAAGAGCAAAACGGTATGATAAGAGATACCCCAAGGGCAACTTTAGAGGCTCTGTTCACTGCACCGGGAGAAAGGAGGAGAGGATTCATGATGAAAATTCATAATTCATTTAGACTTTTATCAGAAAGCTTTTTGACAAAAGAGACTGAAGTAACACGAATATCTTCTCGGACGCACTGTGTCT